>NC_033634.1:6670263-6983946 GCF_001540865.1 Ananas comosus | reverse complement strand
TCCCGGAAGGGAAACCTTCTAGCTTTGTGATGTAAGTTTTATCCTTCGTTATATTATATTTCTCGAACTCTTTTATCCATGGCATTTTCTTTGCCTCATGATTCCCTTTCCTTGACCTCTTCATGAAAATTTATGATTTCTTTCTGGATAAATACTTCAGCTTAAGCAAGTGTAAAGCATATACGCTTGGCAGATTTTATAAGAGAAATGCTCTGTAAAATTCGCCATTGATAGCCAGAGAGTGCTTTGCGGCGTGAGAGCGGGGTTCTCTAAAAACTGTACGCCAGGAGGAATACAAGTTAGAGGAATAGATTTATACGAAGGTCATAATTTTAAAAATTTACAAGTATGCTTAGGATTTACAGGATTATTAACTCCTGTTGTCCAGACAAATTTTCGGATGAACCCTATAGGAGTAGTAGACCTAATGGGTACACAAGGCATGCGCCTAATAGCACCAATGGAAGTTAGCGCAACAAAAAATGCAGGCCTCGAATGGAATTTAGACAAATTTACTCTTGTTAAACAAATAACAATAGCCCCGGCAGACACCATTTATTATCAAAATGAAAAAGGTAGAAATTCAATTAGATTTACAGATTTCGAGACCATAGATGACCCCATGATACTAGAAGCATCTTCTCCCAAACTCAAAAATATAGGAGAAAAACTTTGACCCCTAATTTTTGTTTTTTTTTGTAAAAATAAACTTCTTTGCTATACATGCAACAGCCCGAACCATTTTGCAAATGCTTGCCCAAAAAGACAAAATATAAAAAACCGAGACGCTGCTCTCTTAGAAATATTTCTCTTCCATTTTTTCGATGCTCTTCAGGTGGAGGAATGGGAACCTTTTTATAGGCAGGGTGGAGTGGAGAGGGGGGCGGATTGGAGGAAAACCACGGCGGCACCTGGTTTTCGAAAACTGCGACTGCCCATAGTTTTTCTATAGTGAAACCATCATGGTGCGGGGCTCATGGTTTTTATACAAAAACGTAGGCGGAGGTGGTTTTGGCTGGTGGCGTCATTATTTTAGTGGGGCCACTAGTAACTCCATGGTTTTGGTGCACGGGAGTAGGTACGTGGAGGAGGCACGTGGTGGATGTAATGCTGATAAACTTATATATCCTTGAATGCGGTGCAACGTTCATCTTCTTGACCAGATGTTTGTGGAGTTGGATTCACTAGTTCTTTTGACGAGAGAAAACTGAGAACCCTTTTCCTGTGCCTGTGAATTTTGGGGTAGATGTTTACTTTGGACTACTTGATTTCTTGATGGTGGAATTGGATCAGAAGGTGTCACCTTTTTAAAAACAATCCTAAGCATTTTGCACATCCTCTCTCTCTGAGCCATCCTAAACCCTAAACCCTAAACCCTAATCCACCACGTGCCACCACGTGCCTCCTCCACGTACCTACTCCCGTGCACCAAAACCATAGAGTTACTGGCGGGCCCCACTAAAATAATGACGCCACCAGCCTACGGTTTTGTATAAAAACCATCTCCGCCTACGGTTTTGTATAAAAACCATGGGCCCCGCATCATGATAGTTTCACTATAGAAAAACCATGGACAGCCGCAGTTTTCGAAAACCAGGTGCTGCCGCGGTTTTCCTCCAATCCGCCCCCCTCTCCACTCCACCCTGCCTATAAAAAGGCTCCCACAAAAATTTTGTCCCTGATAAATGTCCTAGCATAGATTTATCCTCAATACAACCACATTATATATAATAGATCCTCTTATGTCAACTTCTCATCCTCCAGAACTATCTAGATCTAGTTCTTATAGATCTGCGGATTCTGAATCCGAAAAAATCTTAGGATTATTTTGCTACCCTTTGTCCAAAGTGTCCGGCATATAGTTTGTCCTGTATAACCCAAAACATTCCCAGATAATTTTCAAAAAATTCTTATAAATTCACCTTTCTTCCTCTTACTCTCAGTTTTTCTGTGTTTTAGGTTCTGGTGAAGTTAAATATCTTGGAATTTGTCTATGGAAATTCCATTGCTGGATAGTTTTGATAAGGATCCACTGTCCATAATCCCCCGGTAACACAAACTCCTCCACCATATCATGTTGAGCATCCATTTACCACTCCTTCAGCTCCACAAAGACCCCCTAGACCTCATAAAAATATCATCTTCACTTGTCGTCGAAAGGATCTTCCTAAATGATCTTCAGGATTCTTTAAAAATAGGTAGTAAAAGTTATCTTAATAATAGATAAAAATAGGATGAAGGTCAAATTTAAAATCTCCGCGGTGGAAATTAAGTTGTTTCAAATTTTGGTGTAGGTCCCGTCTGGTACTCCCTTTTAGGAATCACGATATGAGCAGTTGTCACAGAAACTATTCTTTACATGCTGCACTTAGAGCGTTGTCTCCGGGCACTTCGGACAAGGGTAGCAAAATAATCCTAAGATTTTTTCGGAACTTTTAGGATTTTTTCTGGGCTGAAATATAAGTGTCGAAATTAGTGTAATTACTATGCAAATTACTATGCACGAAGTGACATCCACGTTAAAAAATCCCAAAAAATATTTTAACTATTCCCTAGGGTTTTCTCAAAACACTTTCTACCTTTTTAGGTTTTTTGCTTCTTTCAAAGGTTTCCTCTAACTATTTCAGAATGTTTCATAACTATGAATGCCGTTGTTTACGCCAATCACCCTATTGGAACTTTAATACATTATCGTGTTTTAAAGACTTTTTATATTGAGCCCCTTAGGTATCTAGACCTATTTTCTTGTATCATATTTGCTTTAGATAAGGAACTTAGACACTATCCTCATCAAGGAGTCTGTACAAAGAAGTCCTTTCTTTCCCCCCCGGAAAATCCCGGAAGGGAAACCTTCTAGCTTTGTGATGTAAGTTTTATCCCTTGTTATATTATATTTCTCGAACTCTTTTATCCATGGCATTTTCTTTGCCTCATGATTCCCTTTCCTTGAACTCTTCATGAAAATTTATGATTTCTTTCTGGATAAATACTTCAGCTTAAGCAAGTGTAAAGCATATACGCTTGGCAGATTTTATAAGAGAAATGCTCTGTAAAATTCGCCATTGATAGCCAGAGAGTGCTTTGCTGCGTGATAGCTGGGTTCTCCGAAAACTGTACGCCAGGAGGTATACAAGTTAGAGCAATAGATTTATACGAAGGTCATAATTTTAAAAATTTACAAGTATGCTTAGGATTTACAGGATTATTAACTCCTGTTGTCCAGACAAATTTTCGGATGAACCCTATAGGAGTAGTAGACCTAATGGGTACACAAGGCATGCGCCTAATAGCACCAATGGAAGTTAGCGCAACAAAAAATGCAGGCCTCGAATGGAATTTAGACAAATTTACTCTTGTTAAACAAATAACAATAGCCCTGGCAGACACCATTTATTATCAAAATGAACAAGGTAGAAATTCAATTAGATTTACAGATTTCGAGACCATAGATGACCCCATGATACTAGAAGCATCTTCTCCCAAACTCAAAAATATAGGAGAAAAACTTTGACCCCTAATTTTAGTTTTTTTTTGTAAAAATAAACTTCTTTGCTATATATGCAACAGCCCGAACCATTTTGCAAATGCTTGCCCAAAAAGACAAAATATAAAAAACCGAGACGCTGCTCTCTTAGAAATATTTCTCTTTCATTTTTTCGATGCTCTTCAGGTGGAGGAATGGGAGCCTTTTTATAGGCAGGGTGGAGTGGAGAGGGGGGCGGATTGTAGAAAAACCGCGGCGGCACCTGGTTTTCGAAAACTGCGGCTGCCCATGGTTTTTCTATAGTGAAACCATCATGGTGCGGGGCCCATGGTTTTTATACAAAAACGTAGGCGGAGGTGGTTTTGGCTGGTGGCGTCATTATTTTAGTGGGGCCGCTAGTAACTCCATGGTTTTGGTGCACGGGAGTAGGTACGTGGAGGAGGCACGTGGTGGCACGTGGTGGATGTAATGCTGATGAACTTATATATCCTTGAATGCGGTGCAACGTTCATCTTCTTGACCAGATGTTTGTGGAGTTGGATTCACTAGTTCTTTTGACGAGAGAAAACTGAGAACCCTTTTCCTGTGCCTGTGAATTTTGGGGTAGATGTTTACTTTGGACTACTTGATTTCTTGATGGTGGAATTGGATCAGAAGGTGTCACCTTTTTAAAAACAATCCTAAGCATTTTGCACATCCTCTCTCTCTGAGCCATCCTAAACCCTAAACCCTAAACCCTAATCCACCACGTGCCACCACGTGCCTCCTCCACGTACCTACTCCCGTGCACCAAAACCATAGAGTTACTGGCGGGCCCCACTAAAATAATGACGCCACCAGCCTACGGTTTTGTATAAAAACCATCTCCGCCTACGGTTTTGTATAAAAACCATGGGCCCCGCATCATGATAGTTTCACTATAGAAAAACCATGGACAGCCGCAGTTTTCGAAAACCAGGTGCCGCCGCGGTTTTCCTCCAATCCGCCCCCCTCTCCACTCCACCCTGCCTATAAAAAGGCTCCCACAAAAATTTTGTCCCTGATAAATGTCCTAGCATAGATTTATCCTCAATACAACCACATTATATATAATAGATCCTCTTATGTCAACTTCTCATCCTCCAGAACTATCTAGATCTAGTTCTTATAGATCTGCGGATTCTGAATCCGAAAAAATCTTAGGATTATTTTGCTACCCTTTGTCCAAAGTGTCCGGCATATAGTTTGTCCTGTATAACCCAAAACATTCCCAGATAATTTTCAAAAAATTCTTATAAATTCACCTTTCTTCCTCTTACTCTCAGTTTTTCTGTGTTTTAGGTTCTGGTGAAGTTAAATATCTTGGAATTTGTCTATGGAAATTCCATTGCTGGATAGTTTTGATAAGGATCCACTGTCCATAATCCCCCGGTAACACAAACTCCTCCACCATATCATGTTGAGCATCCATTTACCACTCCTTCAGCTCCACAAAGACCCCCTAGACCTCATAAAAATATCATCCTCACTTGTCGTCGAAAGGATCTTCCTAAATGATCTTCAGGATTCTTTAAAAATAGGTAGTAAAAGTTATCTTAATAATAGATAAAAATAGGATGAAGGTCAAATTTAAAATCTCCGCGGTGGAAATTAAGTTGTTCCAAATTTTGGTGTAGGTCCCGTCTGGTACTCCCTTCTAGGAATCACGATATGAGCAGTTGTCACAGAAACTATTCTTTACATGCTGCACTTAGAGAGCTGTCTCCGGGCACTTCGGACAAGGGTAGCAAAATAATCCTAAGATTTTTTCGAAATTTTTAGGATTTTTTCCGGGCTGAAATATAAGTGTGGAAATTAGTGTAATTAATATGCAAATTATTATGCACGAAGTGACATCCACGTGAAAAAATCCCAAAAAATATTTTAACTATTCCCTAGGGTTTTCTCAAAACACTTTCTACCTTTTTAGGTTTTTTGCTTCTTTCAAAGGTTTCCTCTAACTATTTCAGAATGTTTCATAACTATGAATGCCGTTGTTTACGCCAATCACCCTATTGGAACTTTAATACATTATCGTGTTTTAAAGACTTTTTATATTGAGCCCCTTAGGTATCTAGACCTATTTTCTTGTATCATATTTGCTTTAGATAAGGAACTTAGACACTATCCTCATCAAGGAGTCTGTACAAAGAAGTCCTTTCTTTTCCCCCCGGGAAGTCCCGGAAGGGAAACCTTCTAGCTTTGTGATGTAAGTTTTATCCTTCGTTATATTATATTTCTCGAACTCTTTTATCCATGGCATTTTCTTTGCCTCATGATTCCCTTTCCTTGAACTCTTCATGAAAATTTATGATTTCTTTCTGGATAAATACTTCAGCTTAAGCAAGTGTAAAGCATATACGTTTGGCAAATTTGATAAGAGAAATGCTCTATAAAATTCGCCATTGATAGCCAGAGAGTGCTTTGCGGCGTGAGAGCGGGGTTCTCTGAAAACTGCACGCCATGAGGGTCTTGTGCACCGACACTGTGTCTTAAGTGGTACTATCCACCTTAGAAAATTAAATTTCATCATAAGTCCAAGTTTTTGGAAAATTGCATCATCGAAAATTTAAAATCTCCGCGGTGGAAATTAAGTTGTTTCAAATTTTGGTGTAGGTCCCGTCTGGTACTCCCTTCTAGGAACAGCCTAGCTCTATATATATTTCAAGGTAATAGAGCACACTTAATTATCATGGAAAAGGAAAATAAAACCCTTGTAATTTGCATCATTCACTTAATGACTGTACGTTTTGTTTTGTTTTGTCTTGTTTTAATTGTCATTTCAGCATTTCTAGACTTAGCATTACAGACAAAATATATTATTCGAAACTTAGCAATTTTTTTGATCTTTCTAAGATCATGACAAGCATATAGTAAACAAAATAAGACGGAACAATGTAAAAAATAAAAAACAAAATAAAAAAAAAGAGTGAAAAAAATGTACGAACTAAGAAAGAGAAAAAAAAAAAATAAGAGGAGCAAATAGCAATCAAGGATAGGAAGTTTTATAGAGCAAATCACCTTTGTCACATTTGCTAAGGAAAAATCTGCACCTCTAAGATCAGCATCAGAGAGATCAGCACCTGCAAAATATAATTTCTACAAGGCCTGACTACTAGCCATATATAACTGAATAACTGAAAGTTTGGAATCAATATCTAAAAGATTTATTCAAAACATTTCTCTATGAGCAATAAAAGCCTCCTCATTTAGCCATCCAAATAATGTCAATGTGTTATTACTTTCTTTCAAAATGCAGTTACAACTGACTCATCCTTAATAATGGATGCAATTTTCTCAATAATAGTCTCTTCAATTGTAAGTGTTTATGAAAAAAATCCATAGTCTACTAACTGAAGAGCAAACCTGTCAAGTCTGCATCAAAGAAGCTCGCCCCGACTAACTTCGCTCCCTTGAAATTGGCCTGCCTTAAAATAGACTGCAATGAGGAAACAAAAAACCTATTAGATTGCAGAAATGTAGGATAATTTAAATTCATATTGCACTAAGTAAGGAAAATATAAAATAATAAACAAAAAAAATGAAAACCGTTTTGAAGTCTTGCTTGATGAGAGTCTTGCCACTAAAATCTTTCCCGGTGAGATCCTGCCCACGTGTCACTTCAGCTCCGTATGGCCCTCCACCCTTCCATTCAAAAGAAGGGGAACAAATCAGAATAGAATTTGGCTAGATTACCAAACAAAAAGGAAAATAAAAAAGCCTACACATTTTCCCATATTTTATTTTCCCTTTTTTGGCTCGTTGACATGCTAACATTATAATTTGTATTCATCCGAAATGAAACCAAATAATTTGACAAATATTGCATTCAAACAATGAAAAATTAACAAAAGTTGCCAAAGAGCATAGCTTTTAGGGGCTTTTCCTTATTTACCCCCAGTTGCTATTCAAAATTTTCAAATTTATCCTAAAATTACCAAAATACCCTTCTAAACCCCAATTCTCATTGTTAAACCCTAGCAGGGGTTTGGGGATATTTGAAGGAATTTTTGAAAATCAATGAGGGCATTTTAGTCACCAGGGGTATATTAGATATTTTTGAAGTTTTAAACTGTATATTAGATATTATCCCTAGCTTTCATTATATGGTAAAAAAAAGAATCAATTTTGTGGTATAAAAGTTAGATATATGTGTTAGTGATGAGATAGAATTATATTATACATAGGCAAAATCGGTAAGCCTGATCTTAGCCATGCTATATAACTGAAGCAAATCCTCGAGATAAGTATGAGAGAGGTATTTACTTTTACCACAAGGTATAATGCTCCTAGATGATCTCCGAAAGTTTCCTCTTCATCTCAATCTCAAGTTCTACGACCACACCAATCCTTTTGTTTCTGTTTTATTTTGTCCTCATCTTTACTCATTTTTATTGACTTCGCTTCTTTTTTTTTTTCCCTCTTTTTCCGTAGCTTTCCTCTTGCATTCTACTGTGTCTATGAGATCTTTTTTCTTATGCTCCTACTCTCAAACCTTATGCTATTTGCATGTTATGTTCATGAGAAGCTTGATATTGATACCTCCATACTAAAGGAGAAACCAAAGGTGTCCTATGGTTGAGCCACGTAGCCTTCTTAGGAAAGAATTTTTAAGACTCATATGTGTATGTTAGCATATGGGCGGTTAGGACTTATTTAATTTAAATGTGATTTATAAACTTCATTTTGGCTCATGGGCCTCTTGGGTGGCCCAAAATTAAATGGGCTTTGCCTGAGAGCTTGAGCATCACTTACTATTATATGAGTTTAGTCCTAGATGAAAAACTCATGGGATGTAGTAACGTTTTATATACTCCACCATCTCCAAGTAACTTGCTTAGGTGATAAAGAGAGTGAGTGTTATCAACTAATCACAAGCACGCGCGCACAGCAAGAGCAAAAGCTGGGCCGGGCCACGCATGGTCTTGGCTTCCAAGTTCGGTTCGGCCACACTTCAATTTTTATCTTTTATTTTTTATTTTGGGTTTCTTACTTTTTAACTTAAACCTTAACCTGAGTTGGTTCCATTTTAACTTAGCCTTAACCTGAGGTTAGTGGTCCTGGTCCAACTAGCCGTTAGCATCTCAGCCCCTATTACTTTTTAACTTAACCTAAACCTGAGTTGGTTACATTTTAACTTAGCCTTAACCTGAGGTTGGTGGTCCTGGTCCAACTAGCCCTTGACATCGGCCCCTCTTGGCTGCCTGTTGCGGCTACTCTCATTGGCTACCCGCAACAGTGCCTATATTATGTTATTATCATATTATATTCATAAATACAAACTAGATTATATTAGATTCTATATTAGATTAGATTAGTTATTTCTATATTTGGTTACAGGTTAGATTAATTTAGGTAATCTACAATTGCCTAAATTGAATCTTATCAGATATATTCTAATATATCTAATACAAAACCAAAATTCTATTTTCTAGACTTGATTTAGATTAGGTCAGGTTATTCTAAATTAAATCAGATTTGACACTCTTAATGATAAACTTTAATAGAATAAACCCGATTAGATTATATGGAGTAGATTAGGCAATTCTAGATTGGATTAAGATTAAATTCTATAGTAGATTAGATAACTAAATTAAAGAATAGAAAGAAAAAGGGAATAACGTTGAGAATCTACCGAAGAGGGGAAAAAGAAAAAACCATAGTAGCAATACATTGCTACACGTGACGCAACACCGTACACGTACCGCAATGTCTCACAAGGTATCACAGTCGTATCACGATACAATAACTAAACGCGATAACCCCCGTATTAAGAGGCTCTACAGCACGGCACAAAGCGGGCGATATATGCCTGTTTGAGTAAAAAAGAAAAATTGAAAAAAATAAAAAAATAAAAGAGGAAGAAATAAAGAAAAGGAAAAAAAAATATCCCACCTCCTCTTTCCAAAAAAGAAAAAAGGGAAAGAAAAGATTCAAAAAAAAAAAAGGTAAAAAAAATCCATACCTTGTATAACCAAGGTATCATTCTTTTCCAAAAAAAAAAAAAAGTAAAGGAAGAAAAAAAGGGACATCGATTCTTGCATTCGACGACAACGACGATCACGACGGCTTCTACGACAATAGGAGAAATGCATGCATACGAATAGCGTAAGTGCGATTTTTTGTCGGTTTGATCAACCCGACCATTTTCGTGATAGGTTTCGAACCGATCAAACTTGACATCAAGTCGTCACTCCCGCCATGCGTATGCATCGCTAATCTCTAAACCGTGCGGCCATCTTCGCGATAGGCTCGACATGGTCAAAATTGTTGAACGAACACCGAATATTTTACTACGTAAACCGTGCGGCCATCTTCGCGATAGGCTCGACATGGTCGAAAAGTTTGCTTGAACACCGAATATTTTCTACGTAAACCGTGCGGCCATCTTCGCGATAGGCTCAACATGGTCAAAAGGATTAATCGAGCGGCCATCTTCATGATAGGCTCGACACGATTAAACTCCGCGTACTTGAACGAATCGTGAAAAAAAAAATAACAATAAAAATGATAATAAAAAAAATGGACGGATACTGTTTTGATTCACCATCTTCGTTCGATTCCATTGTATTGCTATCTTCGTGATAAGCTTCGCCATCGTCGTAACAAGCTCAACGTGATCAACTTCGTTTATTTGGACAAAAAAAAAAAAGAGATGAATAAACAAATTAAAAAAAAAACAAAAAAAAGAAGAAACAACAAAAAAAAAAGAGGAGAGCACTCCTCCCTCTCTCTCTCTTCGGTTTCTCTCTCTCTCTCTCTCTCTCTCTTGGCAGTCACGAAAAAAAAAAAAAAAAAAGGAAGAAAGCAGAACACAAAGAATGAAAGAAAACAGAAAGAAGAAAAAAAAACATACAATGCAAAAAGAAAAAAGAAAAAAAAGAAGGTTGATTTCCCTCTGCATCGACAAGAAAAAAAAGAAAAAAGAAAAAAAAAAGAAATTATGATTGATGTTGTTTACCCTGATTCGCCGAACGCTTCACGGTGCGAGAAATTTTGATAAAATAATTTGCGAAAAGAAAGTGGATGTCTGTGCTGGATCAGATATGTCAATTAAAAACTAGCCCCTATATTTATAAATAAAAAATTTAAATTATAATTTTTTTGACTTACCTAACAAGCAAATCTGCAATATGAAATGTCTTTGCCTTCTTTTCACGCGACTTCTTTTCAAGCGACGAAAAAAAGAGGACAAAAATAATTTTAGGAAGATATGTAAGAACTGAAAAGAAAAAAGAGAGAGGAGAAGATAGCTTAAGGGTGCTAAGCACCGGCAAAAGAAGGAAAGGGGAAGAAAGAATACGAAGGAAAGAAAGATGGGCGCGAAGGTCAGGAGGCGGATTTGCATGAATTTATAATCTCACAGCCTTTGCATTATAGTTGTTTGGCCTTTGGGTTACCCAAGGCCAACCTTTGGGTTACCCAAAGGCCAAACAAAAAGACAAAAAAATTTAATTACGCTGTGGGCATGTGACATGATTCCCATAGCAACCCAAATGCCAAAGAAAAAGACAAAAAAAAAAAACTTAGGTTGTGGGCATGTGACAGATGCCCACAGCAAAAGCACATCCAAAGAGAAAAAAAAAAAGCAAAAGCAAACAAAAAAACAAAAGCCAAAAAAAATAATAATAATAACAAGGGCACGACACGCGGCATAGTGCCGCGGCACATGACCGCGTGCCGCCTTGTCTCGAGCGGCACGGGTCGCGTGCCACGGCACATGGGGAGGAGGGGGGGTCCGAGACCCCCCCTGTACCGTGCCCCCTTCTTGGGGGCACGATACTGCGTACGGCACGGGGCGGCACCTTATTCCTTGATCATAAGTACAAAAAACAATTGTAGGGTCGAGTCATGTGATTATAGAAGGGAGATTTGTGATGTTTGATCCGGTGTGTGTTAAAACATCTGGGATATAGACGAATTTAGTCAGTGATGTGCAATGTTAGTTGGGTGGTGATTTAATATAGCACTTCTACATTGGGTTTTTTCGTCAAGTCACATGCTCCATTACCCGTATGAAGAGTAGAACGTATGATAGAAAATTCGCCATTATTGCCAAGTGGGAGATTGTTGCTATATGGTGTCCACATTGGCCGGTTCTAATTCAATCCAATCCACATGAGATGTGGATTAGGATTTATCCTGATAAGTTAAGGATAAAGATAAATTATATGTTTCTTATTAGTTGAGAGACGTATCTCCAAATGAATATCTTAATAGATATTCTAATCCTAATCTCTATGTGAGAATCAGAAAATATTATAAAGGATCCTAATATATATGCATAGATGATCCTTTTCTCTCTATAATAAAGGTATGACGTGAGAGACAAAAGAGAATTAGAAAAAGGATTTCTTCTTTATTCTCTCTCTACTTTCTTTCTAGAATTTTAACCTACATTGCAAGGGCTTTGGAGTGTGGACATAGAAGAGGACTCTGGTAACCCTCCTCTCATCTGATTCGCAACGCGTGGGAGAAGGCGAGACAAATGAAAGATCTAGAAGCATCAAAACAACGACGATCTAAGAAGGCTAGTAAAACAAGCAACCAGATCCGATTTAGATATCTAGGTACGTTGGCTATTCAGTTTGTAAGTTTCTGCTACCTTTTCCCAACATGGACCAAAGCCAATGGATCTTCGATAAAGCTCCAAACTTGAAACCAGGCCTTAGGTGAAGGAAAAGGATAGTGCCTAAGGGCTAGCCTTTAGCCTCCTTGGGAAAAGTCCCTTCTTCCTTCTCCCAAAGGCATTTGAGAACCTTGGGAGAAAGACCAACCCCTGAGGCCCAGCCAAGGACGAACCTTGGGGGTTGAGGCATGCCAAGCTGATAGGCTCAAGAAGGTCAACCTCATTAATCCAATCTAGGCCAGCACTACACAAGTGCTACAGTACCTATGCCATGCCATAACCCTGCACGGCGTCATGCTAGGTCGAACAGCCCTACCTGTAAAACCAGCTAACAAATAAATGGTGTGACACCCCCACGATTTGGAATAGACTGATATATACAGTATAATAGGGCTAAACCACTTAACCCAACTATAACATTTTGGGCGGTAATTAGACCAAAGATGTTTAAAGGATTAAGCACGCTACGGCTAGAGTAGCTCTAGGATAGGTGACCTATCCAAGAAAACAGGGTGTCACAGTTGGAATCAGAGTCAATCACCAGCCGAAAATGTGAGATGAGTCTCGGCTGAGCCAGGGTCTAAATGGCAGGCTAAACCAAGATCTAGAAATGACCGGTTAAGCCAAAATCTAAATGACAAGGTTAGCAAGACGAGTCTCATATTGCCTGGTGCTTGTGAGTGTGCTCAAGCCTCAAGCTTAACGAGAACATTAGGGCTTAAAAGAGGGAGGAATGTGACACCCCCAGGATTTGGAATATTCCGATATATAAGGTATAATAGGGCTAAATCTCTTAACCCGCCTATAGTTATTTTGAACGGTTGTTAGGCCCAAAAGATTAAGAGGATTAAGCGTGCTAGAGCTAGAGTAGTTCTAGGATGGTGACCCTCTTGGGAAGCGATGTGTCACAGATTGTTATTTAATAATTATTTTCTAAATTCAAGTTTCAAAAGGACTTCCAACCATCCTAGTAATCAATGCTAACTAATCCTAACAAACTATTTCAAAATTTAAATATTCAAATATTCAAATGCTCAAATTTGAAAATCAAATTTGATATTCAAACATAAGAAGTCCTAAATGAATGCAACTAGCTTGCATCAACTCTGAGGTTTAGGGATGGATGACGATGATCCTAATTCAAGCAAAAGTGATTGGGCACTGGCAAAAAGAATATCTTGCATAGATAGTATAGAATAAAGAGCATCTTCTATAGTTGTTGGTGAAAAATCCAAAATCTTCAAATTAATCATTATTATTATTTTTTATTTTTTTAATTTATTTTTATTTATTATTATTTTATTTATGTAATTAATCAACGTCTGTTTTAGCGCAGAAGTTACGATGGCGCCTCATGCACACCCGCTCCGCATGCGCCGGCTCCACGAACGTTTCCATCATTGCGCTAATTAAAGCAACTATTATGGGACGTGTTAAACATTGGAATTCCAACGTTCCACTCCTCATTCCCTTCTATGTATTGCATACTATTTATACAGTAAGATATATGGGAGGGAAGAAAAAAGGATTGAAAGAAAATTTGTTTAAGTTTTATTTCATCTCCTATTTTCTTTTACTTCGTTTGATCTCTTTGACGCCAAGTGTTGAAAGTTTCTTCGTCAACCTCTTTCACGCTCGTGCTCGTAGGAGTTCCAGTCGTACCTTGAAGTAGTGTTTCCAGTTAATCCCGCATGAAGAACGGGAATACGCCTTAGGACAATGTTATGCACGCTTCCAAATCAGTCAATTTTTTTGTCTTCCTTCTTCAACGATTTGTGGATTGTTAGCGCTTGTTTGTAAGTTGATCTATTAATCTTTATCAAAAACTGTTAAATAATTCACAATCGGATTTTTTACTGTAATTTTTCCAACATTAGTAGCATGTTCATTCAATTGTTGAACATAATTTTTGGTATTTTCATACTCTGGCAAGATTTTCTAGTCAACTATTTAATTCAGCATTTTAAACCATGATGGCGAGAATTCAGAGGACTTTGACTAGCTCTAATACCAAATTGCTGCAAGCACTACTACAGCAATACCATAGTTCAGCATTGTAACATGAGTACTGTAACAATACTGCAACACAGTGATACTACAAGCAGATAACAGAAAGAACAAGGAGTAACAATGGGTATGTTCGCCGCAAGTGTGTGTGTGTGCGTGTGTGTGTGAGAGAGAGAGGCAAATGTAGAGAAAATTTTTTTTAAGTACTCAATACAACTCTAAGCCAACAAGGCTTTATTTAAAGACTATTAACCTAACTGTTAATTATTAGATTATAGTTTTCTAATTTCTTGTGGATATCATTCTAATTTTAAAATTTAAAAATGTCAAAACCAGCCAACTAATCATAGTGGCTAACCTAGACTCATCCAAAAAAAAATTTAAAATTTAAAATACAAAAGTTAAAACTCAAATTTAAAATTCAAATTCAAAATTCGAACATTATGCAATGAAATTGCATCAACTGATCACCATTCATGAAGCTATTTCATCAAAAACTTGATTATGCTATGCTCAAAGTATTTGGCTTTTTACATTTCTAACATTTGCATTCCTATATTGAGCATAAGTTTTTCTGATCCATACAACATATATGTTTAGATTATAGTCATCAATGGAAAAGTTATCGTTGCTTGGCTCATGTAGCCAGCACCGTTTAAATTAGTCGTAGTGTTTGTTTATTGAGCATAATTTACCATTTGCTAGAAAACTGTCAGTAATTTAAGTAAAGGTTCCTCATTACATGTGCGATCTACATGCTGTTGAGAGCTTCACAGGAAAATGTCAGTTACCATGCACAAAACATGCTCTTCCAGATCTAAGCACTCAATAGCTTCTTTTGCATCCCTATTTTTTTTCCCCAACAAATTCAACTTAAGTTCCACCACATCTGCTCCACAACCTAGCCATCACCTTATGCAGAACAGGCCCTACTCATTTAGATCGAGTCACTTTTATTTTATTTGGTCAATTTCATGTATTTCAATTTGAGTTTTAGTTTGAGTCTGGTCATAGCCAATTTGAATTAGGCTAGTATTCTGATTCATCTAAACGTCTTTACATAGTTTTCTACTCGGCATATTGTTTAAACATAGATGTAATTTTTTTCTAGAATATTTTGCAATTTTTAAGGAAAAAATTGGCCCCTTTTTTTCCATCTTCCAAGTAAATTTGGCTAAAAGCAAAAGGGAAACACTGCTTTTCATTTCCTCTTCATGCAAAGTAGAAGGTGATTTAGAGAATCGCTCACCTTAACACATTACAGAGAAATGATTCCTTTTAAAACATTTTTCAAATACTTCATTAAAATTAAAACACCTCCCTCTCGTACTTGAATTCAATAGCCACCCCAAAATTATAGAATGTGGCAATTAGATGTGTAAAGGGTGTAAAACAAATTGTTTTTCTTGAAAATTCAAGCTTAAGTTGCTAGAGGACGACGTCTAAACTCAAAAGATTTTTATATGCCCCCCCCTCAAGACGTGAACTTGAACTAACTGACNCCAAGACGTCAACATTAACTAACTGACTGGAAGAGGAATTAAATAAGAACTATGAGCCTGCAAATACTTGACCATAGAAACTCTTGTTACAACTTATAACACCATGTAAAATAACCATTTATTTTTCAACTAATATTTTGTATTAAACAAGATATAGGCTAACAATTGGGATTTAAACAAATAAGTGCAGTAATAGGTATTAGGTCCTAAATTTAATTACCTTGAATGCCAATGCAGGGTCGGCCAAGAAGAGAGAGGCCGCGAGCAGAGCGGCGGCGGCGGCGGCGCCTTGGCCCAGGCTGCCCTCGACCGCCGAAAGAGACCACGAAATCGAGCACGAAGGTGTAGCAGTCTTCTCCTCCTTTCCCTACCCAAAATCATAACACGGGACTCGTTGGGGAGTGGAGACTGACTGGACAACCAAGAGCACAGGAGCAGGAAGATGAAGAAGAAGAGGGCGAGGACTGACCGGAGCGAGTGTGAGGTCGAAGGCGCCGCGAGGCGAAGAGCACCGCCGGCGGCATTTGGTGGCGGAGGAGAGGGGAGGAGAGGAAGGGCGGTTGAGTTTGGGGCGGAGGAGCAGCAGACCGCAACTAGTACTGATAGTGAGAGAGGCCATGGAGCGGATAGCGGCGCAGTGCGATGCTCTCTCCGCCAAAAACGACGCTAGTAGCAGGCTGGTAGAGTGTGCCGTTGCCTTCTCCGTCTTATCCGGATACCGGATTGTTCTTTTTTTTTTTTTCTTTTTCTTTTTTCCCGGGGAATTTTTCTTTGAGTTCTTTTTGAGGGAAAAAAAAAAAATTATAGGCAAATTTTTTTGGCCTTTTTGCATAAAAAATTCACTTATTTTGGGCTTTTGTAAAATCGGATCACTTTTTTCGTTTTTGCAGATTCGGTCCGTTTTTTCAGTAAACTGACCAAAATACCCTTATTACTTTTTCTCTTTCCTCTTTCTCTCTCCTCTTCGTTTCTTCCGTTATTTTTTTTTTCGTTCTTTTTTCGAGCCCGCCGCCGAGCCCCTCCTCCGCCTCCTCAAGCCGAACCCCTCCTCCTCTCCCCCGCCGCCGCCGCCGAGCCCACCCCCACCGTCGTCTCGCCTCCTCTTTCTCTCTCCTCTTTCTCCCTCCTCCTCAAGCCCCTCCTCACCTCCCCGTCGCCCTCCTCAAGCCCGCCGCGAAGCTCCGCGTCCTCCTCCTCCGCCTCCACAAGCCGAACCCGCCGCCGCGTCGTCACCGAAGTTGCAGGGGCGAAGCAAGCTCCTCGTCAAGCTCAAGGTCGAGGAGTCCCCGATCGTCTCCCTCTTCACGCGAAGCTCCGCCGCCGAGCCCCTCCTCCTCTCCCCCGCCGCCGCCACCGAGCCCACCCCCACCGTCGTCTCTGTCGCCGTCGCCGTCGCCGAGCCCACGTCCCGCCCCTTGCCGACCGCCTCGTCACCCTCCAATCGCCTCGTCACTCCCCTTACTGAGCCCTCGTCACCCCCACCGTCGTCTCCGTCGCCGTCACCGTCGTCTCGCCCCATTAATGGTGTAATGGTGCACCATTACACCATTGCACCATTACACCATTAATGGTGCACCATTACACCATTATGCACCATTAAGAAATTAAGTGTTGTAATTTTATTGGCTTTTTTTTTAATTAGTGTGAAAATTCTTGATAAGTAAATAAAAAGTATAGGAGAATTTTGATTTCAAAGTTATTAACTTGCTATTAACAAACTACAGTAAAAAAATAATTTTATTTAAATTTTACTTACAATATCATAAAAAGGGGTAAAAACATTGGGAGACCCTCTGAACTTTAGTTCATACAAATAAATGTATGAAGTTTCAATTTTTTGATAAAAAGGACTTCTTAAATTATATCAAATGGTTCCATAGGACCCTCTTTTTAATTAAAATTTTTAATTATATAATATGTTTTGTCATATTGTATATTGCATGTAGTTTTATAAAACTTCAAAATACAAAAAGAAAAAAAATACTTTTTGTATTCTAATATATAAGAAAAGCAAAAAAAAAAATTTATTTAGTTGGATTCAATTTATAAATTTATTTGAAAAGATTGACCTATTAATTTATTTGATAAAATTTAAATAACTTTTTTTTTACTAAAATTGGAAATTGGAAAGAGATGGATCAACTGCCATTCACTACTTCTGTTTAGGGATGCAAACGGGGCGGATCTGGGGGTGGGATCCCTGCCCCGCCTCCAGCCCCGACTAGCAAAATCTCGCCACGCCTCTCGCCCCGAATTCGTGATGGGTTAAAAATATATCTCATAATCCGCCCCGCCTCGTAACCCGCTTTCCGCTGGCGCCCTGAATCCGCCCTGCCAACTTATATTTTTTATAAAATTATAATATTATTAATATTTTATAAAATATAAGTTAATAATTTTTAATTTTATATATATATATATATATATAGAGAGAGAGAGAGAGAGAGAGAGAGAGAGTAGGGCTACTATACTCTTATAAGTATTGGAGCCTTCGAACTCATAAATTGTTTTCGATCATGGAGCTTCCGAATCGACGATCCAGTCCGTTAAACGTGATCTACAGTATTTGAAACTTCTAGAAAATAAATTTCGTAAATTTTCGAAATCATAATAAAGTTCATCAAGCGAGTATAAAATGAACGGTCAAAATCGAATAACGTCTTAAAAATGAATGATCGAATTCTTCAATTTAAGATCGAAGTTATTGATCTTTATCTAGGTAGTGAATATAATTTTCTGTCAAAAATTCAACAAATTCCGATTCTTTTACACCGTTAAAGTAGCAAGTATTCCATATCGGCCGTTAAAATTTGTTAATTTTGTAATCTTTTGATCGTAAGGTCAATGATGTCGAAAAATTATAAAATTTAATTTATAGAAGTTTTAAATACTGTAAATAACGTTTAACGGTATGAATCGTCGATTCGGAAGCTCTATCATCGAGAACGACTTATGAGTACGAGGGCGATCATACTCATAATAGTATAGCAACCGGACTATATATATATATATATATATATATATATATATATATATATATATATATATATATATATATATATATATATATATATATATATATATATATATAGCATCAATTATAAAAATAAAAAAATATTAATTAAAATTCGAAGCAAAATTCAAAAGTTTCAAATACATGAGAAATGAAAGCACTAATTTATTTGTACTTTGAACTTTTTTATAAATACATTATTTTTTTTGAAATATTTTTTAAAATATAAATAGTTTTCGGAGCAGATGCGAAGCGGATTTCGAGCGGATCATGACGGGGCAAGTCAAAATTTCTCTTATTTTTTTATCCCGAATTCATCTCGAATCATAAAATTTACCATATTTTTTATTCCAATTTATTTATTTTTTCTTGTTTACTGTCCCATTCGGAACGAATTAGGATGGAAGCTCCACGGACGATACGTTTGCATCCCTACTTCTGTTACTGGACTAGTATTATGATCCACAAGGTCCGACCAAATGGATGGATCACATGAGGCTGCGGCGTGACTCGGAGCTCTGTGGCTCCCATACTCCCTCCCACGGATAAACGGCCGACACGTGGCACTACCCTAATGGCGAAATCCCGCCATCCCCAATCCCATTCCGATCCAGCCTATTCCACATCACAACACGCATTTACGTCTTTGCTTCTCTCCTTCTCTCCCTCCCAGTACTCCTCCTCCGGGAAGGGAAGCAGCTCCGCGATGGCTCCCGCCCTCACCTCCAACTCCTTTCGACTCACCTCCGGCCCCCCTCGCCGGAGCTCCACCACCATTACCGCCTCGGCCGCGGCCCCCAAGCCGAATCCCTTCGGGATCTTCTCGACGCCGCCCAAGAAGAAGAAGAGGCAGGGCGGGGAGGAGGGGGACGCAAATTCCAACTCTAACCCTAACCCCAGCAAGAATCCGTTCTCGGTGGACTTCAAGTCGCTGGTGCCGGTGGTGGGGTCGCCGTCGACGTCGGCGCTGTTCGCGGGCGGCGTGGGGCGGCGGCGGAAGGATGCGCAGACGGTGTTCGTGGCGGGGGCCACGGGGCAGGCAGGCGCTCGGATCGCCCGCAGCCTTCTCCGGGGCGGCTTCACCGTGCGGGCCGGCGTGTCCGACCTCGCCGCCGCGCAGGAGCTCGCCCGCATCGCCGCCGCCTATAAGGTCAGCACTCCGCACCCCCCCGGCCCCCCGTAGGTTCCTGCCCCGTACCGTGCGTACGTGTGCCCAACATTCTTAAGCCAACTTTTTATTTTAAAATACTACTTAATTTTCAAGAATTAAAATTGCTAGGAAATATTAGATAGTTATTTTTTAGAAATTTAAAAGTTAAAGGCTAAATTAAATACTAGATAAAAAAAAATTGCGGGTAAATTAATAATTAGTTATTTTTAACGAGCGCAAGTGTACTGCAATTAAGGAGGCTAATAATTAAAGAGGACACAATATCGTCCATTCTAGAGCTCTTCCACGGGAGGAATTCTACACGATCATACTTACACCACATCATTAATAATAAGCCAATTATTTTTTTTTTCAAATAAAAATATAATAAAAATATTTTTTTACAATGATAATGAAATATATATCTCTAAAAGAAGATTTTTAATTGTTTGTTATGCTACGTCACTAATATACCAGTTGCATTCGAGAATTTTTCCTTCCACGGCCACGGAAGAACAAAAATTATATAAACACCCTCCATTCCCGTAGATACCTTGAAGGACTAAAATTGTATGGACGCCATTTGCAAGCACAATATCCGATGGGAGTGTAAAATTGTACGGAGACCCCTCAACTATGGGCTGTATTGAAATAGACTCTTTTTCTATCTTTTTAATATGCGATTTTATGTACAGTTAAATTTATAATTTTGTTATATGTAAATAATTTATTAGTATTATTGATTAATTTAATTTTATTTACTTAAACTAATTAATTAAATTTAGTAAAATTATTAATGAATTTAATAAAATTTCTTATGTAACTAAAATTAATTAATTCTAAAAAAAGATAAAAAAAACTAGCATGTTACCTCATGATTTAGCGAAAGAGGTAATTTCAATTTGTCTCCTTATAGCTTAGCAAGTTATTATCTTGCTACCTTACGGTTTAAAAACTAGTATATAGATATTTTATTATTTTATTTTTATGACTAAAATATAAAAATAAATTTTATAAATATCATTTTTTTTACTCTTAAAATTTTTTATTTTGCCTACTCTTCAAAATTACTTTAAGAAAGTTATGACATTAAAAGAGAGAGGGTGAATGTCCAAATTATTTCTACTATCGTCATTTTCAAGGATATTTTGGTATATACAAGTCATAAATTGACAAAATATTAACAAAACGGCGGGTTTAAGTGCATCAAAATAAAATTTTGGAGTAGGCAAAAGTACAAATTTTTAAAAATGAGAAAAAAATTAAAAATGAATATTTATATGAAGTTTGTTTTTTAACTAATTTATATTTCATTGTCAAAACAATTAATAAATATCAATAAATAGGATTCTAATTAATATTTTGATTAAAATATGTATAACTTATCTAAATTATGGATCATTTTGATTCGACTATCTTTCAAAATTATAATTTTATTATTCAACCTTTCAATTTATTTGATTTGACTCAATCAATGACATTTTTGATTTTAAAATTTAAATGCTTATTTATCTTTATATGTTTAATTAGTATATTTATGCTCTTCTCACAGCTATGAATTTATTAAAATAAGTAATTAATTTATATTTTAAAGTGAAAGTGTCGTTAACTAACTTAAATCAAATAAGTTGAAAGGTTAGATAGTAAAATCAAGGAAAAAATTCACGTATCACTCATGTGGTTTTTCACTTTCTTACTTTAATATTCTATAATTTAAAGTGTATCACTTTTGTGACGCCCCAACTTTCCAGGGGGTCACCCATCCTAGGACTACTCCCGTCCTAGCACGCTTAACTCTCTTAACCTCTTGGGCCTTACCACCGCCCAAAATGCTTAAGCCGGATTAAGAGTTTAGCCCTATTATATCTCATATATAAGACTATCTGGGGTCTCACAGTCTCCCCTCCTTTAAGCCCTGACGTCCTCGTCAGGCTCAGACTCACAAGTACCAGGCGATGTGAGACTCATCTCGCTAGCCCGTCATCCAGACCCTGGCTCAGTCGAGACTTATCTCACACTTCCGGCTGGTAATTGGCTCTGATACCATCTGTGACGCCCCAAGTTTCCAGGCGGTCATCCATCCTAGGACTACTCCCGTCCTAGCACGCTTAACTCTCTTAACCTCTTGGGCCTTGCAACCACCTAAAATGCTTAAGCCGGGTTAAGAGTTTAGCCCTATTATATCTCATATATAGGACTATCTGGGGTCTCACAACTTTCGTGACCTATAATTTTATTTTATTTTTTTGTTATCCCCTCCACTAATTTTTTCTTTAAATCAGTGACAAAGTTAAAACATAAAAATACTAAAGTGAATATTCGATAAACTATAGGTGAGGTATCTAAATTTTTTGTATATAATTTAATGTAAAGTTAACGGATGGGCTGATAAAAAAAGAAAATGAAAACATAGGGCACTAAATTGATACACTTTAAACCATAGAGTACTAAAGTGATAAATTGCGAAATCACAGGGACGGTATTTGAAGTTTATCTTAAAATCAAAATTTTGAAAAATTGGATAACTAAATGAAAATGATTCACAGTTCAGTTCAGATAAGTTTTGTATGTTTTTATCTAATTTTTTTAAATAAATACAAATAAAAAGCACAAATTATAAAATAATAAAATAACATATTTCAAATTTATTACTAATAAGTTATTAAATATTATAAAATTGTAAAATTTAACTATATATAAAATCTAAAATTTAAAAAAAATAGAAAAGGCAAAATGTACCATAGTTGAGGGGCCATCATACAAGTTTACACCTCTTGATTCTTGTCAGAACGAAAGTTAGGCAAAAATGTACAGAAATTATCACTACGGTGGACAATTTTGGATTAATTATCTTACCTTACAAAAGAATTTGGTTTTATTATTTAATTTTATTAACATTATTTTGACTTTAAAATTAATTTAATTATTATAATAAATTTATATTTATAAAAATTATAAAAATTATATTAATTAAATTAAATGCATAAACATAAACGATTTGTTTAAATTTGTTTAAAAAACTATAGTAGACTGATTTAAATTAAATAAATTAAAAATTAAATTTTAAAATTTTAATAATTAATTTAAAATAGCCCATAATTAATGCGTTCTTATCTAAAACTTATGTAGACATTGTGGTCTCGGTGTCAATATAATTTGGTGCCCAAATAACTATTCTCCCTCGGTGCCTCGGTGGCCTAGCGTGTCGTGTAGTGACTAGTGACCCATATTAACTGCACTCAAAATAGTCTCATAATAATTGAGCAGGAGATTTTTTGCAGGCTAAGGGGTTATTTGGTTCTACGAAAAATAAAAAAAAAAAAAAAATTGATAAAAAATATTTTTTTGTGGAATTTTTTTTTTTTTACCACATTTAGTGTTTGATTCGTAGTTTATTTATATTAATTTTTATTATAATTTGTATTTGTGAATTAAATATATTAAAATTATATAATATGATAACTTGATAGGTATATAATATAATTGAATTAATTTGATACAGCTCCCTGCAAATATAGTGAATGAAAAATATATCATTATAAAGCTCAACTTTCATATGTTGTTCTTGTAAAAATTTCGATATTTTCAAAATATGTCCCTCTAATTTGTTACCGTTAGAGAACTATTTATATTTTCAATTTTGCCATCATAAATATGTCTCTCCAAAAATAATAATAGTATAATAGAAGAGGGATAAAAATATTAAGAACTAATTAGGGTTAAGTATTTAAACTATAGTTTTTATAATGGATTTTAACAGCAGAAATATATTTGAAAATATCACGACTTTGTAGGGACAATATATGAAAGTTGAACTTTGTAGGAATATATTTACTATTCACCATATTTTTAGGAGTTTGTATGAATTAATCTAATATAATATGAGCAGGTATAACTTAAAATGAGGTGTACATCTTACACCCACTCCATCCTAAGGCCATTATTATCACATTAATTTTTTAAAATTCTACTAAAAGCCAATTCGATTTTTATCAACCCTAGAATTGCGGGTATAAGATGTACACCGCATTTTGGGGTGTACAAGAAGCATTTTTCATATAATATATGTAATAGTATACATATAATACTATATAATAAAAATATGTAATAATTATAAATAAAAATATAAAAAATATATAATAACTTTTCACTCTTTCCCTCGCTCTCTCCTATATATATATATATATATATATAGAGCAGGGCTACTGTGCTTTCAGGAGCACGGAGCCCTCCGTGCTCCTGAGTCGTTTTCGATGATGGAATTTCCGAATCGATGATCGGCTCTGTTAGACTTGATCTAGCGTATTTGAAGTTTCGAGAAAATAATTTTTGCAATTTTTCGATATCAATTACCTAGCAATCGAAATAATTCAAAATCAATAATTTTTAACGGCTAAAAATAAAAATCATATAAAAAGTGGTGATATAGCACTAAAATTTTCGATCAGAAATATTGATCTTGTTGTAGATAGTATAAAGAATTTTGTATCAAAATTTCATCTGATTTGAATATTTCTACACCGTTAAACTTGAAAACGGCAGATATCAGCCATTAAAAATTATTGATTTTGAATCCTTTCGATTTCTAGGTAAATGATATCGAAAAATCATAAAATTTATTTTCTAGAAACTTCAAATACGCTAGATCAAGTCTAACAGAGCTGATCATCGATTCGAAAATTCCATCGTCGAAAACGGCTTAGGAGCACGGAGGGCTCTGTGCTCCTAATAGCACACAAGACCAACTATATATATATATATATATATATATATATATATATATATATAGTCCGGCTACTATGTTATTAATAGCACAAAGCACTTAGTGCTACCAAGTTTTCCGTCGTTAGATCTACCATTTTGATCATTTTCATCCGTTAGATCATACTATTCAACCAACCACCCACTCAACCCTAGAGGGCCCACATCATCCTAATCGCATATCTCTTAATCCAATGGCCAAAAACTTGGTAGCACCAATAACTTGGTGCTATTAATAGTATATTAGCCTATATAATCTTGTGTGCTAGCACGGAGGCCTCCGTACTCCTAAGCCGTTTTCGATGATGGAGCTTCCGAATCGACGATCGGCTCCGTTAAACTTGATCTAAAATATTTGAAATATCTAGAAAATAATTTTTGTGACTTTTCGATATCATTTACCTAACGATCGAAAAGGTTCAAAATCAACGGCTGAAAATAAAAATCTCACAAAAAATGGTGATATAGCATTAAAATTTTCGATCAAACATATTGATCTTGCTGTAAATAGTATAAAGAATTTTCTATCAAAATTTCATCTGATTTGAATACTTCTACATCGTTAAACTTGCAAACGGTATATATCAACCATTAAAAATCGTTGATTTTGAACCCTTTCGATCGCTAGGAAAATGATACTGAAAAATCACAAAAAATATTTTCTAGATAGTTCAAATACGCTAGATCAAGTCTAACGGAGCCGATCGTCGATTCAAAAGCTCCATCATCGAAAACGGCTTAGGAGCATGAAGGCCTCCGTACTGCTAATAGTACACAAGACCTACTATATATATATATATATAGAGAGAGAGAGAGAGAGAGAGAGAGAGAGAGAGAGAGAGAGAGAGAGAGAGAGGCTGGTATGTTTCTGAAAACACAAAACCCTCTATGTTTCTAAGTCGTTTTCAATGTTGGGATTTTCGAATCAACGATTGGCTCCGTTAGACTTGATCTAGAGTATTTAAATTATCTAGAAAATAAATTTTATGATTTTTCGATATTATTTGCCTAGTCATCGTAGGGGCTCTTAGTGAGGTAGATATGCTTTTGGAAGCACGGAATCTCCGTGCTTCAAAGTCGTTTTCAATATTGGGACTCTCGAACTAACGATCGGCTCTGTTAGACTTGATCTAGAGTATTTGAATTA
The DNA here is from genome assembly GCF_001540865.1 of Ananas comosus. Taxonomy (NCBI): domain Eukaryota; kingdom Viridiplantae; phylum Streptophyta; class Magnoliopsida; order Poales; family Bromeliaceae; genus Ananas; species Ananas comosus. Next base: position 6,958,235 of record NC_033634.1, on the reverse strand, counting down.
TCTCAAAAATAAATTTTGCGATTTTTTGATATCGTTTGCCTAGTGATCGAAGGGGCTCAAAATCAACGGCTGAAAATAAAAATCTTACAAAATAAGATAATATAATATTAAAATTTTAGATAAAAAATATTGATCTTATTTTTTAGTATAAAAAATTTTCTATTAAAATTTTACATGATTTAGATATTTCTACACCGTTAAACTTGCAAACGGCTCACCACAGCCGTTAAAATTATTGATTTTGAACCACTTCGATTACTAGGTAAACGATACTAAAAAATTACAAAATTTATTTTCTAGCTACTTCAAATACTCTAGATCAAGTCTAACGAAGCCGATCGTCAATTAAAAAGTCCCAACATCGAAAACAACTTGAAAGCATAGAGTGTTCCATACTTAAGCATATATACCAGCCTCTCTCTCTCTCTCTCTCTCTCTCTCTCTCTCTCTATATATATATATATATATATATATATATAGAGTGGGTCGGTATGCTTATTGAGAGCATGTCGCTCATGTCCGTGCTTCTACAGTTGTTTATGGATGTTTCAACGGACTTTCGACATTGACGGATCGGCTCAGTTATAGTTGTTCGTATTAGTATTTGAAATGAATCTAGCTATTAAATGATATTTTGTGATTTCCGAATTCGATATCATTTGCCTAGTGAATTGCAGGTGCTCAGGATCCATAATTTTAATGGCCGTGGTGAGCCGGTTGCAGGTTTTACGGTATAGAAATGTCCAAATCGATATGAAATTTTGATTGAAAATTCTTTATACCATAACTTTGAATCTGAAATTTTAATGTCATATGATTATATTTTGTACGATTTTTATTTTGAGTCGTTGATTTTGAGCTACTTGGATCACTAGGCAAATGATATCGAAAACTCGACCGATATTTATTTTCTAGATACTTGGAATACTCTTGATCAAGTGTATCGGAATCGATCGTTGATTCGAAAGTCCGAACCTCGAATTTATTTTGTATGCACGGAGCCCTCCGTGCTTCTATATGTATCCTATCTGTACTCTATATATCTATGCTGTATATAAAAGCGTATAGGAATTCCGACAATGACAGACGGAATCTAAAAAGGAATAAAATAATATTCTCTACGAATGGTTATTATTAATTTGTTAAAAATATCTCAAATAAAAATTAACGGTTATGATCAATCTATTAAATCTCAAATACTATTCACTATTAATGATTATGATTCCTTTGTTAAAAATATGTCAAATAAAAACGAACGGTTATGATCAATCTATTAAGTGCTTGTACTTGGTTTAAGGGTGTATTCCCTGTAAATGGTTATGATGGAATTTGTTAAAATGATATCTGGAATGGTAACATTTGTAATGACTCTCTTCCCCAATATAGTATTGGCATTTATTTGTGGATTCGGAATCATGTGAATGAGTTATAATCACATTTGTTATATTTGAATTACGTCTCAAATTAAAACAAACGGTTATAGGATACTATAATACTAATTTTACTCTCAAATATAAATTTATATTATTTAAAATTTATGAAAAATATAATACTATTCTCTAATAAATTTTTCAAAAAAAATATCAAATTTATTTTTAAAAACTTTTATTCATGTGGATTAGGGATAGAGTTTTGAGAGAGGATAGGTTTTTTTTTTTTTTTTGATGAGAAATGGGTGAAGAGAAGGAGGGTGAGATGGTCACATGGGCTTCGAGGACTTAGTGGGCTTCCGAAATGAAATTTCAATCCGGGCTAGAAGACCGGAAACAAGTTGAAGGCTAATGGGCCATTCCCATTCCAGTCCGGAATAGGAATCCCAAACCGATTTATGCGAACCAAACAAAATTATCCGAATTTGATCAAACCGATTCCGATTCCATACCCAAAATGGATGAACCAAACAAGCCCTAAAAAGCATCATTCCTATCCATTTATAAATTTAATTCTAGGGACGATTATAATCAATTTGTTAAAAAATATCTCAAATAAAAACAAACGGTTATGATCAAAATTAAAAATATCTCAAATATTTATTCATCTATTTTACATTAAAATTAAAATTTGAGTTTAAATTATGAATTAAATTTAATTTGTATCAAATTTGAATTAACAATTAATTTTTTTATTACAGTGGATCAAAATTAAAATTTAAATTTTAAAGTAAATGTGAATTAAATTTTAATGCTTTTAGTTTAAAATACATATTTAAATTTAATTCATCAAAAATCAAAAAGTATATAAAAATGTTCGATGTATATAAAAAAAAAGAACAATGTAGGATATTGTAAATATTTTCTAATAAAATATAACATATAATTTATAAATATAATTTGTATTATAAAATTTTGGATATATTATATATATAATGTACAACTTTATATTAATTTGAAATAAATTATAATAATTGTTACGTGCATTTGCACGTACATTCAACTAGTATATATATATATATATAGAGAGAGAGAGAGAGAGAGAGAGAGAGAGAGCTAATCTCCTATACTATCTATAGTATCGGGGGTCCGGTACTATAGTCTCTTTTTCGATGTTAGGGTGTTCAAATCAACGATCCACACTGTTAAACTGATATAGGATATTTAAAGTTTTTAAAAATAAAATTTTATATTTTTTCGATATAGTTTTCTTTATGATCAAAATATTTCAAAATTGTCAATTTTCAATGGTTATTATGACGAGTTTGGAGTTTAACGGTGTAGAAAAATCTAAATTTCTTCAAATTTTAATAGAAAATACTTTAAACTATCTAAATTAAGGTTAACATTCTTGATCTTGAATTTAAAAGTTCTATACTCAAATTTTAAAGATTATTCAATTTTCACCGTCCATTTTAACATAATTTATTTACTAAGTAAACGATATAAAAAAAAACTAAAATTTTATTTATATGAACTTCATGTACCCAAGATTATATTTAACGGTGTGGATCGTTAATTTGAACACCCTAAAAACAAAAACAAGACTATAATATCAAAACTCCGATACAATAGATAGTATAATAGCCTAATTCTATATATATATATATATATATAGTCAATGAGCTCTCACTTAAGCTCGTGGATTGTGATTGGTGAAGAAGCCATGCGCCGTGTGTTTTGATTGAGTTTTCATTTTTCGCGTCATCTCTGCGGAAAACGAAAAGCCGGTTTTTCCGTCGAATTCGTAAAAACTTTTTTTATGAAAAATTACTTTATGCCCAGACAAACACTATAAAGATTATTTTCAAAAACAAAAGAAAATTTTTAGTGCTTTTATATCGATCCAAACACACCCTAAACTAAAATTAGCTCATTGCCTTAACGTTTGTTTATAATTTAAAATTTTATGTTTTAAATAATTGACAATTCCCTATTTTATAGTTTTATTTTAATTTGAGTGTAGCTAGGCAACCGATGGTAATTAGGATGTACAAAATACTGTGTACTAACTGGAATTGTAAGGTATTACATATATATGAGCAATTCTATTTATATACTTCAAAAAAGAATATAAATGTTAGACTCATCATTAAAGGATTATTATTATTTTCATATTTTATCAATTTTTTTTCTTAATATTAAAAATTTAAAAGAATTTATAAATTTTTTGATAGAAAGTATACAATTTACACCAATTTTTTTTTTTGGTGTACACCTAGCATTTTTAAAAATGATGAAACACATGGGGATAACAAAAATTTTATTGTACATTTCATAAAGAAATGCAGATCTTATATTCTCTCTAGAATTCATAGAAGTTCAAATAATTTTGAATAAAAAAGAAAAATAACATGATAAGTAAAAAATGATAATTTTTGGAGGAAAAAAAAGATAAGATATTTAGCCTATTTTGAAATGTACTAGTGATGTTGCTCATCGGTAAAATGTAGCATTCTTTTTTCTTTTAAGAGATAGATAGCATGCTATGCGCTTCGTTTATTTCATTTAAAAATAAACTTAGCTAGAAATGTGAATCAATTAAGATTCGAACTTGGGAACTCAGTACCAACGATCAAGCCCTTTGCCACTTGCTCTAGGGATGGTCGATGTAAAATGTAGCATTCTATCTTGATATGATTTAGGCTTAGGGTATGTTTGTTTGGGTGAAAGTGGGATGGAAGTGGAGAGGGGAAAAGTCGTATTCGTAAGACACGATCACTTTCGTTGTTTGGTTCGCCGTAAAAAAGTTACGGTCGAAACTCTAATTAACCTGAAAAGACGTAATTAACTTCGACCCATCGTGGGTGGAAGTCAATTACGGTGAAAAGAGGTGAAGAAAAAAACTAAAATAACATATTAGGTAAAGATAATTATATTTAAATATATTTAATTATATTACTAATTACTCTTTTATTCAGTTTGTATATTTAAAATATGATAAAAATTGATTAATTAAGTATTAATATTTTTTTACTTTATTTTTTTATTGTTGTATTACTATAATTTATGTATAAAAAAATAATTTAGTTGTTTTCAATTAAATTTTAATTATATAAAAATATAATTATATTATTTTTATTTATTAAATTATTTATTATTTATATATAAATTATAGTTTTACGTTATATACTTTTTATCAAACAAACAGCAGAACTAATAAAACTTCACTTCCACGAATACAAAATAAACAACGGAGAAGAAATAATTTTCACTTAACTCCACTTCAAAGTCTATTTTAATCTAAAGTGCAATTTGGATGAAACAAATATGCTCTTAGTCACCTGCTTCAAAATAAACATTTATTCTATAATAAAATAGAAGCAAAATTTATAAGTGGTAAAAGATAATTTTTCAAGCTACATAATAATAAAGCTTAAATAGGGTGACGGGTAATTTTCCAAGCTAGCTAGCTACTCATAATTTGCACGTAAGTAAGTAAACAATATCACTGAGCGCGCGCCCGTTTAATTTCCGATCAACAGATCATCTCGCCGGAGGAGGCAAAACGGCTGAACGCGGTGGAGTCGGCGTTCGGCGATCCGGAGGCGATCGCGAAGGCCATCGGCCCCGCCGCCAAGGTGGTGGTCACCGTGGGCCCCGCCGAGAAGTCCCCCTCAGCCGCCGCTGCCGCCGCATCGGCGGTCACCACCGACGACGCCCTCCAGGTGGTGCGCGCCGCCGAATTGGCGGGGGTGGGCCACGTGGCGGTCGTCTACGACGCCGGGACGGGAGGAGTAGCAGCGGGCGGCGCGTCGACGTACAACGTGCTGGACGGCATCACTTCGTTCTTCGCCAACCTGTTCGCGCAGTCGCAGCCGCTGACGCTGGGGGAGTTCCTCAGCAAGGTGGCCGAGACCGACGTGAGCTACACCCTCATCAAGGCCTCCCTCACCGACGACTACGCGGCCGAGGGATCCTACGGATTGGTCGTGTCCCAGGAGGGGTCCACGCCCGCCGGAACCACCGCCCGGTACAAGGTACGTAATTAATTATACATGCATGCACCAATGCATGCATGCATGCATGCACGTGTTAATTAAGCTGCTACTTAATAGCTAATTAATAATGCTATTCTGATCGCTCTCCTTAATTTTTTTTGTTTTAATTCTAATTATTATACCAAAACTGATCTAATTAAACCCTCTCCATGATGGTGTTACATGCGCATTAATAATATTTTTTTTATTAGCAAACTCCAAAGTAAACGAAACAGTTGAAGTGCCTCCTTACTGATTGTTAACCTTAATTTTAGTATTGCAAATTAATGTTGTGTTCTGAATTCTGATCTCACCAGCCGAATGCGTATTCTTAACTGCGCGCATGTATATCCTGCATGCAGGTGTCTAGATCACAGATTGCGACGCTTGTGGCAGATGTGTTCTCCAATACGGCTGTAGCTGAGAACAAGGTATTTTTCGTTACTCGATCGTCTCCCTTGTTTGTCGTCCTTCCCGTACCATGCATCTTCATCTAATCTTGAAATAAGACCCAAAAATCCTACTTTCAGTTATGCGCTCTTCATTAATTTATTTCAATTGGAACTGATGAATTTTCAGGTTATGAGTTCATGAATTCTGTTAAATTCTCAGGTTGTTCAGGTTTCTACAAGCCCCTCAGCAGCTTCAAAGCCCATAGATGAGCTTTTCGGGTGATTAGCCATGCACCATTTTATTTTATTTTATTTTATTTTATTTTTTCACTTGTCATGCTATTTATTAGCTGATCATTACTATATATATAAATATACTCGTCATATAAATTACAGGAATTACGTACAAGGCTTTTTCTGTTTGAGAAGAGAAAAAAAGTGTTTTAGCTTTTGAATATTTTTAATAGTATAGCTTGACACTTCTAGAGGGAATTTCAATTGAAAAGTACTTTTATAATTGGTCTAATCAAACGATACTTATGCACAAACCGCAGTCAAAATAAAATGCGCTATTTTACTTCTGTTTAAAAATTTCTTTAAGGAAGTTCCTAGAAATCTTCTCTCCACTTCTAACATTAATAAGTGTGCTAGCTAGCAGTAGCACTTACTTAACATAATTAAGAAGCATTAATTTGGCGCCATTCGGCTCTACACAATGCGGCCTAGAAGTGCTGAAATAGTTTGTTTTCAAGAAAGTGCGGACCGCGGTGTAGGTTTCTAATATCGTACTGCGTTACGAAACAAATGCCTGAAGCTCTAAATATAGTTCGGACTCGGGCCAACCAGACACATTATAGATTTTTATGAAGGTTTACTGAACTCAATTTCCATCATTAATTGTGCAGCGCTGTTCCTGAAGATGGAAGGAGGAGAGCGTATCAAGAGGCCTTAGCGAAGGCGAAAGCAGAAGAGGAAGAAGCCCTGTCGGCTTCTCAGAAAGCTCGCGAGGCCGCAGAAGCCGCCAAGAAGCTCGAGAAAGAGGTGAAGAAGCTCTCGGAGCAAGAAGCGCAATCTGCGAGCCTAGCACAAGAAGCCAGAGAAAGAGCAGAAGCTGCGGGCACTTCCCTAGAGAACCTCATGGATCGGGCAAAGGGATTCGGAAAGGACTTCTCTTGGGAGAAATTTAGCTCGCAGCTCAAAAGTTCTGCTGCTCAAAAGCCTGAGGAAGAGAAGCCTAAAGCACAAATTGCCACCGTTAGGGGCCAGGCAAAAGCAGAAAAGTTGCCACCCCAAAAAGCAGTTATAAGGCAACCAACACAGAAGCAGAGGCAGACGCCCTTACAACCTGATCCAAAGCCAGAGGTGAAGAAGGTGTTTGGTGGGCTTTTTAAGCAAGAAGTAATCTATGTAGATGATGATTGAGTTTTTTGTAGAGAGAGAGAGAGAGAGATTGCAAATAAGGTTCCAATTGCAAATTTCTTACTCCACTGCAAATTGTTTCATTCTTCTTTGAAATTATAGTCTCGCTATTTCTCTTGTGCAAAATTGAGGCATGCATGGATTTGAAGAGATTAGCCCTGGCTTTACAGAAAATATACAAAGAAGTGACCACTGGCAACTAGATTGGTTAATTGTACCTCATATTGTTCGTATTTATTTGATATACATGATTTAAAACTTCTTTATGGCTCGTGGGCTTTTTGTGGGGCCCAACGTCCAATATGCTATGTCCGGAAGGAAGCGCTCGTGCTTATATTATTATATGTGAGTTTAGTCCCATATTAAAGACTCAAGATATATAGTAATTTTTAATGTATCCCATCATCCTCAAGCTATTTGCTTAGAAGATAATGTGAGTGGTGCTATCCAAGAAACACAAGCACACGCGCTATCTTGGTTATGCGGTTCAATTGATCACCTTATCTTTTATTTTTCTTTTTGGGACTTTAGGTAAGGTCCAACGACTAACCCGAGACAGAGCCGTTGGACCCTACCTTCCATTGGCTGCTTGAGGCAGCTACACTCATTGGCTCTTATCTGTATACAAGAGAGGGTGCAGAAGAGGTTAAGTACCTTTTTTGGCTGAAGCTTCTACTTACTATTGTTGCTTCTTCTACTTTGAATTTTAAACGAGAGATTCTCATTACACTTAACTACTTTATTTGCTTGATCTCTGAAAGTCTACGTGGTTCGAATTGCACCACTCTGTAGTCTGTAGACGTGCCGACGGGGTGAACTGTGGTAGTTGTAATACTAGAAGTGATTGCCGGAGCCTCGTATTTGGAGAGACAAACTAACTTCTAGGACAATATATAGCACGTCTCGACTCATAGACCTCATCTAAACTTTTCTTCCTTATTATATTTGGTTATTAATATTTTCATGCGTTCCAAAATATTTATTTAATCCTTGCAATTTAAAAATTATTTTATAAACAAAATTATTTATACATAGACAGGATTTTCTCCAACAATATCCAAGGCTATATATATCTCCAGTCCGACTCACATGATCAGTGTAAGTCTGCTTGCATTAGTGGCCCACAGACCTATCCAGAAGAAACAAAATGATGCAAGTTGCCATCAAGTTTGAAGAGAAGCATCCATCATTAATATGAATTTTCAGAGAATTTCAATGATTTTTCAGCAAAAAAAAATTTCACAGAGAATTCTAATTAACTATTATGGTAGGGCTAGCTGTGAAGTAAATTTGTGTTTGCAGACAGTCGATGTTCGATCAAATTAATGAAAAAAAAAGAAGAGTAAAATAAGTTAGCTCCACAATGTTTTTATATATTGGCTCGATGAGAAATCAAATTCAGTTAGCATAAGGTAGATTAAAATAAGACACAAAAAGAATCGATTTGTGAGCCGTATGAGGTAGGAAACTCTCAAGTAGGGTTCTTAGGAAAGAAAGCACCTATTCCAACTTCAACTAGGTTAATGACAAAAATACAAATATCTTCTAATCAAGGACAGTATATGCTAGTACAAACTGCTAGTAAAAATTTCGATATTTTGTGAAGAAGCTAAAACGCTTGTCAAAAAACAATAATTTCAGCTATTTCTATTGTGATTTAGCAGCATTGTTGAAATGTCACTTTGAGACCTTTTGTTGATGCTAATTATTTAATGATTGTTTGATCTTGTAATTGCACGACAGTCTACTTACCAGTACTACCAGGTTTCTAATTAAAAATTTTCAAATTGCGCCGTAAGCAAAAATGTTCAATTACATATTATATTCTTACAGATGGAATCTCATTTGAATATATCATCATGCAAATAGGTTGAGCTCGTTTATTAGTCAAATATTTACTTTCTAAAATACAAAAATATTTTTCACAAGTACTTAATTTTTATTGGTAATTAAGTGAATTTATCACCACAAAGCCTTTTATTAGAAGTTTATTCCACCACATCTTTTTGATGACAATCACAAGAGCAACCAAAAGAAGTAGAGCAACTGAAAAGACAAAAACACTACATCATTGACAACTGAACTACTTGAATTTCGTTTCCACCAATTAACTTGTTCCCACCAATTCATAGCCAATCCAATTTTTTTTCTTTTTTTTGGTTTTGCCTAATCTCTTGCTAAAATTTATATGGTGATGATCCCCAAAAGCAACTAGTGGTGAAGAACCATCGTTGAATCCAAACCATCCCCTTATTTTGATCTCTATATCTTTTATTTTCCCACAATATATAGCTGGGTCCCAGCGTACACTCTCTCTATATCGTAGCTATGTACTCCCATGAGGCCACGATCGCTCGTTGGAGATTGCCCCACGTGGCCCTCACCCCAATCCAAAAGTTTGTGGCCGTTACGGATCCGAAATCAGAATCCACAATCTCCGCTATATATTTACACCACAATCCAAAGTTTGTGGCTCGTTGGAGAAGCTGCTTTTGCCTACAGCTGCAATTTCTGGGCTTCTTCAATGGCCACTGCCGCCGTCTCGACCGTTGGAGCCGTTAACAGAGTGCCGGTATAGCTATGATTTTCCCGCCACCTCTCTCTCTCTCTCTCTCTCTCTCTCTCTCTCTCTCTCTAGCTAAGAACCCACTTTGATTTAATCGCCACCAAATGAAGTTTACTGCTCTTTGTAGTTCTCGCTCAAAAGTAAGTCTTTATTTCTCTTTTTAGATATAAAAGTAACTATTCTATTGTTAGTTGTGCTTGGATTCTATTCAATTGGTGCAACAAAATAAAGGTTCTTTTTTTTAAAAAAAAAAAAATTCCATTCACATTTTTGCACCTATTCAACTCTCCATTTATTTACTTTTTCCTGTTTTCACTGGTGGTTCTAACTAGCGGAGCATTTTGATGCATCAGGTTCAGATGAGCTCTAATTTGGTGCTTTTACTTTTATCTGCTATTTCTATCGAAATTATTGAAGAGATTTGAATATATAACTTTTTTTTTCGTAAAATCAACTAATTCATCTATTGATCTATTTGTTTCCAAAGAAGGCCTGATGTTCGATCACTCTTGATTGATTACACGTTATTCGTCCTATTAATTCCTCTAATTCTAAATTTTAAACCACTTTTCTTTATTAGTACAAAGTGGTTTCATTATGGAGATTTAGCTTGTTAAATATCAAATGTAGAATTCGAACTCATCATGAGCAGAAACTAAGGAGGCTTACATATGTTATGTTAACAGAAAGATGTCGAAAATGGTTCAATGATAGCTGTAACAGCTAGCTATTGCTATTTACAAGAAAATTTTGGATTTGAATAACCTTTTCCATGAATTTTCACCAATTTTTTCAAATTTTGGTTTGACATACAACTTTGTATATGCAGTTGAATCTGCACGGCTCCGGTTCGGGATCTCAGGTCCCGAATTCGGTGTTCTTCGGCAGCAGCTTGAAGAAAGTAAGCTCTAGCCTAAGCCATGGAAGAGTCCCTGCCAGGGTTTTCAAGGTTATGGCCGCCGACCTTGATGAATCGAAGCAAACCGAGAAGGACAAATGGAGAGGGCTGGCATATGACACGTCGGACGATCAACAGGATATCACGAGGGGGAAAGGTAAGGTCGATCCGCTCTTCCAAGCTCCGATGGACTCCGGCACCCACATCCCTGTCATGAGCTCCCAAGAGTACATTAGCCAGGGGCTAAGAGAGTAAGTGAAATAAAACAAAAGAAGATAAATTCGATCCCTTTGTTATTTTCTCGCCATATATATGTTTGATCTAGAATTATATATAAACTGACTTTGTGGGGCTTTTTTAAGGTACAACTTGGACAACACCATTGATGGCCTATACATAGCTCCCGCATTCATGGACAAGCTTGTTGTTCACATCTCTAAGAACTTCATGACCTTGCCTAACATCAAGGTAGTAATTGAGATATAATTGTAGTTTTCTTTTTGTATATTATATGTCGATGATAGTTGTGTTGATGATAGGCTAAAAGTGCGGTCGATTCTGATAGGTCCCCCTTATTTTGGGTATTTGGGGAGGCAAAGGACAAGGGAAATCCTTCCAGTGCGAGCTCGTCTTCGCTAAGATGGGTATCAAGTGAGTTCACGTTTTTATTCGGCGATAAGATAAGTTAAAAGCTCATATATATATTTAAGCGATTGCTGCAAACAATTTAACATGAGGAGCAATAGCTTATTGAATAATTTGTCTTTTGCTGTCTTATTATTACTATGAATTGATCGTCGGCGGTATGTTACAACAAGAGATGCGCGTTTGCTGATTTCATTCGTCTTACTATTCATATGCTCGGGCTTTGTTATTCGAGCAATGAAACTAAATAAAAACTTCTCAATAAGGAAAAGGAAACATTTCTTCTTGATCTAACTAAAAGTAGCTAGATTTACTGTGTTACAAAAACTCGGTTTATATCAAGCAAGGGTTTCTATGCTGAGCAATCATAAAAAATTAACATCCTGAAGGCCATTATTAATTAAATATCAACCTGCTGTCATTTGGGAAGTTGTGTGTTATTCTTGTGCTGCAACTGGTCCCAATTTCCTCTTCTGGTTTAATTCAAACTTCTCAAAAGAGAGCGATTCAAATAAATCCTTCTTAAATCTTCTATTTTAGGGTTAAACCCTTACTCGTATTCTACCGAGTTATGAAAAGTACTGCTGCTGCATTTCTCTCGGTTAATTTAAATTCAAGAACTTTCCTTCCAGCCCTATCATGATGAGTGCCGGAGAGCTGGAGAGCGGGAACGCCGGAGAGCCTGCAAAGCTAATCAGGCAAAGGTACCGCGAGGCGGCCGACAGGATACAGAAGGGTAAAATGTGCGTCCTCTTCATAAACGATCTCGATGCTGGTGCCGGCCGGCTCGGTGGGACCACCCAGTACACAGTCAACAACCAGATGGTCAACGCCACCCTGATGAACATCGCCGATAACCCGACGAATGTGCAGCTCCCCGGGATGTACAACAAGCAGGAGAACGCCCGCGTGCCCATCATCGTCACGGGAAACGACTTCTCTACGCTTTATGCGCCGTTGATTCGTGACGGACGTATGGAGAAGTTTTACTGGGCGCCGACCAGGGAGGACCGTATTGGTGTGTGCAGTGGTATATTCAGGACCGACAACATCGCAAAGGAGGATATCGTCAAGCTCGTTGATGCCTTCCCCGGCCAGTCAATCGGTAAGTCGATCTTTAGCCTTTTGAAATCATCAGCATTTGCGCAAATCCTAAAGGTATCCAAATGAGAATTTTGTGGTGCCTGATTTGGCTAGTGAACTTGATAGGATTACATTCGATCTTCAATGTGATCCACAAAACCTTTACTAACGTTACGTTGCGTTCGTTCGTACACAGACTTCTTCGGTGCCCTCCGAGCCAGAGTTTACGATGACGAAGTGAGGAAGTGGGTCACGGATATCGGTGTCGCGACGGTCGGGAAGAAGCTCATCAACTCGATCGAAGGCCCGCCGACGTTCGAGCAGCCCAAGATGACACTTGATAAGCTGATGGAGTACGGAAACATGTTGGTGCAGGAGCAGGAGAATGTGAAGAGGGTACAGCTTGCTGACAAGTACTTGAGCGAGGCCGCGCTCGGAGATGCCAACGACGATGCCATCAACACCGGATCGTTCTTCAACGGAAGCTCTTAAATCAGGGATTTGTGTATATAATCATGATATACTTCATGTCTACCATTTTTGATCTTCCAAGTTTGCTTGTTTTTGCCTATCTTCTTATGATAAGCTAATCTATTGTTTGGAATGGATTATGGTTAGATAGAATTCTAGTATTCACTTTCTTGTTTTGTCCTCAGTTGCGTTTTAATTCTTCCATAAGTAAAAAGGTTTTTTTTTTCTTTTCTTTTTTTTGACAGAAAAATTCTCTTTCATATCTTTCTAAACCGAAATGGCAGGAAATCAGACCTCAATTTCATCTTGTTTGCTTACACTGGATGAAATGCACTAAAATAAATAAAAGTAATTAAGGGATAATTGCCTATATACCTCTCAAAACTTCGAAAATATCTAATTTATTATTATTTTTTTGTTTTCAATATACCCCTTATATATTCTTCTGTTATTAAAAAATACCCCCGCTGTTAACATCCTTTGAGTTATCTTGGATTAAGCGTGAGTTAAGTATCTATCAAGAGTTAAAAAAAAAAATCAAAATTCCTCTTTTTCCCTTAAGGACAAATAAGAAAAGTTGGTGATGGTAGAAGATTATATTTGAAAAGATCAAAAATCAAAATACTTATTTTGTCCCGAACTTAAGGAAAAATAAGAAAAGTTAGTGATAGTAGAAGGATATATTGGAAAGGACAAAATAGTAATTTTACAGAGATAACGACTATTGCTAACAGTCCACTAAGAGAATTTAACTCTAGAGGTATATTTGAAATAACTTGAAACGTAAAAAAAGTATTTTTAATACTAGCCTTCTAAGAGGAGGTAAATCAGAAAGTCAAAAATTTTTCAAGAATATATAAGCAATTGCCCCAAGAAGTAATTACAAATCGTGCAATAACAAGTATCCAAATAGGGGGCCCAAGTAAAAGTGGATTTAAATTTCATCCAATTCACCGATTTGGCTGTTGTCAAATAAAATCCAGACAAGTTATAGAAAATATATTCAACAAGTTAATGATGTTCTTCAAATTCCTTGGCAAAATTAATACCCTGGCTCTACATTAAAGAACTGTGTTATGATACTTTATATTCAATTTATGCGTATTAATCATCAAATCATAGTATTAATTATCAAATCATAATGAGAAAAACCAAGTTGTGCCAAACTGTGAAGCAATCAATTTACCTGATCCGGCAACTCTATCTATGTAGAGATGATGACAGGTTCGGCAGGTGTTCCCTTCGAAGATACTTCGGAACTTATGCCTGAACCAGATGACCACCGATACTTTGATTCTTTCCACGGAGAAAGTGTAGAGGGAACTGCTTGAAGATGATGATGTAATATCCCGGGCTTGTCGCAACCCGCTGATGACAAGAATTTGCCAAGGCGTGGATAGCGACAAGGATGGCTATGATCCTCGAATGTAATTAGAGAGGAATTGAGACAGATAGAGGCACGAATTTAGAGAAAACGATAGAGAGAAGGGGTTGAGTCGAGAGATTGAGGTATGTAGGGGAGAGGATTTGGGAAGGAGAGGAGAGAGATGAATTAGGAAAGAAGCCACTAATTTCATTCATGTCCCCCTTCGTTTACAATTACTATCTTATCTAATCGCTAGTTTTAGTACAGAAATGTAAATTGCAGGAAGCTAAAGGATTGCATTGAAAAAGTGATTAGCTAAATAGTAGATGGGCTGTAATCGGGCCAATTTCGGAGATAGGTCGGATGTTCAGTATTAGTCCCTACCCAAGGCTTCCTCGGATCTGCCTGTGGTTGGATTTCTTCACCCACACCTGCTCCAATATGATGGAACCCGCTCCATTCCACATGTTTATTTACTTTAGTAGTCTCGCACTTTGACCAATAAAGATCCTGTCAGAACTCTATCTCTATCCTAACCTCTGCTCCGCCTTTCCCTTCGCTGCCCTGGGCGTTACACCTTTCTCCGCCCTGGATGTTACACCCTCTTCCCCTTAAATCGACCCTTGTCCTTAAGGGTCGAAGTCGGGAAACTGAGCATGTAGGTTCCAGTTGTCCTCCCAAGTTGCTTCGGCCTCTTCCAAGTTGCTCCATTTCACTAACACTTGGATTATCGCCTTGTTCCCTCTTCGGACCATCTTGCTGTCTAGAATTTTCTCTAGTTGCGCTAGAAGCTGGCCCCCATCGCCTACTAGGGGCATAGTGGGCATGATCTGAGTAGTTGAGGGAGTTCCCCGCTTGAGGAGAGAGACATGAAACACTGGGTGGATTTTTGAGCCTTCTGGAAGTTGCAACCAGTATACGACTGGGCCGATTCGAGCTACGATTTTGAATGGCCCATAGTATTTCGAGGTGAGTTTCAGGTTGCGCTGCAGCGCGATGCTACTCTAACGGTAAGAGCTTTAAGTATACCATCTCTCCCACTGCGTACTCTTTGTCCACCCTTTTTTTATCGGCGTTCTGTTTCATCATGTTTTTTGCTTCCCTGAGTCTTTCTCTGGTATCTATGTCAATTTTCCTCTCTCTTTTCTCCACTCTTCCACTGTCGGCTCGATGTCTATGTCCAGGTTAGCCACTGCATACACGGGTGAGGGGTACCTATATAAGGCTTGGAAAGGTGTCATCCCTAGGGAGAAGTGGTGGTTCGTATTGTACCACAACTGAGTCAGGGCCAACCACTTATGCCATCTATATAGGTATTGAAAGCTCATGCAACGTAAGTAGGTTTCCAAGCATCTGTTGACCCTCTCTATTTGTCCATCCGATCGAGGGTGGTAGGCGGTGCTCTGTTGGAAATCTAGTACTTACTCCGGTACTGGATTTTGTGAATCCGCAACCTGCTCCGATACCAACTATTGTTGATCTGGTGCCGATTGTTGGGATTCTGCAACGAAAGCGTCGAATTGGGTTTTTACTATAAACCCGTCACCTCAACAGAAGCTGATATAATCATAAAAGAGAGAAAACAACAAAACAGAAAATATACGAGTAAAATAAGATTCATTAAATAAGAGAAGATTACACCTGACTCCTTTTCTGCATAGAGTACCTACAAGCTGAGTCCTTTTTTTTTGAATCTCTCCTACCATTCTCTCGTCTTCTATAGTCTCAAAAGACATCTCTCTCATCCTGTGCACCCGTGCACAAGGTATACCAATGACCCGCGGCTACGAACGCCGCTCATGTCCTCTTGCACCCATGCATTAGGTGCATCCAAAATCATAACCATCTTGATCATGCCATATGGACGTGGGTAATCCGTACCGCCACCACCACCACCACCATAGTAATGGCACATATGCTATATTTATAGCTTATATCAAAAGCTACCCAAATCCTAATCTAATTAGATTTCTACTCTAATTAATATTTAAATCTTAATTTATCTCCAACAGATTTAAATATTAATCCTAATCCAATTAAGATTCAACTACAAATCTAACCAAATTCTAACATTCTCCACCTTGGTTGGATTTGTAGTTTTCAACCGTTGCGTTGAGCTCACCATGCAAGCTCTATCTTGAGCTTGTCTCCACTCGATGTCGTCGCATCCGTCGCTTTGTCTCGAGCGACTGCATCTCCGCGAACTTTTGAAACCCAAACTGCCTTCGCTTCCGTTCTGACTATGCTTCGGTTCAGAACGTACAAGTTCCTATGCTTGTTTGCATCGCACATGACCCTATCTAATTTTCGGACCCTCATAGCTCCACCTGAAGCCAAAAAATCGCAACCCTTCGAGTCCAATGTGCCTAACGCAGTCAAATTGTACTTTAACATCGATTGCTTCAAACGATTGGTAACACCGTGCATTACGTCGATCTTCTATAAAGATTGGTAATCCAATGATTTTACTTTGATCTCTCCCAAAGATCGGTAACCTTCGGCTTTGATACCAATTGTTGAGAATCCGGTACTCGCCTCGGTACCGAATTTTGTGAATCCGCAACCTGCTCCGATACTGACTGTTGTTGATCCGGTACCGATTGTTGCGATTCCGCAACGAAAGGTCGAATCAGATTTTTACCATAAACCCGTCTCCTCAGCAGAAGCTGATACAATCATAAAAGAGAGAAAACAACAAAACAGAAAATATGCGGGTAAAATAAGATTCATTAAATAAGAGAAGATTATACCTGACTTCTCTTCTGCATAGAGTAGCTACAACCCGAGTCCTCTTTTTTGAATCTCTCCTACCCTTATCTCATCTTCTATAATCTCATAAGACATCTCTCTCATCCTGTGCACCCATGCACAAGGTATACTAATGACCCACGGCTACGAACACTGCTCACATCCTCTTGTACCCATGCATTAGGTGCATCCAAAATCATGACCATCTTGGTCATGCCATATAGGTGTGGGTAATCCGTACCACCACCACCACCACCACAATAATAACACATATGCTATATTTATAGCTTATATCAAAAGCTACCCAAATTCTAATTCAATTAGATTTCTACTCTAATTAATATTGAAATCTTAATTTATCTCTAATAGATTTAAATATTAATTCTAATCCAATTAGAATTAAACTACAAATCTAACCAAATCCTAACATGCTCATCTGCAATTTTACTCCCAAACACCTGAAGAGGTCTTGTCACACTTGGCTTGTGAACACCTTGTCCCGATCCGATACGATGCCTTTCGATAGCCCATGTAGGCGGGAGACTGTATCTAGAAAGGCTCTCGCTACCTCCTGTGCAGTGTAATGGTGAGAGAGAGTGATGAAATGGGTGTATTTGGTGAGTCGGTCTACCACTACTAAGATGGTATCCTTGCCTTTGGATTTGGGTAGAGCCTCGATGAAATTCATGTTAATCTCTTGCCATACTTGTGATGGAATCTTCAAAGGTTGTAGTAGTCCCGCATAGGGAGTTCCATCAATTTTGTTCTTAATACAGACTTCGCACTCTTTGACCCTCTTCTTTATATCCTGTTTTATTCCCGGCCAGTAGAACAACTGTTTGGCTCTCTTATAAGTGTGGGTAATTCTAGAGTGCCATCCCAATGACAAAGCATGCATTTGTTCCATCAGCTTTAATCTTAGTTCCCTCTGTTTCTCCTACATAAATCATCTCTTCGTACTTAAGCACCTCCTGGTTATAAGTATAATCCGATTGAGATTTGGGACTTAGCAGCAGCTCTGTGGTAATCTGTTGTATTTGGGGATTCTCCTTATAACTTTCGGCCATTCTCTGTATACCAAAGTGGGAATTATAGCTGTGATGGCTTGATTGTGACATTTTTCTTGTTTTCTCCTAAATAGGGCATTCGCGGCCAAGTTTTCTCTTCCTTTCGTTTATTGTATAGTATAGTCTAACCCCATCGGCTTAATCATTCCTTTCTGCTGAATAGTCGTGGTGATCTTTTGCTTTAACAAGTATTTTAGGCTATCGTGGTCCATCTTTATTATAACAGGTTGGATACTGAGGCAATGCTTCCACTTTGTCACTGCCAACAGCACGATTAGGAATTCTTTCTCGTATGTCGACAACCCCATGTTCCTCGGGCAGATCGCCTTGCTGATATAGGCTATAGGCCGGCCTTTTTGTGTGAGTACTGCTCCAATTCCACTTCCACATGCATCCACTTCTATGGTAAAAGATTTATCATAGTTTGGCATTGCTAACATCGAGGCGGTGGTCATGGCTTCCTTGAGCCTCTCAAAGGCCTCCCTCACCTCGTCGTTCCACGTGAACTGGTCCTTCTTGAGTAATTCCGTGAGGGGTTTACTTATCCCCCCATAACCCTTTATAAACCTCCGATAGTATCCAGTGAGTCTCAAGAATCCTCGCAATTCTTTCACGGTGGCAGGTAGGGGCCAACTCTTCATGGCCTCTATTTTATCCAGATCTGTGGCAACTCCTTCTTTCAATATCAAGTGCCCTAAGTATTCTACCTACTTCTGCCTGAAGAAGCACATACTCCTTTTGGTGAATAAATGGTTCACTCTCAACACCTCGAGCACCTTCTCCAAGTGTCTTGCATGCTCCCACAATTCTTTACTGTACACAAGAATATCGTCAAAAAATACCAACACAAACTTTCTTAGGTAAGGTTTGAATACTTCATTCATAATAGCTTGAAATGTCGCGGGTGCATTTGTTAGCCTGAACGGCATAACCAGGAATTCATAGTGTCCTCGATGAGTTTTGAAGGCCGTCTTGTGCATGTCTTCGTTATCCATCATTACTTGGTGGTACCTGGACTTTAAGTCGATCTTGGAAAAGTATTTTGAGACTATTAACTCATCCAATAGATCATCTATTAGGGGTATCGGGTACTTGTCATTTACTATGGCCTTGTTCAACTATCGATAATCCACACAGAATGTCCAACTATTGTCTTTCTTCTTTACGAGAAGTACTGGGGATGCGTACGGGCGCGTGCTTGGCTGAATTATAGAAGCTCATAACATCTCCTTGATCTTCCTTTCTATCTCATTTTTCTGGTTGTGGCTGTATCGATAAGGTCGGATGTTAATAGATCCTGTCTCGGGGTGTAGAGGAATTTTGTGGTCTCGAACTTTTTTGGAGGGCAACTCTTTCGGTTCTTAAAATACTTCCTTATATTTATCAAGCACTAACTGATCTGTGGAGGTATTATAATTTCCTTCTCTGTGGCTTCAGTTGGGTAGTATTGCCCTGCGGCATAGCAATATCCCTCCATCCCGGCCTTGTACCACTACTTCACAGTTACGGACTTCAATTCTGCAGCCGCTGACTTCCCCCTAAACCTCTCTGTTATGGCCCTGAGTGTCATTTGTTTTCCTTCCTTCATGAATGATACGGAGTTGTCATTGTAGCCGAAGGTAACTTGTCCACACGTCTTCAACCAATCAATGCCAAGGATAATGCTTGAACTATCTAGCCTGATGACTCTTAATTCCGATTGGTATGTGTTCCCCTGCATAGTCCACTTAAAGTTGGCACACTTGTGCTTACTTATAACCTTGTGACCATTAGCCATGGTCACTATAAGGGGGGTAGTTGCACTCATGTTGGCCTCGACTTCTTTGGCCACTTGAAAGTCAATGAAGCTATGTGTGCTTCTTGTATCTATTAGAATGGTTAAGACCTTACCCTCCACCTTACCTTGTACCTTGATTGTGTCATGTGTATTTTGCCCGCTGAGTGTATGCACTAAGATGCCCATTTCTCCTCCTTCCTCCTCAGGAGCAGGTAAGTCCTTTTCCCCATCGGATTGTAGTAGCTGCTCATCAAATACTTCGTCGGGGGCTAGGTTGGCACAGATCTATAACAAGGTCCTGTTTTGACATTGATGACTCGACTGATATTTCTTCCCGCACTTGTAACACAGCCCAGCTGCTCTTCTTTATTCAAACAATTGCTTGCTAATCCCTTGCTACTGGTTTAAAGGTTTCTGGTGGTAAGGTTTTGACTCTCTATCTGCTGTGGCTGTCCTTTGGGTATTAATTCCCTAGGAAGGCATTGAACTAGCTTGGTAAGCGTCCATACTCTTCCTTAGAATGATGGACAATGCTTGCTCGTGTAATCTAGCTTGCTCATACACTTCATCGAGTGTTGTGGGACAAGATAAATCAATGAAAGGTATAAGCTCTTCTTTTAGTTCGCTTATATAACTCTCTATGAAGTGCCTCTCACTAAGAGCTGGGTTGAGATACAGCATCCTTGCTCTCAATTCTTCAAACCCCTCTTAGTATCTCTCGACTATGCAGGTCTGCGTCAATTTATTGAACTCCCTTATCATCCTTCCTATATCGAATCCTTTGAATCGCTTACATACAGCCGCCACGAGCTCTTCCCACTAATGTCTGGTTTGTTGATTAGGTAACCTTCTTTCCACCTGTAAGCTTTCCTAGCGAAATGCATTGTGGCGATCTCCACCCACTGCTGTTCAGGTACTTGGTAAATTCTGTAATATTGTTCGCATTTATTGCTCCACTCCCTCGGTTCTTCTCCATGGAAAGTTGGAAACTTGAATTTGAGATACGAAATGTGCTTGTTGAATCGGCCTTGGTGCTCCTCCATTTTTTCTTGCGGCCTGAAGGGATTCGGTAACAATCCTTTGCTCTTATTTCCCCCTGCAGTCTGGAATAAACTGTCCCCTTGCTGGGTATGAGCTGATTACCTTCCTTCCATGATGGTTATTGTGGCATTACTTGTCAATGTTTGGTTCGATGACTGTGGACTTAAGGATTGTTGCTGTATGGTAATTAACTTAAGTAATTGCTCATGCCTGCGGGCGTTTTCTTGGAGCATTATCTCATGTCGCCTGGCGGCCTTGATCTGCAGGGCTTCATACCTCTATTGACTCTCTTGCTGAATCTCATCTAATTATTGTGCTAATATACCAATCTTCTTGGTGCAGTCCACATTGAATTGTTGCAACTTTTTTTTCACCTTGTCGTTACACTCAACGGTCAGCTGTTGCATTCTCTCCTCAATGGCATGGACATGTTTATTTATCTCCCTCAATTTGGTGCCCTCCACCAGTTGGGTCTATTTTATAATTCTCTTGCTAGTATACTTGAATCGATTCTCACCTTTTCCCTTTATCTTTTACTGGCAACTATAATTCTCCAAGGTAACCTGGGATGCTATGCTGAGGCTCAGTCACTGTTCTCGTAGCCAATGGAACAGTGACTACGTTTCTTTCTCACCTTGGTACATTCCGCAGCCTTCAACTTGGGAATTCAACAATTCTCTTTAGAAAAATGGTGCAAACAGTGGGGAAGTTACATGGCCGTGGCATCGCCTCTCTGATACCAAATTGTAATATCTCGGACTTGTCGCAACCCGCCAATGAGGAAAATTTGCCGAGACGTAGATGGCGACAAGGATAATGGCAGTCCTCGAACGTAATTAGAGAGGAATTAAGACAGATAGAGGCAAGAATTTAGAGAAAATGGTAGAGAGAAAGGGTTGAGCCGAGAGACTGAGGTAGGGGAGAGGATTTGGGAAAGAGAGGAGAGATATGA
Source organism: Ananas comosus (assembly GCF_001540865.1). Taxonomy (NCBI): domain Eukaryota; kingdom Viridiplantae; phylum Streptophyta; class Magnoliopsida; order Poales; family Bromeliaceae; genus Ananas; species Ananas comosus. The sequence goes on along the minus strand of NC_033634.1, from coordinate 6,936,400 downwards.
ATTGGGGAAGAAGCTACTAATTTCATTCATATCCCCCTTCGTTTACAATTACTATCTTATTTAATCTTTAATTTTAGTACTGAAATGTAAATTGCAGGAAGCTAAAGGATTTACATTGAAAAAGTGATTAGCTAAATAGTAGATGGGCTGGAATTGGGCCAATTTCGGAGATGGGCCGGGTGTTAAGTAGTCCCTGCCCAAGGCTTCCTCGGATCTGCCTGCGGTCGGATCTCTTCACTCGCGCCCGCTCCAATATGATGGAACCCACTCCACCCCACCTGTTTATTTACTTTAGTAATCTCGCCCTTTGACCAGTAAAGATCCTGTGGGAACTCCTCCATCCTATCCTAACCTCCGCTCCGTCTTTTCCCTTCTCCGCCCTGGGCGTTACACCCTTCTTCGCCCTGGGTGTTACAAATGAGTGCCAAGAAATCCTACAGCTCGAAACCTCTCAGCTTGTCAAGATCGATCATATGCTGTGGCTTTGTTGGCAGGGATGTGGAGGAGGGACGCTCTGGAACGCGAGAATGGGTTTTCGTCATGGAATTGGACAACAGCAGGTTGCACAGACAACCTGCATGGTGGGGCAAGCCGTGGGCATGGACGGCCCAGTTTGATGCTAACGGATGGCAAAACTCTGAAACAGACCACTCTCTACTCCACTTGGAGGGATGATTATCAGATTGTTGGATGCGTACTGCTAGCTTTTGAAACGACTTATCTTGAGTCTTCACAAATAGAACAGGCCAAAATTCTGGCTATCATAGGTAGCTAAATGAGATTCTGAGCCTCAAAGAAGCAACTTCAGTGTAAAGCGTTGGTGTTCGTTTGCTAACTGAAAATCCGTCGGGAAGAGATTTGCCGTCAAAAACATGATTGCAAGGAGCATACACCCATTAAACTACACGAAAAACAAAATATTGGTTTCCAAATTTAAGAGGCTCTCATTCACTATGATTACAATCCACTGATACATATTCACGCCACTCCAAATATATGATAAACATCGACACATCAACAGCTGTCCTAAATACTACACACACCATAACCGCAAATTCTAATGCATTCACATGATGAACTTCACCTGGAGCATACAAAGTTCGCTGTCACTGTAGCTCATATGAGGAAAAGGTGAAACCCAACTGCTGCCCATTGGAACACTTCAATTCGAGCTTCTGAAAGGGACTGCAAAGCAACGATCAAGAGATCATGATCAATGGTTCCCTTCTCTTACGACATTAACTTAAAAAGAATTACTTACATTTTCATACTTCCAAGTCTTGGGCCAAATACCAATTTTGTCCCCTTACATGAATCTTGACTTACTAGTCAATAACTTAGAAGACGTACCAACCAAAACGTATCGATATTAATTGTTTGACCACAGCGACGATGATAACTCAGCTGCTACTTGAGAGCTTTTGGCAAGAAACAACTACATGTACGATAATTTGGATGCAGTATAAATGCAAATTTTTATGTATTAAAACTGTAATTAAGATTTTCTACGATTTTTGGTCTTTTATGTGGCTTTTGAGTTTCATTCTCTTTTTGGGTTCCAACGATCAGTTTTAGACAGATTTTGATTGGTACACTGTCAAACTGTAGAGCCATAATGACAATCGACTTGCTCAACAGATTATTAAATTGTAAACCTATGCAAAATTTTAAAGTATAGGGGCTAAACTTGGTGTTTGGTCCAAACTTCAAGAATTGAAAGTGTAATTTGCCCTTATACAAATTAGGGTTGAATACTGGTATACCCTTCTAAAGTTAAAAAATAACTCATATATCCCTCCGAATTTTAAATTAATCTAAATACCCCTCTAAACTTGTAATACCTAATAAAAATGCCCTTCCAACAAGTATACGGCAATAACCAAATACTACAAACCCGCGAAATGGATGACCCCTAAGTGTAAGGCAGCAGAGTCCAACAAATATTTGGTAAGAGAAACAGTATGCCAAAAATGATCTCCAACAGGAGAAAAAAGATAAAAAAAATACTGTCCTATGATACCTGCTATTTGGGTCGTAATAGAAGCCACTAATGGAGCCATCACTACAAGAAAAGCAGACGTAGTAGAAACCTGCAATGGTTAATCCACAGTCTATTCCAACATTGACAAAGTATTGCTCCTTCCATCTCTGGAAAACAAGGATTACAAAGTGTTTTCAAGAAGGCTAACACTTAAAATGATTACCTGAAAGGAAAAGTGACCAATAATATACCATAAATATGTAGGGATAGTTGCTTAGGTCCAAAGATTTACCACCATCTGCCTCGATCTGACTCTACAGGGAAAAACAAGAGAAAATAATAAATAAGATATTTTCATATAGATAAAGATGTATAAATCAGTACTATGTATTTTACCAGAAGTGGGGTAAAAGATTGGAACTTAGACCAGTGTTTTATGTCATCCTCTGGCCTGTAGAATGAAAAGAATGAACTATTAGCCGACTAACATAAATAAATGTTCTTGTTCTTAAATAGATCTTGTAGTTCCATAATTCTGTTCGAAAAGCCGTAGTTTAGATTTCCTGAAATATTAGAAAGCACAAGAGATGCATACGTCGCTTCCCACTTGCCAGTGAAAAATGTGTAGTTCTTAGCATCCACTATTTCTCCCTCCCAGAATGTAACTACCTGAGAATACGGACACATAAAGACGTTGCACAGAATGATGATCTGAGAGCAACTAGATAATAAAATCAAATACCAAAGACACAAAGAGCTCTAGCAATACTATTCAAGTATAAAAGGATGGCTAAATTGGATGAAACCCCAACAGAAGTCCTGATCTCACTTGCCTCCCTGAGATATAAAGCCTATGCGTTTACATAATTACCCTGTTAAACTTCAAGATTTCATCATTTTGCATCCTATGTCAGTGTTGTGAAGGATGATGCGTATCACCATGCTCATGGGTCATTGGAGTAAACTGAAGATTCTAAACAATCAGGGGGATAATGCAAAAAATCATGATATTCTAGGGGATTTTCTGCATTTTGCCCGAAAAGGAACTAAAAAACAATTAAAGAACTGCTTACAGGTGTATCTGCTAAGGGCACATTGAGTGCTTCCATAGTACCACACAAATAACCATGTTCAAGATCACATCCATGTATTCGAACATTGACCTTCCATGCTTCATCCTTTTGAAAACTTGAAACATTCTGAGTTCCCGCAAAACACTGACAAATTAAACGTAACTCATTACGTGAAACAGCTCAAAGGAAACAGGATAAAACTCTGCCCTTACGAATATAACAGTATAGAAATTTACAATAATCGAAACCTAGAAAGAATAACGATAAAGAGAGTGTACAATCTCGCAGAAATAACAAAACATGATATAAATTATCTTTATAAAATTGATTTTTGGCCATATTTAGATTCATAGGGAGGAGGTCCCGAAATATGAAGAATGTCCAATAAAAGGACCATTTAAAACTATAATAATTAAGGAGCGGCCAGATCACCATATCCCTCTTCTCAATCTCAATCCTCAACGCTGTCTCATTGATGAGTATAAAACAAGAATTCCGGAAGATAGCTGTAACCTAACAATATACCTTCAAGGAGATTATTTAGAAAGTAAATAAATACAATGAGGTCCCTTTATATTGACCATCCTAACGCATATACTAGAACAGCAACTCCATTCATTAGCTTTCAACAAACTTAGTTAAGAAGACAACAACTTCGTGGTGAGTATAAAGCAAAGTAATAAACATAAATAGATTTAAAAATTTCAATCATATCTAACTGTGAGAAATGTTGAAGCACCATGCTTGCCATTGCATTCTATGGCTCAGCTATAACCTACACAACAATGTCACGGACCATTATACAACTAGTATCATGCATCAGCATAAACTGTTTGTTGTATCCCTTTTGCATAATTACATGCATATTCATGCTTCACGATAAGAGGAATGAAATCTGGTTTGAAGAAAAGAAAACAAAAATTCTTTGGCAAACACATGGATGCACAGAGGAAGAGAAAGAGATACAATTAAACAAACACAGATACACAGAGAGAGAGAGAGAGAGAGAGGTAAAAAGACTTTTCTCCAAGTTGATGATTCACCAAAAACAAATGGTCAATTAGATGAGTATTTGTCAAGAGATGAAACTGGAGATATCTGTTGGAAAACAATTAATGTAACAATATAGCAGAAGAAGCAAAATAAGATAAATTACTAGAGATCACTGCTCCCTTACGCCAAATACTATACTAATAAAAGAACCTCAATAAAGCTTGCATAAATATTGCATAACATGTTTATGTAGGTAGATCATGTAAAGGAAAATTTAAACATCACTTGCTGTTCATTTCGTCGTAAGTAGGATGATATCCACTTTGACATTGTGTCGATAGTAATTTACACTTGTTGATGACAAATTCAGTATCCAGAAGGTAAGAAACAGAGCTTTTAAGTGTGTAATGTGCTCCCATTTATACCATAGGGATAATGACAAAGAGCCGTATGAAGCACTGTCTTTTTACTTCAAATACTAGGATCAAAATACTCACCCTTCCAACACTCAATAGTGAACAGCTAGGAGGAGAAGCGTGCCCAGAATTTGGATCTTGCCCTGGAACAAACTTATATTCAGTATGGTATTACATGAGATTGATTCACTCAGCAAGAAATGGAGTTGCTAAATAAAGCACAAGCCAAAAGAAAAAGTTACAGGGAATATCACTAATCCAAAGTCAATGTTGGGTATGTCATACCAAGTAGCAAATGTACATATTTCTCAATGTAATTTGTTAAAAATATATAAAAACAAACAATGATTTTAATGAGGTTTCTTTAGCACTATATGAAGTTATAAACAGCAGTAAAATTCCCAAATATGAAGACGAGTTCAGTCATAAATATTTGTTCAGCGCCTTTATTAGATTAAACATTTCCTGAGAGAAGTGAATATATCTAAAAAAATTCTTTCACGAGACCACTTTTTTACTTCATTGTAAAACTAAACTGAAAATGTATAGAATATAGAATGTCAGTGTACCAAGAATAACTATAATGCTGTAAAACTGCCTCACACCTATATTTGGAGTGCTCAAGGTCAGTTGAAGAAGGGCTCACCAACTTGACCAGAGTTGGTTAGACCGAGTAATATACAGAATGCTCAATTTTGGACCAAAAATAAAGGAAGTGCGGGAGGCAAGAAACGTAAAGGAAAAAGAAAGAGAAAGGAAATAGGAGTAGAAAGAGAGAGGAAACAGCCACAGAAATCATCCTACAGAGGGAGCCCACAACCTCAAGGACCAAGACAGCTGATGTTCTAAGAGTGAGGTGATGAAATAAATGTGTTATAACTGGAGCAAGAGAGAGCGCTTGGCTTGAGACTGCTGGTCGTGAAGAAACAAGTATAAGGCAATGTGGCAACATCAAGCGAACATCAAGTAGAATATAATAGTGAAGAAGAATGGGATGCTCAAGCCTCCTTTATCATAACAAAGACCAGTGAATATTTTTATGTAGACGAGGTTTAGCCATTGAAACAGAAAGACCAAAAGCTGTTAATGCTGGAGAAGAGATAATTTTAGGTGACAAGGAGGAAGAGCCGTTGGAGAATAAAACATGCGGAGTAGATGTTCTAATCATATGATCGGTGATAAAGAAAAATTTCTCAGCATGACTGAGAATAAAACAGGAAGAGTGTTAATCACGGCTAACAACTCGAGACTGCCAATCATTTACATAAGAAAGACTGGCATCACACTGCTGTTTAGTTTGCCCCATGTACAACTAGAGAATGTCTAGCACCACTGTAACCGACATGTGTCTTTATATAGACGTGTGAGGCCTCTACTTCAAAGTAAGCATACGTAGTAGCGCAGTGACCGAGCCAATCACCAGCTACAAGTGTGAGATGAGTCTTGGTTGAGCCAGTGTTTGAATAACAGGCTAAAACTAGGGTGTGGGAATGAGATGTTAAGGTAGCGTCTGAATGAGAAGACTAGTGAGACAAGTCTCATATCACCTAGTGCCTGTGAGTATGCTTGAACCTGACAAGGACATCAAGGCTTAAGGGGGAAGGAATGTGATACCCCAGAATTTGGAATAGTCCTATATATAAGGTATAATAGGACTAAACCTCTTAATCCAGCTATAGCATTTTGAACGGTGGCTAGGCCTAAGAGGTTAACTAGTTTTCTTTTTCTTTTTCCTTTTTTTTTTTCTCTTCGTTTCTTGTTCATTAACAACCTTTAAACTTTTAATAAATTTGATTTGAGTTATTTTCATAAAATAAATTGGGAATTCATGAAAATTGACAACTTTGTTAACGACCAGTCATTGATAATTTAATGAAATTCAGAGTTCCATAAGATAAAAGATTAAATAATCAAAAAAGTTACATTTAGTAACGCAGCATTAAGTTTAACAAAATCTTCAATTTAACTTATGCGCATAACGTAAATAGTAAAACCAAAACCATGTGTCATACAGAAATTATAATATATGAGAAATAGTTGTTGTTCTCAATTGGGAAAGAAAAAAATTGACATTCAATTTATAAAAATTATTGTGTACAAAATATCATCCCACTACTTTTGGAATAACAACATTTACACTCCACACATAAACATATTCTATAAATATGCAACATTTTGAATTCAAATATTTTCTATGTGGAGTAATTGCCATACTTGACAGATTGCCATTCTTGAGTTTCCTCAATTGCCCATCATTTGAATGCTTGACATTAGTCGATAGTTTCTTGATTTTGGGGATTTAATTCAACCATAATTAGTTCCTTAATTTGATGATCTTGATTGGAGCATGATTCTCTATTACACCTCCTTAAGCTAATATGAGGTGTACACATCATTAGCTTGTCTTTGAGAAAATTGAATTGATGAGCAGACAGTCCTTTATTAAAGCAGTCAGCAATTTGATCTTGTGATGCCACACATTGAACATCAAGATCTTGTCGAAGAATCTTTTCTACTACAAAATGATAGTAAACTTTGATGTGTTTAGTTAGAGCATGAAAGATAGGATTATAGGCAAGTTGAAAAACACTAAAGGTGTCGCAATAAATAATAGGAGAAATATGTCAAGATCTTCAAGAAGCCAGCATACTCAAGAAAGCTTTGCAGTAGCGTGAACTAAAGAGCGATATTCGGCCTCCATACTAGAATGAGATACTGCAGACTACTTTTTAGCACACCAAGATACTAAACACGAACCAGGAGAAACAATAAATTCACTAGTAGCACCATAATCATCAGGATCTCCCAAGGGCATCCGAATGACATTGGAATAAGCCTAAATCAAGATTTCCTATTCCAATATTTAGTCCATGATTCACTTTTCATTTGAGAAATCGAAGGATTCGTTTCACAGATGTTAAGAAGTTGGTGCGTGTATAAATTGACAAGCCTGATTGACAGAGAAGGCTAAATCCGATCGCGTCATGGATAAATATTTAAGAACACCTACAATACTTTGATAGCACATTACATATTTAAGATAGGATCTCCTTCAATGAGTGAGAGCCTCTATAAGACGAAACCGGTGAAGTGCATGCTTTTGCACCATCCATATATGCTCTTATAAGATGATCAATTGAGTATTTGGATTGAGATAAAATGTACCTCGATGCGAAGAAAGTAATGGAGAGGACCGAGATCTTTCATTGCAAACTATGTGCCAAGTTCATAAATAAGATTATGAATAGAAGTTGAATTACTGCCAGTAATAATAGGGCCACTCATATGTATAAGAATAAGAATTCTATTATGAGAAATATGAATAAAAAGGAAGTATCAGCAGCGGCATTATTAATCCTAATGCCAATAATATGTTGCGAACAAGGTTGTAAATAGTGGATAACGGATATATAGTGTTTGGAGGGTCTCATAGCGGAAAGAGAATAGCGGATAGCATGCGACATAGCCGGTGCGACGAACCCATAACAGGTTTCACAAAAAACTACTTATGTTTTATTCCTTACAAAAAAAATACATATGATTTTAAAGAAAAGACAACTAATTCTAGTATTGTGAGCCTATACATATAAAAATCATTATTTGTAAGTAACTTCAAAATATTATGATTTAACAAAACAAAAGGACAAAAAACTAGAAAACCTATAATCCATTTACAGGGTTTGGATAATTTTATTTAACTTAATACCCAACCTAATAAGACATTTTGGGCTATTTGCAACTTTTAAGCTTTTGGGCCCACTTCGCTCGCTTTGACACCGCTTTATAGTGCCCGCTTTAGCGCACCCAACGCTGCTAAAGTGGCTGTTAACTCTAAATGTTATGGCGTAGTAGTAGCATAGTAACTCTGCTATAGCGGCTGATTTGGCGAGCATAGGGGCCGCTCTTTAAACATTGGTTGTGAAGTGCTGAAACGAAGTGCGAGGTGCCTGTTTTAGCCCATAAATTGATTTATGGAGCTTATAGACATGAGTTGGAGCAAGAGGATCAATAAAGCTCAGAGTTGTTGCATATACACTTCTTCTCATAAAATGCCATGCAAAAAATATTGTGCACATCTAATTAATGTATAGGTCACCCAAATGAACAACAATAGCCAACATGACTCTAATGGTTGAAGATTTGGCAACATAATTGAAGGTTTTATTGTAATCAAGCCCAGTTTGTTGATGATAACCTTTGGCTACCAAATAAGCCATACATCTTTCAAGGCTATCATCATCTTGTCGTTTTATTCTTTAAACGTAACGACATCCAACAACATTCATGCCAGAAGTAAAAGGGGAAAGAGACCATGTACCGTATTTTTATAATACATTAAATTTACTAGCCATTGCTTTTCTCCATGTGGCACTTTTCGAGGCTTGACTAAAACAAGTTGGCTTGACATCTATAGTAATGGCAAGTAGCACTTTAGGTAAGGGGTGGCGAGTGACTTTCAAACAATTGCTTTCTCTTAGTAATAAAGAACTTGGATCTATTTTGCATAGGATGAGAATTGGAATTAGCAACAGTATTATCGGTGGTCAACTGTTCTATTGAAGCGCCGTTTGCAATTTGTGAGGATAGGGAAATTAGATGGCCTAATGGAGATTGATTTGGTATTTCAGGTGAGGTGCTCGAGATTTCCTGGTTGGATGATTGGGTGGGTATAAATGCTTGTGAAAGGTTTGAGGATAAGAAAGATAGCCATGTATGAAGAATTCTCGTTGGTTTGAGATCCACTTTGGATACTGAACAAAGGGGCATTCGAAAGATAAGAAAAATTTTGATTCATAACAAAAACTACGTGATGAGAAAGATAAACACAGCATTAGAGGGATCAAGGCATCAATAATGTTTGTGGTCCAAAATATAGCCAACAAAAACACATTTTAATGATCAAAATAACTTATGTTGAGGGAAAATGCATAGCCATGGATAACATACAAAACCAAAAGCATTAAGACAAGAGTAGTTAGGTTTTGGGCAGAACATTTTTCCTTCAAGGAGAAATATTATTTAAATGTTTTGATGGCATCCTAATAACGAGAAAGATAGTTGCTCAAAACACATCTGCCCAATATTTAGAAGGCATGCAGGAATGAAAGAGAACAGAAAGTTCAGTTTCATTGATGTAGCAGTGTTTTCTTTAGGTAGTTCTATTTTGCTTACATATATGTGGGCAAGAAAACTAATGAGAAATTCATTTTTATGTATTTTACTCAGTATTCGTAAATCCTAATGCTTTTGATTTTTGGATCAAGTAAATTCTTAATATTGAGTTTGAAATCAATAGAGGCATCAAAAACATCAGATTTTGAATGTAAAGGAAAAAGGCATGAATATTGAGTAAAATCACCAACAATAATTAAATAATGTTTAAAGCCACTCATAGATAGAATAGGAGCAGGTCCCCAAACATCCATATGTAAAAGTTTCAAAGCAGAAGAAGATACAAAAGTAGAAGTAAAGCAAAGACAGTGACTTTTCGCAAGTTAACATGAGTTACAAACATTTATTTCTTTTATTGAACCTTTTAAAAAGATGTGTGAATGCACAAGAAAATGATGTAGAGTGGTGGTAGATGGATGGCCAAGCCTATGATGCCACACTGAAGAAGAAACTCTTTCACCAACAAAAGCAAAAGGGCTTGATTTATTCTAATCATTTTTGAAGGCTTTAAAGACATAATAGTCCATCTCACATGGCCCTTGGCAAAGCGTCTTCCCTGATTGTTTGTCTTTCACACAAAAATTATGAGAGTCAAATAGGAACTAGCAATTGTAATCTTTAAAATACTGGTTCACAGACACTAAATTGGTTGATATTTTAGGAACATGTAACAAGTTGTTTAAATGAAAAGGTTGAGATAGGGTATGGAGTTTAGATGAACAAGCGCGAAGAATTCGCAAACCATGTCCGTTTCCAACAGATATTTTGTTATTTCCATGATAGTTGGTGCAAATAGTAAGGTCGGATGGATAAGAGGTTAGGTTGTTGGTGACTCTAGTACCAGCATATTAAATCTGATCCGTGGAAGGAGAAGTTGTTGCCGCCGTTGCTTAAAGGCGATAAGGAGTACACCCTTGATACGCTAAATCCATTTGCTAATGACGGTCAAGTGCAATATGACCAATTAAATTGTAGATCTGGCAAGTAGGATGGGTGCCAACCAATAGCATATGTGTTGTTGTGGGAAGGTCGGCTACACGTAAGCCATGACCACCACGTCCTCATCCACATTCCCTGCCATTGTTAGTATTTTGTCCTTAGCCATAATTAGAGCCAAATTTGGTCTGTAAAGAATTGGTGCATGCAATGGAGGAAGGTTCATTAGTGATGGAGGAATGACGTTGACGTTGTTCCTCCAAAAGTAGTTCTTCGCTGGCTAAAATAGCATGGCTTTCTCAACAGTAGAAATAGAGGGACAAATGCGAATAAAGAGCCGAATAGGGTCATATTTCATGGAAAAACCATAACAATATGATGAAACAAATCATCGTCATAGACTGGTTTACCAGCTGCCACCAAGTTATCAAATATAGATTTTATTTTATTTATAAAATCGGCAAAAGTCATACCTCTCTCTTTGATAGTTTGAAATTGAGTAGTAAGCTGTGAAACATAAGCATACGAGAGAGAGGCATACTGACATTCCAGTGCAACCCAAACTTCACGAGAGGTTTACAACTTGACAACTTGAGCAAGTACACCTTTGACGAGGGTAAGTTGGATCCAAGTGAGTAGTTTTCTCATTCACTCTAAAACTTATCAAATCATGGGCAAAAAGAATGGGAAGAAACTGTTGTCGCCATAGCTAATCGTTGCCACAATCAAGCTTAATGGGAACTAAATTGCTAATATTGGCAATAATAAAGATGGTACTTACAGTGGAAGAAGAAGAAACAGAGTGATGCAGACCGAACCCGACCCGTCTCATCGCCCGAGTTTCAGGTCTATCAACGAAGGCGGCGCAAGTTGGCACCCGAACCCGCTATATGGATCTGAAGATTATTCTTGATTTACTCTGTTATTTTAAGATTTTCTTGTTAGGAATATTTGTTATATTTTCCTTTTAGATAAATCTCTAGTTAAGATTTTTTTCATTTATTTTCCTTTTAGATAAATCTCTAGTTGAGATTTTTTCTCGGATGTAATTAGGATATAAATAACCTACAAGGTTTTATGAAAAGGGACGATGATTATTGAATAATATTTTGAACTTTTCTTGCAAAGGTTTTTTGAGCGAAAGTTTTTTCCTGGAGGGTTTCCGGTTCTAGCGAGGTCCAGAGTTATAAGGTTATGTTGGATCTGAGTTCCTCTTAATTTTCTGCAAATTTCGACGACCTATTTGTGAGGTTTGGTTAAGATTTTAGAAAATAGAGAAATTTTTAGTGAGATGTGAGAGTTGTGTGATCAAGCCAGCAGGAAGAAGAAGAAGTTGGAGACGAGGGTTCTTGTGCACATCTCCCGAGGCGGCGTTGCTTGTCTTCTTGCACACATCAACCGGTTCCTGTGACCCACAAGCAGCAGCCTACATTGGATGAACCCGGTTCACATCACAAGCTAGTATTTCCTTCTATATCTCAATTTCCGCAAATTATCTATTGGTAATAAAAGCTTGGTCTATAGAATGTTTTGATTTCTAATTTTTTTCTTTCTCGTAAAAATTCGTAGACTTGTTTTATCGTCCCAAATTTCAAAAAATTGTTTAGTCTCTTTGATCTTGCAAGATACTTGATTATTATCGTTAGGCGAAATTCGATTACGCGGTATTTACAAGCATGACTAGGAGGACGTTGCAAATAGATTGTGGATGATCTGGACTAATCGCAATAGTTTAATCATGCACTTGCTGGATGTCGTATGGTACAATCTCCTATCTCATCAATTTTTCTTACTTAATTAATTTTCTTTTCGAACGTTCTTTTCTTTAAAATAAAAAAATAAAAAAATTGCTTGTTTAATTTTATCTCTGCAAAATATTTTGCCTACCACATCTAAGTAGTATTTACTTGTAGGATAGGTTTAACCCGTCCTGCATCACAGAGGAAACGGAGGAAGCAGAAGTAGCCATTAGAACGAATAAGATGACCATGTCTTATGGCTGATACCATAAAGAATTTTTTTTGAGAGAGAATTTTAACTTTTTTTTTTTTGAGAGATACCATAAACAAATTATAATATGTAAAAAATGGTTGTCGATCTTGTCTAAGAACACACAAAACCAACATTCAGTTTATAAATTGATTGAGTATTTTTGGGATTAAAAGTTTTACATTTTATATAAACACATTATATAAATATGAAACATTTGAAAATATTTTCTATTTGAAGTAGTTGCCATGTTTGAGATATTTGAATACTTGTCATAGTTGGTAGTCTCTAGATTCGGAGATTTAATTCAACCATAATTGATTCCTTAAGTTTATGATCTTGATTGGAGCATAATTCACCATTATGTCAATCAAAAGTAAAACAGTTAAAGAGTTTTATTTCGTAAGGGCATATCGCTGAGAACGTCTCCATAGATTTTCGCACTTCCCCTGAGAGAGACTTAACCAATTTACACACGATTTGTAAAGATAATAGCGGATCAGAGACGATTACCAGGTAAAATCCACAGCATAAGATTTATGCCGAAAAATCAAATCATCCGAATCTTCAAAAAAGCAGATGAGTTCGCAGTGAAATCAACTCAAAGATCAAATTTGATCGCTACGGCACTAAAATGACAAAGCAATAAACGGTCTTGCTCTTCTTCTACTGATCAAATCGCAATAATTTCCATAGAAAATTGCAAAATACGAAATAATCGATGCTAATAGAAGAAGGAGAAAGGGAGAGAGAGCGAGCGAGGAAAAGAGAAGGAGAAACCCTAACCGGAGGATTGGGAGGGGGAGGAGCTCTCGACTACCCTCACAGGCATCTCTGGTCACGCATTCCAAAGGCAGAGTCGACGAGCGAGGACACCGGAGTTTTAATTATATTTTTATTTTTATATTATTTTATTAGTCTAATTATTAATTAATAAATATAAATAAAAAAATAATTTAATTAATTTAAATAAAAATAATATAAATTGGTATACATACTACGTAAATTTTTATTAGAACTTATTAGTAACTAAATTACTTTATATGGACATATTTGACAAATAAATCAATAAAATAACAAAAATAGAATATAAAGAAGATATTGTTCTATACACTACTGTATAAGAAAATCTTATATGTCGTCCTTGTAAAATCCTATTATTAAAATTAAAATTCTATAATTTTTTATACATAGAATTTTATATAATTTAAATCATATTTATTGAATTAGCTTTAACTTTACAATATTAATCATTAAAAAAAAGGCTCAGCGTACATAAATTATTAGTAGATCAAGTCTAGGCAAAAAGTTTTTCGTAGTTGAGAAGGAGAAGATGGGATAGTATTTTGTGCATTGAATGCACGAGTAAATTTTATGTATTTCAGTTTTAAAATTCTATTATAAAAATTTAAATTCTTATATTTTTTTATAGGGCTTTTTTGCATTTGGTTCTCTCAAAAATTATTTTTTTACAAATAATCCCATCAAATTTATAATTACAAATTTGACCCTATCCTCGTCACGCAGGCGTTACATCAGCGCCATGCAAGTTGGAAGGGTGTTAAGTTGAACACAGTGAATTATTCACTGTATTCTAATATGGTGAATGGTTCACCGTGTTTCATATTTATATTCTTCGTGTTCAAACACGGTGAATAGTTCACCGTGTTCCATACTTATATTTTTTCTATTCCTTCTTTTTAATACTTATATTTTTTCGCAATACATAAATTTTTTTTTTTTTCGGACACGGTGAACTATTCACTGTGTTTAGATATGCGAATAGGTTACCGTGTTCAACTTATTCCAGCATGGTGCTTATGTAGGATCTGCGTGGCAGAAATAGGGCCAAAACTGCAATTATAAATTTGATGGGGTTATTTGTGAAAATAAATTTTTTAAAGGGGCTATAATATTAATTATTTAAAAAATAGTTTTGTGTTTGTAATATTTATAGAGCAAGTGGAATGAATTTTTCATTGTTGATTAGTGGGTTGCGAGGGGACACGCTATAGTGTACTAAATTTCAGGACACTTTCCCGAACTTAGGCCAAATTGGGCCCAGTACGGAGAAAATGGTGTATGAGACTAATATTGGAGCAAGTTTAAAAGCAAAAGTTATGAGTTGAGTAAAAATTTCATTAAATGAGAGAGGTTAAGTTGCAATTATATTGGGGTTTATGGATAAGGCCTAACTCAAAGAGTAGTGATTATATAGAAGAACGCCTAATAGCTTCAATTCAAAGAGTAGCGATGTTTTGATGGTCGATTGAGGAAAATCAAGCCGAAAACGAGGGATTTTATTCATTAGCGACGAATAGTGTTGAATCGGTATCGGAAGCTAAATTGCTCGGACTTTCCTACAATTGGCATCGAATCAAGGATGGTGGTGCTATTCGGAACAGTTGAATTTCTTTCTATATCTAAGTTGTTTGTTTTGGTCATATATGTATGTATGTAATTTATGCATTTTAGGGTTATTATTGTGTTTGTGCTTTCAATTTCCTTGCATGCTTCCTAAAGTAGAGTTAGATAACTTGGGTCAAGAACTCAGATATTGGACGCATAAGGATTGAGTTGTTGGACATTGGAAACCCTATAATGTAAAGAACTAGTATGTGAACTAGAAAACATTGTGGAAAGTTGGTGACATGAACTTGGTGGCATCTTGACTAATTGTGTTTGATAGGATTTTTTAGCTAGTTGTGGTTGATAGCACTTGTGGAGTTATATGCTAGGGATTAGTAGATTCCGATATGTTGTTACTCTGGTTAGTAGGGTGTCCTTGGGATGAGAGGACTGGATCATACTTACGTTGTTTGTTTGGCTTGTGGTGGGTCGTGACACTACAAGTAGTGAACTTTGGAGTTCTCACGTTTGGGTTAAGCAGAATTCTTCCCATCAAACGGCCCCAGATGGGTTAAGCGGAATTCTTCCCATCTGTTGGCCTTGGTATTGTGAGTGGGCTCGACCTCCAGGTGAGCTGGTATGATTGGGTCAAAAGGCAGAAATGATAAGCATCATGAGCATAATAGCATATTTGTTTACCCAGTTTCATATTGTAGAGGCATAATAGTTGTTTCAATTGCATATTATCCTCTATTCTCTTTTACTACTTATGCCTGATTAGACCTAATGGGAAAGTCGGTGGGGTCGGTGGCCGAACCCACTAGGAACTTATTTTAGTTCTCACCCTTTTGTTTTGCAAAGCCTAGCACGAGCAGTGCGGTCAAGGATCGCGGCAAGGACATTGCGCCCTAGGTAGTGGACTTCCATGTGCTAGTATTATACCCTATGTAGTAGAGTAGTACTTGTGTGTTATGAGAGAACTTGTAGAGGCTTCATTTTAGGAGATGAAAATGTATATGTCATTGTATATGCATGTGTGTAATATATATGGAAATGATGTATTTTGGTATGATAAATGTGAATCTTAAGTGTTTTAGTTGTAATATTTAAGTAATCGATCTTTCGCTCTTGTATAATTGCTCTGCAATTTATGTATGTTGTTATTATTCCTGGGGAAAAACTCTATATACATGATGTTGTTTTATGCCTTGGGTGGGCAGAGGAGGCTCTGTCCGTTCGGCAGTCTGGATGTGCATCCGAACCGACCAAGTGGCGGTCTCGGGGCGTGACGCTGTCATGCCCCGAGGCCACCACTTTTGTCGGTTCGGGCATGCACACAGACCGCCGAACGGACAGAGTTTTTCCTATACGTCCAAAGTGTCACAATAAGTACAATTCACGATGTTCTGACTAGGAACAGAATGTATACATAGATTGCCTAAGGAGGCATCAAAACATAAAATCACTGTGCTATTACAGGTATTCGTCACATTCACATTATATTAACATTCTTTTTCATACAAATACAACCTACTTTATTATAATTTTATTTCTTTCTTCCATATACCCCTAAACTATGCTGACCTAGGGTATATCTATCTCTGGTCACAAGTGGTAGGGCGCAATCTATCGAGCTACGTCCTTTTCTCGTGCCGCCGCGCCGCTCACGTTTGGACCTGAAAAATATGGGGGTGAAAATTATAAATATAGTTCTAAGTGGGTACTGCTACCCAAGGGAAGAGCTCGACCCACGAGGTCCAAAAGAAACAACATAAGCAAGTTAGTCCAACAAATATCAATATATAATTTTATGCAAATAATAAACATCATGCTTATGCCTCACTAAATGCAATAATGAAATCAATGCATGTAGGTATTCATCTTCTACTTTCTATTTTACTATTCATTGCAAAATTTAATCTGTTGGTAAGGTTCTTTTACCTTAGCCAAGCTATATCACCCGATTTGATCTTGAGTCAATTATCTATTGCTTACCGCCTAGTGGCGAAAATCGCGATCAAGCTTAATGGAGACTAAATTGCTAATGTTAGCAATAACAAATGTAGGGCTTGTGGTAGAAGAAGAAGCACTAGAAGTGGCCATTAGATCAAGTATGATGACTAATGTCTTATAGCTCTGATATCATAAAGAAAATTATAATTGGTGGAAAATGGTTGTTGTCCTCAAATGGAGAACACACAAAACCAATTCTCAATATATAGAATTATTGAATACAAAATATAATCCCATTATTCTTGGGATTACAATATTTACATAATTATTTTCTAGAAATGTACAATATTTGAATTCAAATATTTTCTATTTGGAGTGGTGGCCATACTTGAGATATTGTCATTCTTGAGTTTCCACAATTGCTTATGATTTGAATACTTGTCATAATTGGTGGATTCCTGATTTTTGGAATTTGATTCATTCATAATTAATTCCTTACTTGTATTATCACTTGATCCTCCATTAATTTCAACTATTTTTTCAAAATCATTCCGGATTTTAGATAACTTTTTATTTTTTTTAGCAGCATTATTACATGTTTCTTCTATTAGAGAAATACTATTAGATATTTTGCATTTGTATAGAAAAAAATCACATATTCTTAATCTAATTAAATGAAAATAAAACAAAAATAAAGGAGAAAATCTATTAAAAATTCTGAACAAAATTAAATAATAAAAAAGCCATAAACTCTAAACTATAAAAGCCATAAAAATTCATGAAAATTAAAAAAAAAAAAATTGTGTACATAGTTAAAAACTTGAAAGTATAAAATGAAGCTTAGAAAGTATAAGATAAAGCTTACTGTAAGAAGAACAATTGGACAAAAAGATCAGATAACCCAAGTTCTCTATGCGAGAGTGGGTCAAGACTTGAGCGTCGTTCAAGCTCGAACGAAATAAGAGGAGGTAGTCGGTGGCGATGATCAGAGATAGGGAGAGTCCGCGACAAAGAAAAATAGAGAGACGAGAGAGATGAGGGATGTAGGGACTATGTCTTCGTTGTCCTATTCGTAGATGGCCAATCTCAGGCCACGATCGGTTTGATAATGGGGTGAGAGAATGAAGAAATGATTAGGGTAAGAGAGCAGATGCCGGAGAGAGAGAGAGATCGCGAATAAATAGGTTTTATTCATTAAAAAGAAATCAAGTGATCACCTTTGGAGAAAAAGGATTAGGGCAGGCCTGGCAGGCAGAGCAGATCCGAAAATATAAAGAGCATAAAAACAATAGTACTAAAAGTTCAGATACAGAATCCGTATTCGTTTTTTCTAGATATCCGAAAAAATTTAACTTTCTAAAACCATATCTGTATCCGACCAAATCCGGATGCTTTCTATCTGAATTTGGATATTATCGAATAAGGATACAGATATTTTCATATAATATTCAATCAGTTTTCACTCCTAATCACTTACAGAAAATAGTGAATCATTTATCGGTTCCTCAAAGCGATAATCACTTACAGAAAATAGTGAATCATTTATCGGTTCCTCAAAGCGATATATCATTCACTGTTTAAACTTAGTTTTTATATATAAAAATTTAGAGGGCCTATATTTACAGTTACAAGGCTGCCAAAAAATCCCGAGGAAGCTAATTTTGAACGGGATGAGTGAGTAGAGGTTGAAGCGAGCCTAGCTTGAGCGACGTCAGCTCAAGCTTGGCTTGAAATTAGCTTTGAGCCTAAATTTAGGCTCAAGCTCAGCTTGAAATTAATTCGGGCTGAGCTTGAGTGAGCCTAACTTCAAGTCAAGCGAGCTCAAGCCCTAAACGAGCCACTTGAAATTCTTAACATCGTGAAATCTATAATTTAATTTTTACAAAACATTATCTAAAATTTGATAAAAAAAAAAATTTAATAGTTTAACATACAAAATGAATGTATGAAATACGATATTATAATATTAAAAAAAATTAGGGGAAGCCACTTATGAGCAAGTGAAAAAGAGAGAGAGCAATTAGAGTAGAGTCTTGCTGGTTTCGTTTTGTGAGCCCAATAACTTAAACTCTATATACAAATAATTAAAATACATAATATATATTATTATATATAATTAAAATATATATTATATATAATTATATATAATTAAAATATATATTATATATAATTATATATGTAGAGTTCGGCTACTATAATCTTATAAGCATAAACCCCTTTGTACATATAAATTTTCGACCGTTAGATATATCCCTTTGATCATTTCCACCCGTTAAATCATATTATTCAACCAACCACCCATTCAATCCTAGGGACCACTATCATTCTAACCGCACATCTCTTAATCGGACGATCGAAAATTTATAAATACAAAGGAGTCTATACTCATAAAATATAGTAGCCCTATATATATATATATATATATATATATATAGAGAGAGAGAGAGAGAGAGAGAGAGAGAGAGAGTGAGAGTTGGACCAGGGGCTACTATACTATTATGAGTATTAGGCCTTTGTACTCATAAGTTGTTTCGATGATAGAGCTTCCGAATCGACGATCCACTCGTTAAATATGATCTAGAGTATTTGAAACTTCTAGAAAATAAATTTCGTAATTTTCGAAATCATAATAAGTACATCAAGCGGGCATAAAATAACGGTCAAAATCGAAAGATGTCTTAAAAATGAATGATCGGATCTTCAATTTAAGATCAGAGTTATTGATCTTTATCTAGGTAGTGAATAGAATTTTCTATCAAAAATTCAACCTATTCGGATTCTTTTGCACCGTTAAATAGCAAGATTCCATACCGGCGTTAAAAATTATCAATTTTGTGAGCTTTTGATCGTAAGTAAATGATGTAGAAAAATTATGAAATTTGATTTCTAGATGTTCCAAATACTCTTAGATACACGTTTAACGGTGTGGATCGTCGATTCGGAAGCTCTATCATCGAAAACAACTTATGAGTACGAGGGCGATGGTACTCATAATAGTATAGTAGCCGGCTCTCTCTCTCTCTCTCTCTCTCCTCTCTCTCTCTCTATAATATATATAGTGCGGCTAGGATGCTTATGGAAGCACGGAGGGCTCCATGCTTCCACTTTTGTTTTCGATGTTCGGACTTTCAAATCGACGATCGGCTCCGTTAGACTTGATCTAGAGTATTTGAATTATCTAGAAAATAAATTTTGCGATTTTTCCCTAGTGATCGAAGTGGCTCAAAATCAACGGCTGAAAATAAAAATCTTACAAAATATGATGATATGACATTAAAATTTTAGATCAAAGTTATTGATCTTGTTTTATATGGTATAAAGAATTTTCTATCAAAATTTCATGTGATTTGGATATTTCTACACCGTTAAAATTGCAACCGGCTCACCACGGCCATTAAAATTATTGATTTTGAACCCCTTCGATCACTAGGCAAATGATATCGAAAAATCACAAAATTTATTTTCTAGGTACTTCAAATACTCTAGATCAACTCTAACGGAGCCGATCGTCGATTCAAAAGTCCGAACATCGAAAACAACTTAGAAGCACGGAGGGCTCCGTGCTTCCATAAGCATACCAGCCCACTCATATATATATATAGTAAGGCTACTATACTCTTATGAGTATTGGTTCCTTCGTATTCATAAGTTATTTTCGATGATAGGGCTTCCGAATTGACGATCCGCTCTATTAAATATGATCTAGAGTACCGGAGCCCTAGTACTATAGATAATATAGAAGACTAGCTATATATATATATATATATATATATAGTGCGGCTAGTATGCTTATGAAAGCACAGAGGCCTCCGTGCTTCCAATTTGTTTTCGATATTGGGACTTTCGAATCGACGATCGGCTCCGTTAGACTTGATCTAGAGTATTTGAAGTACCTAAAATATAAATTTTGCGATTTTTCAATATCATTTGCCTAGTGATCGAAGGGGCTCAAAATCAACGGCTGAAAATAAAAATCTCATAAAAAAACAAAATATGATGATAGTGACAATAATAAATTTACGCACATCAAAGATATTGATTCTATTTATATAGTATAAAGAAATTTTCTAGCAAAATATCATGGATTTGGACTATTCTACACCATTTAAACTTGCAACCGGCTACACAACACGGACATATAAATGTATTGATTTTGAGCCCCTTTGGATCACTATGCAAATGTATTGAAAAATCGCGAAATTTTATTCTAAATACATTAAAATACATCTAGATCAAACTTCTAACGAGCCGATCCATCGTTCGAAAATGATACATCGAAAACAACTTGGAAGCATTAGACACCTTTGTGCTTCCATAACATACACACAACTACTATATATATATATATATTATATATATAATATATCATAAATAATATATATATATATATATATATATATGATTAGGCCTCCTATGCTTTCGGAAAGTTCGGAGGTCCGTGCTTGTTAAGTTGTTATTCGATGATGGGATCGTTCGCCTTCGACGATCGTTTCGTTAGACTGATCTACGGTATTAAGAACTATTAGAAACCAAATTTTATAATTTTTTTGACTTCATTGCCCAGATATCGTAGTATCTTCAATAATGTAACGGCTGAAAATAAAATGCACCATAAAAAATAGTGAAAAATGCCCCCTCCCAAAATTCAATCGGAAGTATTGTTCTGACCTTTTAGATGCTAAGAGAATTTTATAAAGTTTCAATGTAATTATGATACTTCTAGCAACTCGTTGAACTTAAAACGTGCCACGTCGCCGTGTAAAATAGGTCAATTTGAGACACTAATAGATCGCTTGCTAAATGATTGTCTGAAAAACAATTATAGAATTTGATTTCTAAAAATAGTTCAATGCAATAGATTATGTAACGAGTCCGATGCGTGCAAATCGGATATTCTATTTATCGAAAACAACTTACAAGTACACAATAGGCCTCCGTACTTTCACAAACGCGATAGAGATTAACTATATAGTATATAGTATTATATATACTATAATATTATATCATATTATATGAGAGAGAGAGCCAGAAGAGGCAGAGAGGAGAGAGAGAGAAGAGAGAGGTTGGAACTGGGCTATCTATTAGTACAAAATCTCATTTGTTGCCACCAGTTTTTAGCCTTGGACCCCGTCTTTATTCATTTATTTCTAACTATTAGGATTAAATATACTATAACCGCAGGTGTGTGGACCACTCATCTAGAGGGAGACCACTCAACTCTAACCTGACTAATTCATCTGATCCTATAAATTTTCTCATCATAGGTTAAAAATTGATAGCAAACAAGGCGTTTTACTAATTAATAGTATTCGACCAATTCTATATATATATATATAATATATATTATAATATATATACTCGGGGCTTATTATTACTTATATGAGTTATAGAGCCCTTTGTACTCATAAATTTTCAACCGTTTCAAATGAAAAACTAGCGTTAGGATGAAATGTTACGATTAAGGTTGATATAGGCTCTCTCGCATAAGGGTTGATGCAATTGATTGGTTGAATATATAATCTAACGGATGAAATGATTAAATGGTTGATCTTAACGGTCCAGAAAAACTTATGAGTATCAATAGGCCTATACTCATAAGTATATAGGTTAGCGCGGCAACTCCACGTCTCTCTCTCTCTCTCTCTCCTCTCTCTTCTTCTCTCTCTCTCTCTATATATACTATATATATATATATATATAGAGAGCAGAGAGAGAGAGAGACGTAGAGAGTTCAGTTAGAATACTTTCAAAAAGCAGCCAAGGGGTGGTGCTTTTGAGATTTTTTAACATTGATATGGAGAGATATTAGGATATGAGATGATGTAGTAGGTCGTGGTAGGTGACAATAGTATTTATGCCATAGGGGTATTAGAATAAGCGAGTACATCAATGTTTAGAACACTAAACATCCAAAAGTTGGTGCTTTAAAAGTAATTCTTGAAGCCTAGTATATATCATATATAATAGTATAAATATATAATATATATATATATATATATATATATATATATATATATATATATATATATATAATATAGCAGTGCTAGAATACATCTGTAAAGTATCATTGGGGTGATAAACTCTGTGTGTTTTTAGCACCTTGCTGGAGAGATGTAGTTGAGATGATGGTTAGGTGATGGTTGGTGGTAGTGAAGTGTTTAATCCAAGGGCTATTAATAATCAAAAAGTAATCACAAATGGCTTAATATCCTAATAGGCAACCAACACACTGATGTATAACTTGTAATAATATCATAGCTCAACTCATATATATATAATATATATATATGATATATAGTCCGGCTGCTATGGGCTAGCGACTAGCTAACCAAGCTATTTGATGACTATCTAGTTTTCTGCCGTTCAATTAACCTTTTTGATTATTTTTTTTACCGTTATATTATACTATTCAACTAACCACGGCCCACTCAACCTAGGCTGCCACATCACTCATAAACCGCACATTATCAGATCCAAGACCTAAAAAATCTAATAGCACCAACAACTTGGTGGCTATTGATAGTATTTCCAGCTAGTTATATATATATATATATATATATATATATATATTCAAATTTTCGAGCCTAATTTGAACGAGTCCAGTAATACTCAAGCTCAGCTTGAAATAAATTTCGAGTTTTTTTTTCTATTCAGGCTCCGCTCATTTAATTTCGAGTTGAGCTCGAGTAAGCCGAATATCAAGCCAAACACGAGTCAAACATGAACTCGAGCCAGAGTAGCACGTTTCTCATTAGGCAATTTAGGCTTCCTTTGGTATTGAAGCTTATCTAACACTATTAGATAAAATAAAGTTGGGATAAAAGTATACAGAAGTATACTTTTACGTTCTCCGGTAGGACCGCAAAAAATATATCGTAACCCACTAATCGCGATATGCGAAACGCAATATTACGTACGGAGCGAATTTTTAAAAATTCGAATCCAAACCCGAACCCGAACCCGAACCGGACTATCAAATCCGAAATCCGAAACCCAAACCCGAACCCGAACCCAACGAAATTTAAAAATCCATATCCCAACCCAAACCCGACCAAAAATCCGAAATCCGAACCCAAACACGAAAACCCGAACCCAAATCCCAAAAAAATCCGAATTTGACAAAAAATCCGAAACCCGATTCTAAACCCGAAAACCCAAACCCAAAAATAATATTTACCAAATTTCAAAACATATTATACAAAAAAACTAAAAACAAAATATTTCTAAAAATTTTTTTAAAAAAATAATTTCATTGCCCAATAACCCACAAGATCTGAGAGAGTAAAGTTAAAAATACTAATTAAGAAAAAAATAAAACAAAAATTTCTTAAAATTTTTTTTAAAAAAAGATAGTTTTATTATCCAATAACCTACAAGAACTAAAAGACTAAACTTAAGAAATAAGAAAAAAANAATTTTCAATTTTTTTTTAAAAAAAAATCTTCACCTTTTTTCCTCTGAGGTTTGAGGTTGTGAATCTTGGAGAGAAAACAATTAGCCAAAATACCCTTTTAGAGAAAGAGAAGAATGAACAAGGGACTACACAAGTTTACAACCACTTCTCTAATTCTCTTTAAAGTTTCAATTATTAGGGTTTGGAGATAGAAAGAATTTAAAAAATGGGAAGGTTTTAAAATACTTTTCTTTTTAGATTTTAACAATTAGGGTTTAGAGATAAAAAAAAAAGTTTGGAGAATGGAAAGGTTTTGCCTTTTGAATATTAGGGTTTGGGTTTGGGAAACGGAAGAGTTTTGATTTTTGAATATTAGGATTTGGGTTTGGAAAATGAAAAAGTGTAATCCATAATGAAAGAATGGAAAACTCAAATCTATAGACCAAAAGCGGTGGCAACGGAGTTTTCCTTTTAGCTTTAAAATGATGCTTTCACAAGGAGCAAACCGATAACAGATTAGCTGGTAACATCCACAAACATTGCCATAAAAATAAATTTCTACATAAACAGTTATTTTCCTTTCCCAGCTTCTGCTCAATAATCCAGCAACAGAATTTGATTTCCAAAGAAGATCTGACTCCATCTTTCTTAGCAGGGGAAATGGATAGAAATTTCCAAACCTATATTTGATTCCAAAAGCATCACGGACTATATTGTTACGGGCTATAAAAGCAAGCATCACGTGAGAAATTTTCAATTGATACCTACTGTTTCTGGACGAGGTAAACATTCATTAGTTACCGGTTGTATCCATGCCTACAGTCATATCAGCAACCCCTTTAAATACGATTCGAAGTTTCCGCGAGCAAGATGTTTTCTTCCCGTTCTTCTCAGAAGCACCGCTGACGTGGACAGTGTCCTTGGGAACTTCGCCCAAGAGATCAAACATACGTAGAGCAAGATTCGGTCGAGTCATCTCCTCCAATATCGGCGGTGACTGCATGTACAAGTTGTTGCCACGGTGAGTGACACTGGGTTTCGACAGTTGAAGCCCAGGATGTTTCCCCAGTAACTCGATGAACTGTAATACGTAAGAAAATAAGCATCAGCGGTTCAGAAGGTTAAAAGCTTCAAAGTAGAGCTCGAGCATCAGTTGTGATGGAATTCGCTACGGTTTTGCAAACGCACATGTTTGCAACATTTATCAGGGGATGGAGTCGAAAAAGAATGAAACTACATATGTAAAAGCAGCAAAAAAATTGAATTTATCCAAATTATTAGCTGTGTGGATCACAAACAATAAGGCTAATTCTCAAAACCACTAAGGGGAACCCATAGGAGACACTTTCAAGTTATTCTTTAAGCTTTGGGGACATGGATCCAAATATTAGGAAGTTACATTGCATAGAAAAAAAAAGGACAAAAAAAAAGAGACTGATTTAATGTAGAAATATGGCATTATCAATTTTGAGTAGTATTTGGTGGAATCTGCCAATGATCTGTAGCACATGAACTTTAATCATTATGTTCACAGGAAAGAAACTCTACTTGAAATTTACAACAATAGCTTAAATGCAATACTTGAATTGAATACAGAAAATCAAAGTATATTGAAGAGGCCCTAAACACACAATATCACATCATTGTCTTATAAGTTATAACAAATATCAGAAACATAAGATTCGTCATGTTGCTAAACACACAAGATCACACCATTGTTTTATAACAAACACCAGAGACAAAAGATCCGTCATGCTATTCAATGACTCAAAAACACACTAATAAGTAATCCTTTAATTGAAAATGCAACTACATAAGTGCCTTCTATTAGAGACCAGTATACAAGCCTTTTAGGAACAATACAGTATAGCTCAAAGAGGCAGCCCAATTTTGTTATCACATATCGAAGGGTAGAGGCAAAATTAGTTTGCAAGAGCTAAATGATGTTCAAGCGAACTGAGCAACACTTAATTATCCCGAAAGTAAAGCAGAGCTATATTGCTAAGAAAGGTAAAATAGCAGTAGAACATGTTAGGCAATAATACCCTCCGAGAGTATGAGCATAATCTTGCACTACCAAGCAGTATCCAAGCTCTCTTAGATGCCAAAAGAAGACTCAACATAAGTGTAAAACAATATATGGATTGCCATACAATGTCTCATGTCACATAAACAATATTTCTGGATTACCATAAGAATTAAGCGGGAAAGAATATATTGGAGATTGGAAGTAAATATTTTAATCTTTAAAAATATTGAAGTAATTTTGCTATAATGAATGGTAGAAGGCCCACGAATAAATACTAGTAACCTCAGACTGATTTCAGAGAGATGGGCTAATTGTTCAAACTTTAAATTGCAGCATGCAAAATGAGGATATTAGTAGACCTGAAGCAGGAAAAGAGTTTAAACCAAGACAAAGATAGCAGCGAGGCCATCCATCGTCTCCATCACTTCTATTTTCTAAATGCTTGCAATCCAATGCCTACTTAGATGGTCATCCACATATAAAAACCATCTAATGTAACTCAAGTACCAATTTAGTTGGCCTTAACAATTGTAGTTCATCCAAATGTCAAAGAGTTTTGTCAAACCAGTACTCTAGCGAAGGGCATTTTGCAACTAGAGTTACACTGTGCATAAGATCAAGCATGAGAGAAGGCAGATAAACAACATCAGGACTTGCATCATTGCGCATTCACCAAAACAAACAAGCTGTAAGCTGATAGCTTTAAATTTATGTCTAAAATGGTTTTACCATAATTATGTCCGGAATGTAGCAAATTAGCAATATGTCAAGCATGTTCTAGTTTCTCAATATCTTAGTCTACAATGGTTACTTATTTCTTATCCTATTATTTATGAAAACATCTCCTGCTCCAGAAAAGACGGTTTATCCAAATAAATAAAAGAAAGCACTCTAAATAAGTCAGTTGAAAGGAATGAATGAAACCTTAACCCAAAAGAAAAAATATAATCAATTAATAGGCTAAGCCAGAATATATTTACCTGTGAAAGAGTAACAGAAGTATCTAGCTCAATAAGAGTGCCAGGTCCACATACTAAACAATCGTTGTCTTTGACAAAATCAGTAACTTTTATATGAGTTCCTTCAACACCATTGTACCTGCAGAACATTGATTACTCAGGAGGCACTACATGAAACGCAAAATGTCTATAGTGCTAATTTAGGATAAGAAAGAGATTCAAATTTCAAATAAACAAAAAAGCCAACACCAAAAAGTACTATTACAAATAATCACCAAAGAGAAGGCCAAAAGCTGAAACCAAAAGCTTCCTACTGTAAATCAGCAGGATGAGAAACATCAACTTTCCTTTTCGAGAAATATGAATAATATGCATTTGATAGGACAGCGTGTCTTCGCCAGTCAACACCAACCACTTGTTATAGCATTGAACTTGAAGCAAGCCTCTCTCATGAAGTTTAAATATTCATAGAACTAGTGTTATAGCATTGAACTTGAAGCCACTCTCTCTCATGTAGCTTAAATATTAATAGAACAAATAATGTGAAAGAGCACTGCCCCTTTCCGGCTTAAAGAAATGCAGGTTTCGTTAAATACTCATGGCATCCAACTAGAGAAGCTATTTATCAAAACCAAGTCAACCGACCGAAATATTCAAATATGTACAAGCAAAAGTTGGACTCATCAAAAGTTAAACCACCTATAATTGAGGTAAGGATTGTCGTACCATTGGCAATGGCAACGATTGCCATGCCGCTAGCATAGTTGAGGCAACGATTGCCGTGACAATGGCACACCCCATGCCGGTGTGTAACGACATGGCACTGCCAATGTTTTAAGGGCGCATTTGGTTCGGGTTATCCTGCCAGGCTTACGGGCAATCCTGCCAAAATTACTGTATTTGATTCATCCAATTTGTAATCTAGTTGGTAATGTAGGGTGCAAGATTACTTCGAAAATATTATCGGGGGAGGGGAGGTATCTTGTATTATTGATGGTGGACTATGTATCACGGACACTTCTATAAGCCTCACGTGTCCGTGTCGGACACGCCCGTGTCCGTGTCGGACACGCCCGTGTCCTTATCGGACACGTGTCCGATGTGGACATTTCTTGGACGCGCATTCAATGCCGATCTATAGCGCATACAACTAAAAAAAATGTATACATATTTTTATTTTACTTTTTCTATGCATATATAATGTAAGATGATAAATATTTTAGTTTTTTGATGAATGCATATAATTTCTTTTGACAAAAATTATGGTAGAAAATTTCTTTTCTTAAAATATATAAACTATCAATAAAAATTTTACTAACATTCATTCGTATGAGAAATATAACAATATTTTACCAAAATTAATATTTTATATATAATAAAAATATATTATTATATTAATAATATTATATTTTATTAGCGGTGTCCATGCCGTGGCCGTGGCCGTGTCCGTGTCCTAATTTTTTGAAAGCTGTTGAATCGCAGTGTCCGAGTCGTGTCGTGTTCCGTGTCCTGTGTCAGTGTCCGTGACACCTAGATAGCGGATAATCTTGCATTGTAATCTAGTCGGTAACGTAGGATGCAAGATTACTCCAAAAATATTATCGGGGGAGGGGGGGAGTATCTTGTATTATTGATAGCGGATAATCTTGCATGTTATGTAAAATTACCATTTTATCCCTCCAACCGACCTCCCAAACCCTTTCGATACATCATTTTACTCTCTTTCTTTCTCTTCCTCTTTTCCTCTATTCCTTTTCACACAAATCCTTCTCCAGTACCAATCTCGGCCATGTGCTGGCCGCCGCCACCTTAGTCGCCTTTCTGCCGCCGACTATTGCCACCAAGGTCACTGCTGCCACTCTCTCTGCCACCTCTCTGCTGCCGAAGTTGCTGCTAACGTCGCCACCGCCAACGCCACCCTCTTTGTCACAGGTATTTCAATTTTTTTTAATTTATTCTTATATGAGTTGAAATTGATATTTGGCTTTATAATTTTTTTTTTCCATGTGTGGTCTTTTCATTTATATTGCTTATTAATAAAATTAATACAAGTGCAAATTATATTAAGTTATAGTTTAGTAGAAAAAAATATTAAATATGACCATAAGGGCAATTTGTAATAGAGTAAACTTTACTATTAGGATTACTGAATTTTATAAACTAAACCAAATATAGTAATTTTATATATACTGTAAACCAACATTACATTACTACATTACACCAATGTGATAATGCAATATCAATAGAAATCTAATTCAAAAATCTCATATACCTTGTTCTGTTGAAATAACCTGTAATGCTACAAAATTCGAACCAAACGCGCTTTGTAGTATGTAGGCGGTCTACTCACCACATTACGTACATGCGATATGCAGGTGCATATGCGACCACATATGCAATTTAAGTTTTAAAGGCATTAGAAAATATAAATATAATTGCAAAAAATGCATATTTGTATCTCCTAGATGTAAATAACTGTATGCACTAAAAATTGACTAAAAATGTACCAGTCATTCACAATACTTAGCTATCCAAAAAATCAACATATGTAAAAATCTATGCAAACAATACACCAATCACAAAAATATACGCAAACAATTAGTATAATCAGTATATATGAATGACCAAGATTTTTTCTCCTTTTCCCCTTTGAACAGCGTAGGTTTGATCTCAAATGATAAATATGGCTAAAATCCAACCAAATATCCAAAAAAAGGGGCTCGTAACCACATATGTAGTCTATGTGCATGCATATGCGGACCACAGCATATTGGCCGCATAGACTTTATGCGGTATAGTTTATTGTCGCACAGCATATGCAGCAGCATAGACCGCATTTTAAATTATGGGAATGATACAACGGCACTATGCATGCCACTGTCGGCACACTGCCTTATGCCAATGGCACACCACTAGCACATTGGCACGCATGAACTTGGGTGTTTTCTTTCAAATGCTTATAAAATTTAGTTTTTTTGTGACAACCCTAAGATTTCGAATAGTCCTATATACAAGGAATAATAAGGCTAAACCTCTTATTCCGACTGTAATATTTTGGGCGGTCGCTAGGCCCAAGAGTTTAAGAGGGTTGAATGAGCCTAGAGCTATAGCTCTAGGATGAATGACACCCATGGAAAGCAGTGAATCACAGATGGTATCAGAGCCAATCACCAGCAAAAAGTGTGAGATGATTCTCGGCTGAGCTAAAATCATACAGCAAATTGAGCATAGCACTACTCCCCACAAAGTCGGCTAAGAATAGCGAGACGAGCCTCACATCGCCTACTGCTGGTGAGTATGCTCGAGCCTTATGAAAACGTCAGAACTCAAAGAGGAGGGAATGTGACACCACCAGAATTTGAAAGTCCTATATATAAAGTATAGTAAGGGTAAAACTCTTTAACTCAACTATAGCATTTTGAGCAGTGACTAGGCCAAAAAGATTAAGAGCGTTAAGTGAGCTTAGTGCTAGAATAGTTCCAGGATGGGTGAACCGCCGGGAAGCAGATCGTCACATTTTCAGATTCTTTTAATATCTCTAATAGCTATAAAAATAGAAATGTTACATCTCACACAACAGGTGGGAATAGAGTCATAAAGATCTTAATAATTTAAATAATATTTTATATATACTATGAAGATATATGCATGAAAACAAAACTAAAGAATAATTAGGTAATATGGAAAAAAAAAACACTACCATAACTAAATGTAATACATCTAAAATGAATTAGAAAAAAAAATTAAGGAAACTTTCCTACATGTTTTTTTCATTAAAAGATGGTCTCATATGCAATTGAGCTCACTACTACAACAAAAGTTAAAGTTCGTAGATTTACATGTAAGGGAGAGCATTCGGTCGACTCGGTCGGACTTTTAATGGAATGGGGCACCAAACCAAAATTTTCAGTTTTATAGTTTTCTAGACCCAACCGGCTGAACTACTCTAAACTGAAAAATAATCGAACCGAAATTTTTGGGTTCGGTTCGGATGGTTTGGTCTGTTTGGGCCTTTCTAAGTTGGGCCGTTAGAATTACAATACAGCCAACAATTTAGATTTGCTGGTTCAAAGAATTTAAACTATTTATTTTCAAATTTAATTTACATTAAAAGAGTTAAGAGGAATAATAACAAAAAACTTTGTTAGACTAAATAGAAATTTTTATTTTAAAATATTTTTAAAGATAACATATAGTTCAATTTTCAATCTAAATGAATATTTTGGCTCATTAAATCGATTAATTTGTTCGGTTCGTGTTTCAAGTTAGACAACTGACAACCGACGAAACACCAAAAACGGAAATTTTAGGTAAAGCCAGACCATTTAAACCCAAAAACTGGTCAAAGCAAACCTTATTGACCAAATCAGGTTGGTTTGGTTAAGTAATTCAGTTTTAACCGAATAGTGCTCACCCCTATTTGCAAGAGTTGCATATTTCAAGCATGGAAAAACCTTTTTAAAACTTTTTGAGTTCAAAAAACCTCAAAAAAAACCCAAAAATAATCATTTTGCCCATACGGTATCGGCACAACATCATGCCATGTGCCGACGCTAGGGATGTCAACAGGTCGGATTCAGGCGGGTTTTAAAAACGCAAACCCAAACTCAACACCTTTGTAAAACTTTTCAATTCAAAAGACATAAAAAATCCAAAAACTCAAAAAATAATCATTTTGCCAATACGGTATCGGCACGACACCACACTCTCTGCCAACACTAAGGATGTCCATGGGTCAGATCCAGGGCGGGTTTTTAAAAACCCAAACCTGAACTCAACAACCGATCGCAAATCCAAATGTGAAGGACTTTAAAAATCCATATCCAAAACCGAACCCCACCAATACATGAAAACCCGAACCAAAACCCAAAAACCCGACATTGAGACAATTATTCCTCTATACCATATTTCATAGCATATTATATTAAAATCTAAATTTTCAAAATACAAATTCAAATATAACATCAAACATTCATATATATTATATAGTGCAAAATCAATTCGGGTTTAGGTCAAGTACAAACAAAATCCTCACCCGAATCCAAATCCATCGGGTTTTCATTATTTATACATGTATCTGAAACCATATTTGTCAAGCATCGAGTAAACCAGATCCGTTCAGGGTTGGGTTTGAGTTCGAATACAATTTCGGTATCCGTACCTATTGACATCCCTTAGCCGGCACGGCCTTGGCACAGTACAATATCACCAGCATAGGCAATCATTGAGTTTAGGGTGTCTCAACTCTCAATACACTTGCCTATGAATAAACATCAAGAATAAAAGTCATCACTGCATTTATCCTTACTCTATCAAGACACTATTTGGATAGAAAAGTTTATTTCTCCCAAGGTTAGGAATAGCAACCAATCAAAGCTAATCAACATTAAAAAACAAGTAATTGTAAAAGCCCTCCTCCAGTGTGCTTCATGAACATTATGTTCCGCTTAAGATGAACAATACTCTATAGAATGGTTATAAGACAATGACACATCATATGTAAAACAGGATAAAATTATCATCTAATTTTCCTCTTAGTTCTTCTTGTTGTTAGCCATCATTCAAATTTAGGTATTACACTGATTAGTGGCTTGAGCAATACACCAAATGAGATCCTCTACTGTAGAAGACAGAAAATAGCCTTCAGAAAATGAATCACTTATGTATGTTATTAGTTTCAACAATTAATGCCATGAAATTATTTAGTAACTAGAATTTTGACACAATATGAAACTTCACACACATGAGAAAAGCAGAGGTACCATCTCAGTTCTCTTTTACAATATTTTTAGAGTTATCAGTCAAAGAGACCAAGCCTCCATTTTGTCATGTCCTGTGTCATTTATTCAGGGCATTGTCGACATAGCTACTCAAAACATAGATTTAAGGTATTTCAAGAGATTAATTTTCAGCAATATACTCCTACATCTTTCACAGTAGCAAAACTAATAAAGTATCATTAAGCACTTAACTGCTATCCACTGTTTATTACAAGTAGTGTTTCTCAGCAGTTCACTTAATAACCCACCACACCCCCACCCGCCCCCCCCCCCCCCACTACACCCCTTCTCAACCACTGAATAGCAGAAGTATGAAACCCAAAAACAAGAACTTCAGTGTACTGAAGTATTGGCATTGGGAAAAGCTAGGAAGAAATATATCACAATTTGAAATAGACTCATAAAAATCTGAATGAGAAAAAGATTGCTTTTAAATGTCAGATGTCACTAAGAATTTCAACGGTTTAAACAGTATATAAATAACGTAAGTTTTAGAATGACAAGGGAAAAGATATAATTTGAAATAGCCAATAGAGTTATGATTCAACTCGAATTTCATATGTTTTATTGACTCACTGTTAGCCATTTTTAAAGAGAAATGGAGCAAAAGCCTGATATTGCTAGCAAATATAAATCATAGCATCACCAAGGTGAAATTCATATTTGTCTAATAAAAGAGAAACCATCTGAACATTTTAAAGATCATCAAAGTTAAAAAAGAAAATCAATGAAAAACTGGAACTGGTGGGTCAAAGAAAATTTACAAGGAAAGAGACTCACGTGAGATAATTGGACAAAGTTTTGCTGCATCCAGATACAATCTTCAAAGCTTCTAAAGCACAAGCAGCGGAAACTATTGCATTTGTAGAAGCAATGGCAGGAATTATATTCTTCACAACCCCCTACACAACCAAACAAAATAATATAAATAAATAACAAGACTGATTAAAAATTGTTGTTTTACAGAATGAGGAGAGACCACTTGTTTATAGGCCCAAATACAACAAATAAAACTAATATGATAAGCAATCCAAATAAGGAAGGAATAAATTAAGGATACTACTACTCTAATAAGATATGACAAATAAAATATCTTCCCTAATCGACTAATAAAATAATCCTAATCTTTTAAGGAAAAGGCTAAGTATCTGCATCCGCTTAGGATTGGGGTTCATCATAACTAATCCTTTCCCCCTTTAAACACACCTTATGAGCCAATGTAGTATAACAACTGGTGATGGAGACCGAGTAATCTTGTTCGTACAATAGACTCGATCATTGATGAAGTCATGCTAACGTCATCAAGTAACCAAGCTCCATCAAAAATCTCCTGAAATCTAATAGTCATATACCGTCACATGCGATGGCGAAAAGGAACGTTGCTTGAGAAAAAGTAGTTTGGCTGGTGGCTCTGATACAATTACTCTATGAATAGGAGAACTAGGAATCTAGTAGTTTTAGCAGTCATAGCGTTTCCAAACCATCTAACAGTAGACATGATTACGCAACGGAAATGAGCGATGGCGGCTTCTGTCTAACTAATTCTAAATTTTCAATAGCAGCAGATGCTCAGAGAAATTACCAATGGCAGTGAATGATTGGTGATGGCAACGATGGAGAAAAGACAAATGGAAGCCGAAGCAAAATTGGAATAGCCAAGGATGGCAGTCAAAAAATTGAAATAGCCAATGATGACCACTACTGTTGGTAGAAATCTCTTCTTTATTGGAGAAGAGAACCGCCGAGGTATAAAACCTAAATCTCTTCATTGAAGAAAATTAATTGACGATAACAAAAAAGAGAGCTTAGCTTCTTATTTATAAGCATATAGAAACCCTAATTCGAGTAGGAATACGAATCTAATATAAATTAAAGGAAATAAGTAATAATAATCCTAAAAAAAGAAGAAATTAAAATAAATATCCTATTTCTAATATGAATAGGTGATTGAAACAATTTTCTCCCCTTTAAGATGCACCTTGGCCTCGAGGTGCGAGGTAGGGTACTTTTGTATCATTTCATCTTCATCCTCACACGTAGCTTCATCTCGCGGGCAATTGTTCCACCATACTACAATCTCCGTCTTCATTCTCCCATCGACTTGCCGGCGTCACTTAGCCAAAATGTTTGTTGCAATCTGTATATTTTCCTCAAACTTGTCGAGAAGCTCGGTAGTAGCATCAGGTTTTCCATTGTATGGCTTAGTTTTGAAAGATGAAAAAAGTTGTGAATAATTGCCATGGAAGGAAGTTTCAATCGGTAAGCTACTTTGCCCATTTTTTTCGATAACCTGAAATGGTCCGTCAAATTTAGGGAAAAGCTTTCCAAACGATTGCTATCGAAAGCCCAACGGTAAGCATGGGGGAAGTCACAAGAGCACCCAATCTCCAATCTGAAACTCGTGCTCGCGATACTTACCGTCATAAACTTGCTTTATACGATTTTGTGCCTCACTAAGATGCTTTTTAAGCACTCTTATTTGTTTATCCAACTCAACTAATTCCCTCTCCACAACATCTACAAAAGATGATACGGCGATGTAAGACAGAATAGTCAAAGGTGGTCGATCATAGAGAGCCTCAAATGAAGTAGTATTAATTGATGAATGGTGCAAGGTATTGTAGAACCACTTCGTCCATGGCAAAAATTGGATCTATTTCTTAGGTTGCTCGCCCGCATAACATCTAAGATAAATTTCCAAGCTTCGATTTAGCACCTCTATTTGGCCAGCAGATTGAGGATGGTGAGAAGTGCTCATGCGAAATTGTCCTCTCAAAGCAAAATACTCCCACCAAAAAGCACTGAGAAATACTAGATCATAATCGGACACTATATTTGAGCATGCCATGTAACTTAGCAATATGGTCAACAAATGCCTGTGCCATATTACGCACAGTGTATGGATGAGAGAAGAGCCACAGTGTGCATATATGGTGAGTCGATCAACCACTACCATAATCAGGGACTTTCCTAGAGATTTGGAAGTCCTTCAATGTAGTCCATTGAAAATATCCTCCCAAACGCGCTCTGGAATTCGCAAGGGCTGAAGTAAGCCCGTGGGCTTGGCCGCCTCGTACTTGTTTTCCTGACAAACAAGGACTTTGAAATATACTCCTTGATTTCTCTACGAATATCTGGCGAATAAAAACTTGCTCCCAGTCATTGAAAGTTCTTAAAAATCCATCATGGCCTGCAAACAAGGTTTAAAGTGTCGTTGCACGGGGGCGTGCCGCTCTTTCCCTAGCACGGTACGGCACAGGCACGTTTGCGTGCCGACGCGTTGTACGCTTGTGTGCCGATAGATATTCATGACCTCCACGCTTTGGCACGAACTTATTTCAGTTTTTTTGATTCTAATAAACTCTTATAATGTTATTTTGAAAGATTTAGACAAATAATTATGAAATATTTGCTATGTATAGCTTACTATACTCATCAATTAACATGCATGTAAGCTTTTTATAAGTAAAGTACAACTATACCTGATGTAGAATAGAAATTAAAATACAATAATAAAATTTACAAGCACAATAATTATTTAAATTTACATCTTTACATAGAGATAATTGCTTAATTCTACATAGATTGTCGCGCTAGATCATATGGCATATTGTCATCTGCAGATACAACATTTATTTAATAATATTGATATAAGTATTACTAGTATTGTGAGAAAATCATATATTCCCGGTATATATCATTGTATTGTCGAAGATAATCTGCATATGCAACTAGATCGTGTATGTAATGGACAACAGTCATCTGCGGCATATGAACTAAAACATCATAAGGATATGAATTGTACGGAATAGAAGAACCATAATATAGATATACATACATATCAGTGGGCGTAGATTCGCCATATGAGCTTTCACTATATGAAAGTACAGATGGATAGTAACTGGATTGTTGTTGCTCCAATTGATGCGGGATGGATTGGGATTCACTTTGAGTGCCATGAATTGATGCATCATAATCAAATATTCCTCTATAAAGGCCATGTTGATATGAGGGATGATACTGAAGAACTATCAAACTGTGTGTGCAAAGCATCATCCCTTCATGGATGTTTAGTTGATATTGCCTCCAAACCTTCTCTCATCTTCCCATAATCTTGTCGTGAGAACCTCTTATCTTTTCTACAATCATATACCACTCCAGATGTTTAACATGGTCGAGACCTATGATCAATATCTTGAGTAGCATGTGTTAAGTTTTGCTCTTTAGTAAATATAAAACCACCCCCACTCTCCTGTTGTGTTGGTGGAATGAAGTTGCCACCATCCTCACTCCTATCAATGGTATCATCATCATCACTACATTCATCTTTACACCGTGGTAATCCAGAATCTGCTAGTGTCGATATATCACTATCATCATCTTGTGAAAGTGCATCAGCTGCATCTAATGGATCCATCGAGGTCATACTTTTTTACTTTTACCGCTTCGGATCATCGTTGAAGGCCTCTTTGCGATATAAGACGTTTTCTACTTTCCAGATTGACTCTGAGTATGACGTGTGCGACCATATCCAAGTTCTTACATAAGACGTTCAAATTCTGCATCAGAGTCATGTGCAGGATTTTGGGATTCTTCGTCCAAATCTGTTTGTTCTTGCACATTACCTTGAGACCTTCCTATATTCTTGTCAGCCCATCTTTCAACATCACTAATTCCTACTTCCTTATCAATTATTCTGAATGGTCGTAATGGATCTCCAGGCTCATCGAGTAATAGGTCCTCTTGATTGTCTCTATCTTGTAGCCAATCAAGTATGGGGTCTGATTTATTAGTGATAAAGCTTGCATCCAAGAGATCATAAGTTTTTAATTTCTTTTCCTTATCATACTCCTCTTGCATGCATCTTAAATGGAGTCTCATATTAAACGGATCATAAGTTGTGGAAGACCACCTTGCCATTACAATAAATTAAAAAATTTACAATACTCATTTTTGTCGGTCCTGTCCAACTATCACACATCAAGGTAACATCATACATCTCCCACTGTTGTTTGAAGCTTTTTACCTATGCATGAATATCATTGACCTCTGCGTTAAGGTATTTGCTAAGGATCTCATACGACGTTGGGGGTTCAACTCCTGGACTCTTCTTTTGTATGGTAGCAATCATTAATCTATAATATAGAGTGCTTACTACATAAGAAGGAATATAACTGAAGTGAAAAAAACTTTGCTATTGCTTGACCAATTCTGCCTTTTTTATCTTTTTTTAGCATTGTATCCATGCGTTGCTGTTGAGCAACTAGGTCAAGAAATGTCATTGGGTCTATATCTACAATATTTGGATGTCTTCCACTTTTTCCTTTTAGTTTTTTTTAATCTGTCGAACATGCAGCTAACAGAACCACTTCGAGCTACACCAAATGGTGCAAAGCCAGAGCCAAAGCCGGACCCACCACCGGCATCAAACTGAGAGCGTCCAAATTGTGCTCTATGCCGTTGGACTTCATCTTGCTGCCATCTTTCTTGTACAAATGCTTCCATGACATCTCTAGTATCAGCATCTAATTCATCACCTATACTTTCATATGGGTCAATAGGGGGATATTCAGCCGCTCGTTTATCTAGTTCGTCTCGATCATCCCTTTCTTTTTTGCTATTTTTGAAGATTCTAACTCAATTTTCATTGCATGTCTTATTTCCTGAAGGACTTTAGGGTAGTTGGCTACTTCAGAAAAACCCCCAGCGATATATTTCGTTAGGCGAGTGACACCTCCGCCCATTTCGACCATATTACAGTAATTGCACTTTCAATAAAATCTATTTCTATCAATCATTTGTCCATGTTGTCAATCATAATCTTCTGTTCTTTTATGTGACATTATAATCCACAATTATTGACATACAGACAACTAAAATAAAATCCATTTCAGAAAAATAAGAAAAAGAACGACATGATGAGAAAAATCATATCTATCAACTTTGAAAATTCTTTTGCTTTTATCTTTTTTTAAAATTAAAAAAATTATAACAGATAAAATTATAGAAAATTTTATTTTTTCTAAAAACTTTTCAATATATATATATTGATTCGATTGGGAAGCATATAATGACTAGAACAACCAAAATAGGACCACAATTACATCCATAATTTTTTTTTTCTTTTTTATTCTTTTAAAAAATATTTGATCACAATTCTAAGAAAATAATTTTTTTAAAAAATTCTTAGAAAGCTTATGAGAATTGATTAACTTTTAAAATTCTTTTGATTTTTTTCTTTCTTTTATTCGAATTTTAATAATTTATAAAATACAAAGTTAGAGAAATAGTTTTGTGGAAATTATAATTTTTTAAAATTATTTATATTATTTTTAAAATTTATTGCAGGTTACAATTTTTAAAATACAAAGACATCTTTTTTCTTTCTTTCTTTTGATCGTATTACTGTCTTTCTTTTATAAGATACAAAGAAAATAATTTTTAAAATTATTTTAAAAATTTTTTTAAAATTTTTTTAAAAAAATTATTACATTTTTTAGAAAAATTGTTAGGCCATCAAAAATCTAGCAATAAATTAAATGATAAACAAATTAAATAAATTTAAATATCAATTGATTTAATTTAGCTTTTAATTTTATCAATATTTTAAATCTTCTAATGCAAAAATAAAATTTTATGACTGATGTACCTCAAAGTTTGTTTACGAGATCGATTTTGTTCCCCTGATACGTCGAAAGCTTCGCGG
Source organism: Ananas comosus (assembly GCF_001540865.1). NCBI lineage: Eukaryota > Viridiplantae > Streptophyta > Magnoliopsida > Poales > Bromeliaceae > Ananas > Ananas comosus. The sequence goes on along the minus strand of NC_033634.1, from coordinate 6,896,671 downwards.
TTGCATGAAGTTAAAAAACAAAAAGGTGCAACATAACAAAAATAAAAAGAAGAGAGGAGAGATGCTTCGGCCTTTAGGTTACCCAAAGGGCAAACCAAAAAAAAAGGAAAAGAAAAAGCCAAAAAAAAAGCATCCAAGTCAAAAAAAAAAAAAAAAAGTGCAAAAAGACAAAAAAAAGAAGAGATAATATGCTGATTGGAAAGGGATCCAAAGCTGTCTTGGTATCCCAAAGAAAAGAACAAAGGGGAAAAAAAGCAAAAAGCAAAAAAAAAAGCAAAAAGAAAAAATAAAACAGCAGTGTCGGCACGGCACTATGCCACGGCACACTGTGCCGTGCCGCAGCACGGAGGGGGGCTCCGAGACCCTCCCCTCTCCCCCCCGTAGGGGGCACGGTACGTGCCGCCCCATGCCGTACGGCACGTGCCGCCCCGTGCAGTACAACATGGGGCGGCACTTCGATCCTTGCTTGCGAAAAGCGTGAAAGTGATGTAGAATCTTTTATTTCCACAACAAATCCTTGCCTAGTACGATATGACCACGATAGTATATGAATAGGTCTCAAAATTCATATCCTTTAAGAGCACTCGCCGGATTTTCTAGCTGACTTTTAAGCTTTTGGAGGTCCTTATCAAGAAAATAGTTACTAGCAATGTCATCCAAGAAAGGAAAGGTTGGAGAACTTACAACCATGAGCTCAGCCGAGTTCATATCACGCCTGGAGAGGGCATTGATAGCAGATTCTCCCATCCCTTATACTAGATTTCATATTCATATCCAAATAGTTTGGAAAGCCATCAATGTTGAGCAGGAGTGCAATTCGCTCCTCCAAGTATTTGAGGCTCTGATGGTCGGTGCGTATAATGAAATGTCGATTTAGGAGATACAGTCGCCACCGCTCAACAACAGAGATGATCACTAACATTTCACGTTCGTATGGTGACAATGGTCGTACTCGCCCATTCAGCTCTTAACGATAATAGGCCAATGGAAGATCGTTTTGTGAGAGCATTGTTGCTGAAGCCTTTCTCCGACGCGTCAGTCTCTACCACGAATGGGTTATCAAAATCTAGCAAGGCAAGTACAGGCGTAGTCGTCATTGTTGACTTTAGAGCTTTGAAACTTCTAGTAGCCTCTTCAGTCCATTGAAAAGCATTATTCTTAAGTAGTGTCGTCAAGGAAGCAGCAAAGGTACCATAGTTCGTAACTAACCGATGGTAGTATCTGGTGCGAGCGAGAAATCTACAAAGAGCTTGTACTAACGTCAGGACAGGCTACTACGTTGCCTTGATTTTTCTCCAGATCTGCAGAAACACTATCACTAGAAATAATATGACCAAGATAAGAAACAAAAATATCACTGAAAGTGCTCTTATGCACGTCATCTGCGCGCACTCGTATCTAGTGATTGCCTGCATGTAGATCAAGCTTGGAGAAGTAGCAGACTTAATTTAATTCATCTAGAAGCTCTAAAAGCATTGATGCGGCATATAGACTATAACTTGACCATTTGATACTGGAAACAAGCATCTCTCTCACTTCCTTCTCAATCTCTATCTTTGGACTGTGAGTAGCAATAAGGCCTAACATTTGCTGGAGATGCACCCAGCACAATTGGAATGCAATGGTCTTGCGTTCAAGGTGAAGTCCCTGGTTCAAAAAAGACATCCGCAAATTCTCATAGAAGTTGTTGCATTTCAGCATTACCTTTATTTTCTGGCACAGGAGGAGGCTCTATTATCGGCTCGAGCCTGGATGTTAAGTTTATGTAAAGGCCTTTGTTTTCAGTCTCCTCTGGGCCTGGCTGATCCGCGTGCAAAAGCAGCAGCACTAGAAGAAGAAAGAGTCCAAAATTATCTTAAGGAAATATTTCAATTTGCTTTGATTCTTAAGCTTTTAACTCCACTAAGCAACCATTGTGCTTGAAATCCATATTCATACTCTTGAAATCCCACGACACGTTGCCAGGGGATTGAAGCAACACTAATCCCAAGACAACATCGGAGCCTTTTAAAGGAATTACGAATAAGTCAACATTGAATTTTTGTCCTTGAAGTTGAAAGTTAATTCCCTGGCACTTGGATCCATATTTTAAGTTTTCGCTGTTTCCCACCATTACATCAAAAGAAGTATTTGATTCGACTTTTAGTTTCAAGTACTTGAGGATGCCAGAGTTAATAATATTGTGCGTGGAATCGGTGTTGACTAAGGGGGATGTTTGGCCTAGATTCTAGAAAGTGATTTTAAAGCCAAAAGTGATTTTTCCGTCAATAGAGCATTTGGTAGCCTCCTTTTCCAAATCTAGTTCTGCTTCTTAGAATCAGTTTTTTTATTCTAGAGGTCCAAAATCAGAAGCAGTAAAATCTGATTCTGATTTTGGACTGAAACTTTAAGTTTAAATTTTAATTCTAAATTTAAATTTAAATTTCAAATTAGATTTTAAAGTTTAAATTTCAAATTTGTAAATTCAAATATTAGCTTTCAAAGTTCAAATTTCAAATTTCAAATTTTAAGTTTTAAATTTTAAATTCCAAATTTCACGTTGCAAATTTTAAATTTCAAATTTTTAAATTTAAATATCAAAAATCAAAAATAAAATTTTAAATTTAAATTTCAATATTTTAAATTTCAAATTTCAAATTTTAGATAATTTTAAATTTTGAATTTTGAAATTTGATATTTCATATTTGATATTTTAAAATTAATTTCGAATTCTCATTTAAATTTAAATTTTAAATTTTAATTTTTAAGTTTTAAATTTTAAAATTTAAAATTTTAAGTTTCAATTTTTAAATTTCAAATTTTAAAATTAATTTTAAGTTGTTCGGTGGTGCATGTACTAAAATTTCCGGTGGTGCTGAGTTGGGCTCTTCATTTGTGGTCTCCTCCTTTATGATTAACTTGTCATTGCTTGAATCATACTCATAGCAATCATCATCATTCGCTTGATCGTCTTCTATGACATATAGGGGTAGCATCTTACACTTGTGGTGTAAAGTCCACAGCTCGTCACAATTATAGCATAGGCCTTTCCTTTGACCCTCGCATATTTGTTCTGATATTGATTTGAGTATCTGTACATTTTGCTTTCTAGGTTCAGATAATGACAATTTATTTTCATTGTCGCTCGGGATGTGCACCGAAAAGAGAAAGACTGTCAGTTACTTAAGCAGGAAGACGACTCCAACCTATATGATTATTCGTGCAAACCACTCTATTATCCGTGCCTCGTCAAATGCGTCTAACAAAGCATTTCGCCATTTTACTTGTACCTCTGTTTTAACATCTTCAAGTATACCGCCAATAAAAGCTCCAATGAGGGCACATCGGGACCTATCTCTCACCATTTTACCCAACATATCTCTCCCCATATTACCTCTGTTTAATATCTTGCATTGCAATATCAAAATTCTCATACTTGGAGGGACCAAATCACTTAGTGAGAGCTCGCAAAAATTGTCACCAAGACGGAGTTATGTCTAATTGATCTTTATACCACATGTACCGGCGAACTGCATCACTTTCCAAGTGGATCGCCTTACCTCTGTTTAATATCTTGCATTGTAATATCAAAATTCTCATACCTGGAGGGACCAAATCACTTAGTGAGAGCTCGCAAAAATTGTCACCAAGACGGAGTTATGTCTAATTGATCTTTATACCACATGACCGACGAACTGCATCACTTTCCAAGTGGATCGCCGCTAATCAGACTCGACCATCGTCAGCCATGCCATGATAGTCAAAGAACTGCTCTGCTTTGAATAACTACTTGATTGGATCTTCACCAATAAATTTTGGAAAATTGAATCGATCGATTCAGGCTGCGGCGCCACCTAGACCTCCTAACTCCTATTGATGGCCTCATAGCCTTCGTCATCTTCATGTTGATATCGACTAAGCGCTCATTGATAGTCGCCCTCGTCGTCTCCATGTTGATGTCAATTAAGCCCTCTTTGCTAGTCGCCCTCGTCGTGTCTATATTGATGTCGCTTAAGCGCTCGTTGCCGATCGCACGAAGGGGTTTGATTTTCTATTTGTCGTGGAATAGTTTGCGGTGTAGCTAGATCGGCTCTGAGACAAATTCCGGATCCAATATTGGCCATCTGGGACTCATGTGGATTTGCTCATTATCGGTGCTGATGTCGAGGCACCGTCTTTTGGTAGGAAGCCAATGCACAAGGCTTTGAAGTCTTGCATTATTTGCCCACTCGAGGTCTGTAAAACCTAAATTTGTTGACTTTGACGTTGTTCCAGGGCTTGAAATTGCTGAATTTGGCGTTGTTCTACGGCCTGAATATACCTGCTTATCTCCTCCTACCATGTATAATCAAGCATCGCTTCACCCCCGACTGATTCATTATCACAAGGTCGAATTACAAATTTTCCGACATCCTTTTTTGGTGCCATGCGCAAAAATTATAAAAAGAATTGCCTGAAATTAATTAAAACGAGTGAAAAATTACTTATCTACACTCAGTCTGACTTAACTCAGGCTCAATTAAGCCTATTTAGTTGTAAACAGCTCAATTTAATTTAATATGGTGCAATAAGTGGCTTAGATCGAATCCGAATAAGCTAGCTAGCTCAATGCAATTCGTACAAACATCTTGTGCGCTCGGACGGCCAAAGCTAGGCCCCACAGAACCGCACAAAATGAAGCCTCATAGATATGTTATGGCTTCGAGACATATTTTAGCGAATCGTCAAATCGCAAATATTAGACCCGTTATAAATAAAAACCTGATAACTAATCCCTCTCGTTGCAAACAACCACTCCGATCAAAGTTGAGGGGTGGCGCTGCGCTTCTCACGTCCAGGAGCTCGCTGTAGAACATTTTTAAAGCGCAGGGACGCATCGAATAACGACAACCCTAGGTTTTCGATGCTATGGCGAAGATAGAATGAAGGACGACGACTTCGAAAAACCCTAATCCCGAAACCAATGTGAACATGAAGATAAAATCTTCAACTTTGGACTCCACAAAGCCTTCAACACCAAATTAGTAGATATCTCTTCTTCATCAAAGAAGAGAACCGTCGAGGTATAAACCCTAAGTCTCTTTATTAATAAAAATTAATTAGTGATAACAAAAGGCAGGGCTTAGCCTCTTATCTGGAAGCCCTAATTCAAGTAGGAATACTAATCTAATATGAATCAAAATAAATACATAATAATAATCCTAAATAAAGAAGAAATAAAAAAATGTATCCTAATTCTCATACAATTAGGTGATTGTAACAACTGCATACGCAACAACAGCTGCCGTTGCACAAACAACAATTGGGATGACCAGCAAGTATTGTACTGCTGCTAGTATACAGGCGATAGCTCTCTACACTTGTAAAATGAATGATGCCAATATGCAAATGTATTGTTCACAGCATGTGAACATCCAAAATTTTTAATGATAGCAGGCGCTAACTTCCTCCAACTTAGATGGTTCACTTTATTTTAACACTATTGACCCACTATATTGCACTGCACTAGAAATAGTACATACTTCATTAATTTCTCATATTCTGGATTTTTTTTCTCTCGATCAAAATATTCCTCTTTACAATATATTCAACTTAGATGATTCATTTCGAAGGATTTTAGTATCTCAAGTTCAATTCTCGACTCACACAACACGGATGCGCGTGTGCGCGCGCACGCATTTAAACATTCTGGATTTCTAGAATGTTTAAATGCTCCAAATTATGTTCAATGATGTGAATCGCCGATTCGAAAGCTCTAAATTATGCTCATATATATATATATATATATATATATATATAGAGAGAGAGAGAGAGAGAGAGAGAGAGAGAGAGAGAGAGAGAGAGAGAGAGTATAGCTGTTGTGATATTAGGAGCATGGAGGCCTCCGTGCTCCTAAGCAATTTTCAATAATGGGATTTCGAATCGATGATCGGCTCTGTTAGACTTGATCTAGCATATGAAGTACTAGAAAATAAATTTTGCAGTTTTCGATATTATTTACCTAGTGATTGAAAAGGCTCAAAATGAAAGGTTAGGTACTTAAATCAAAATTTTGACAGGTTGGTTAGCCAACTCAAAATGGTCTATAGTTTAGGTAAGTTCTGTATGTTTTTACCTATTTAAAAACAATGAGCAACAAAAAAATTGAGCACTATTAGGCAAGAGAAGGCTCATTAGAAATTGTTAACACAGAAAAAGAAGGTACAAAGGAAACGATGGGGAATGGAAGGAAAAACAAAGAGAAGAGGATCACAGGTGGATTGATGCAAGAAAATCATGTTATGCGTTAGGATAAAGCCTAAAAGATAAAATAGAGAGAAAAATCATGGCTAGAAAAGTATAGATTAGAATCAAAAAAATTTAATTCCCCTAAGTGGCCGAAATTTGATTCTGCAATGATGAATAGAATGACATTAAAAAGAACAGGATTGCAAAATTGCACATTCCAACACCATAAATAAAAAGGCAATGATTGAGATTGTTAACGAAAGAGTAAATAGCATCATGAGTAGTTTTTAGTACTTTTTTATACAATAAGCTTTTGAAATTTGATACTATTTAACACACCGTCTTGTTGAGGAACATGAATTAAAGGAGAACTATATCATTCTAGTGATGTAACATACTTGAAAAATAGAAATGCATAGACACATTTGACATGCATAGGAGTTGCATATTTAACTAAGCTATAGTACATACATGCCGGTGCTTTGTAAATGGATATATCTATGACTCTACATGTATGCACATATATAATATGATAGAATTAGAAGGTTCAGGGGCTTTTAATGGGACCAGAAAATAAATTTGAAAGGATATGCTAAATAATTGAGTAAACTAGAAAGTGAGGTTTCCTCAGTAAAATCTAGGAAGCTTAGCATACCTGAGTCAAAGAATATGTAACTCCAGTAATGCCAAAAAGCTCAGCTCTTTTTAGAGCCTGTGGAAGTATTACAAACACAAAATTAAAGCAAAACGTTAAATAAATTAATGAACATGACAAATTACATAAACTAAGCAAACCTCTGAGTAAACCCATTGCATATGCTCCGGATCATCAGCATCGAACGGTTTCCCACTATGTACCTACCAAAACATATATGACTATCCAAAGAGTCGAGATAAATGAAACAAGAGAAAAAAATGCAAAAGAACAGTAGTACCTCATCCCATTTAATCAAATGTGCATATTCAATACAATGGGCAGCAGTTCTTGGTGTCTCTGCTAGGGTGCACAATGGAAACTTCACCTGTGGAGGGAAAAGCCAAATGTTGCACTCAAAGCAAGGCGTGGTCCCTGGCAATATAACTCTAGCATGACCTTTAAAACCTTCAGTTCCGCCATCTACCATAGGTTTAACTGTCTCAGCTAGGGGATTGTCATCACGATCATACTCTAGATTGCCACAACAAATTAATATTATATATCAGATATGAGATTGAAAGGAGTAGCCAATTCTAGAATGGCATAGATCAGAATAATTAGATAAGAATATGTAAACATACATGCCAAAGTACCATAACAATAAGCCTATAATACAAGGAAGGAAAATTAACTGTGCTTGAGGAATATTAGCATATTCAAAGGTATATTCGACACTAATTTTAAAAAAATGTTTTATCTGCTGAGTGAAGTAGGAAGCAGAATGTAAATTCAAATAGTTTTTCGTTGGACAATTAAGAAGGACGATATGATGCAAGCCAATTTAGTTGGCCAGTCAAATCACAATAACCTAAAACCAATTATACATTTAATTTCAGCTGATTATATATTGAATAAGTTAGTTTAGGTCCAAAAAAGGTTTATATTGAGTCTAATCAAGGTAGCTTCAAGTTTATATATTTTTCCTTAATTTTTAAGTACTTATTTTCTAAAGTGAAGAATCATGCAAAGTTATGAAACAATTTAATACAAGTCATAAAGGAATAAAATAAATCTAGACACATTTTTCATGTCAAAAGAGCCTTATCTTTAAGGTAGTTAAGGTCACAATCAGTTTAAATTCTTCAGGTCCATTCATTAGGGCTACCTTGATGTAGATTCATTTATGTCAAAGGGGAAATTCAAAATACTGAAAATGAAATTTGAGTTTCTTCATTTAAGCGACCTTCCACTTTCCCCCTCTTCTAATTATTCATTTATGGCAAAGGGAAAATTCAAAATAGTGAAAATTTGAGTTTCTTCATTTAAGTGACCGTCCACTTCCCCCTCTTCTAAGCATTCCTTGTTTGTAACCATCTTTTCTCCATGAATTTTCTTTTATTCCCTTCTTTCTACGGACATAAAAAAACTACTTTGAAGTAAATGTAATTTTCCACATACTTTCTTGTTCTTCACCTTTTGCAAAAATTATTCTTGTAGACATAGCATCCAATCAAGCATATAACCCACTTTCTACATCTCGTGGTATCAAAGCAAGTTTGTTCCTAGGGATTCGCCATGGTGCAGTCTTTCCTTTCCTTCCTTTTATTAGCTCTAATTTACTTATATTTTATGTCTCAGCCATGGTAACCATTGCCTAAGTCCACCAACACATTCAAGCTTATAAATTGTTACTGTTAATTTTAAGAACTTACTCAAGTCAAGGCTAGCCACAGAGTGAAGTTTCATTCTTAATAAATTTAAAAAATGGTGGCAAGCAGGAGAAAAATGTTGGCACTTGCCACAGAAAATTTTAAAGCTCTTTAAAGTGTTCTTTATGACTTCTTTACACAATGCCCAATAACGTAGCATAGAACAGCAGATATGCAACAACTAAAACAAGAAGTTCCAGATATGTGAAAAGTTTTTTATGTAGAATACCAACAAAAATTGACAAGGGTCTAGATATAATTTTATGAGTGCCAACTAGAATCAAGCAGTTCACCTATTAGAACAGTCCAACCTAGGCTACCAAGTTCAACTGTTAACATGCAGCTTTGACAGACATTCCATTGAAGAAAAAGGTGTTTTACTTAACATATGCAAAGATGAATGAGAGAACAAACAACCAAATTCAGATGATTTATCCAAGAATTGACCTTTGCCATGAGTTTGCCATGCATAAGACTTGGAAAACTTCTCATCAATCCTCGAAATACTGGTCCTTGTTTTTCTCCAACAAACATAAGATAAATGAGAGAACAAACGACCTAATTCCGATGGCTTATCCAAGAATAGACCTTTGTCATGAGTTTGCCATGCATAAAACGAGGAAAAATTCTCATCAATCCTCGAAACACCGGTCCTTGTTTTTCTCCAACAAACAAAAGGTCTGGTCCTAAAATAAATTTCAGAAATTACTAACATCACCCTCGCAAAACAGGCCTCAACTGTAATTTATTGACCTCAAGAGTTTAAAAGTCAAACAAAAAAACCAGACGGAAAAATATAGACCGATTGTTATGGACTACACAATATAAAGACCTATTGTTAGCATTGTTTTGTGGCCATATAAATTTTAAGTTGCTTTTTGACCCACATGCCATTTGCAACCTCAGATCAATGCAAATTCTTTATGGAGTAAAGAACAGTAAAGTAATTAAGTGCAATAAATGACACCACCAGTGAAGTGCAAATTCACTGAACAATAGAGGGTTATTTGCAATTTCCCCCTATTGACTACGGACAACATTTGTACAGCAACCTTTTCACTGCCCAACAACATGACGTCTACAACGTGTGTATTTACAGACTGGTAGGGGTTATATCCTAATACAAATCAGCCATCCATCGGAGAGAGAAAAACTGTCCATGCTAAGCTTTAACTCCTATAAAGTGACACCTAAAAACACTAGATTTTCAATCGAAAAAAGAACATGCTAGGTAGCAACATCCAGAAAAATTTTAATGCAAGGGAAGGCATGTACTTCGATAAGAAGCACAACTAATATAGGGATAATGAAGCAAAACAAGATAATATCAAATGCAATTAATAGAGAGAAAATTTCTTATCAAAAATAAATATGAGCGGGAGAATCTTACCTAGGAAACTACAAGCCACAGAATTTATGTAACTGCGAGCCTCAATTGAATCAAGACCAAGGACAATAATATTGAAATCATTGTAAAATTCTATGTCCTTCTCCTCAATCCTACAAAAATGAGGTACAATATTCACCCCACTAACTCTTTCCATAACGCGCTTTGCTGCTACCTCTGCTTTGGACTTCCCAACATCTTGAAGCCTGTATTAGCATTGAACACGTAAAATTAGGGCTACTAGTAGAATAGCATGAACCAGAGAATAGAACGAAAGAAAAAGATTAGTAAGCAAATAACTCAAAAAGGTGATGATTGGAAGTTGCAATAATCAGTATAGTATGAAACAAATAACTAGTAGACTTTCAGATGTAGAAGCAAATAGATTACGCATAAATTAAATACAGCCAAAGTGTTACATGTTCCTGAGCAACATAGAATGAAAAGGAGTCTTTTTACTCCGAAGCAAGGATTAATTTGCAAGATCCATATATTGATTCGCGAGGGATCATACTATAACTAGAACAACCAGAATAAGACCGCAATTACACCGATAATTCCTTTTCATTTTTGATTATTTTAATAACTATTTATTAAAGATTTGAAAAAAAAATGTTTTTCCAAAATTTGAAGAAAATTTGTGAGAATTGATTAACTTCTAAAATATTTTTGATTTTATCTTTTCTATAAAATACAAAATTAGAGAATCATTTTTTCTCAAAATTTTATGAACATTTGCAAGATTGATCCATACTGATTCCATGAGGGAACGCATGATAATCAAATTAACTAGAATAGGATTGCAATTGCTTCGACAACTCTTTTTCATTTTGAATCTTATATAGATATTTATTAAACATTTGAAGAAATTTATTGTTTTATTAAATTTTTTAAGAAAATTTCTTAGATCTATCCAAAAAATTTAGCAATAAATTTTATGACAAATAAATTAAACAAATTTAAGTATCAATTGATTTAATTTAGTGGGGAGTCGGGAGAAAAAAAAGACCACCAAAAAAAAAAAAACCATTGGCAGAGGTGGGGATACCAATAAAAAAAAAACCATGACAAACGACGTCTACCTAGTTATAGTCATCATGGAAATCGGCAAATTGGGATTGAAAAGCCAACAGAAATAACCACATAGGTTTAAATAAAGGGCATCAACACTTATTGTAAAGAAATCATAAGCCACAATGTATTATGTATAAAAGACAAACACGATTATGCCTAGCCCATGTCAGTCAAACTTTTTTTTTATATGATATCTACTATTATATTTTGATTCTATATTTGTTGATTTTTTTCTCTCCTCCTCTATCCCTCTCCAATAGCTACAATATTCAAAATAACAAGGACCTTTACTTTTCTTAATTGATACGATTGCTACACATTTATCCCATTATACCTAACTATGGGACCAAGCCCATGATACATAGCCATTAGTGTTGCAACTTAGGTTGGCTCCAGGTCTCAACCGAACATATTGGTAGGGTTGGGTTTTCCAATTCGGAACCTTTCTTCATTTAGAATTTGAAAGTACTAGCCCCAACTAATTTGACAAAACCGAAACCCATCCCCATCCCCAACCCTGTCCAAGTTTGACCTAAAAACTCATAATATAACAACATATTATAAAAGACATGTAGTATACGTTCTACACTTACTATAAACTTTGTACAAACTTTTGTCATATTTTTCTATATTAAACTAAATGGAAACTGAAAAAGGTAGCACTAATGTGTTGAGAAGAAGAAAAATGTTGCATCGTAAGTGACCGAACACTTTTTAGTTTGAGCGTACTGGGACTTTAGCTTCAATATTATGCTATGTGATAGGCCTTCAGGTGCCTGTAATATGTGTTGTGCCTTACGGTGTGTTTGTGATACATGTCGCACATTCGAGTGTCTGTGCTATGTGCTATGCCTTCGGGTGACTAAGATATATGCTTTGGACCTTTGCAAAGGGTCTATAATATAGGTAAATACCAGAGACGTATTCCGTAATTTTTTTCAAATTAGTTATATATTTCAATTCTGCTACATTCGTTTGTTCAGCTAATACAAATACTTTTTCAAAAGCTTAATATTTAGCCTGAAAATTCTATAGAACTTCATATTATACCCAGTCATTATTATTACTTTTGATATTAAAAGTTATCGTAAAATATACTATCAATGTTCTTGTTGCACAGTTCTTAATCCGACTAATATAGTGTTTGGTGGCTTACCCTCTAACCAGCTTGTGGGGGATTAGAATGAGTGAACGTTAGACGCAAAGTGCATTCTTTAGTCCACGTGTGAACAAAAAGAGTTATCGATGAGTCTAGTTTGGAATCTTGATTTTTTATATTTGGAATTTTATTGGTTTCGAGTCAAAGATAATCAGTTGACTAAAGTTCAATTAGAGGATTTTAAATCTTGCGGTGGTTCATATTTAATAATTCTTGTCTTCACCTGTTATCAATAGGTTTCTAACCTTGATATTTATGATAACTTAAACGCCTGTTGTGCCTCAGGATTGGGCGTGAGGCTTCTATTTGGTCGTTCAGACTTCCACTTTATTGTACATCATTAATTTTATAAATTGAACCACCAAAAACATAATAGCATAATGCCATCTCATAATTTGGAAGCTCTTTGTGCATGGGAAGCAAATGTTAGGACAAAATAAAGCATTGATGGCTCTTTAAGGACATAGATTTTTCTCAAAAGATTCTATTAGAAACTTGAGGCATTTTTGCCTACATTTAGGGGGCATCTGGAGTAGCATAACTACAGTGAGAGACAATGTTGAATGGCTAGAGAAAGAACTTGCTACACATGTGGCCTTGAGAGAAATGTACATGCAACCAAAACATCAAAAATAATCACAAGATCGCATAGCACGCATGGTTTGCCATCAATTCAACACAAGCAATTGCAAGTTTTCAAATATGTTGCAATTAGACATTCTAATGGTGCAAAAAGTTAGAAAGGCAACCATTGATGGCAACTACAGTTATGATTGAGGAAATATAGGATATCTATGTTTCTTTAATTCATCCTAAAATCATACTTGGAATCAATATTTTAAATTATATAACCCACCAAATTTCTTATGTATTCCCTGCTTGATAATCACAAACAAAAAAAATAGAAAGGTAAAAAGAAGAGTTAATCAGAAACCTGAATAAGAACTGACGATTAAGGTTGGAGACCTCAATTGTGTCCATATCTATAACATCGATGTTTTTGAACCCTGATAGAGCCAGGTCCTTGAGCAGTTCGCAGCCTAGCCCACCAGCCCCCACTACCAAAACCCTAACATATTCCCCGATTTCTTCTCGTAGCTGTTGCCAAGGAAAAATTACACGCCAAAAGAAATAAATAAACATTTTTTTCTTGGAGGCTAGAAGAGAGAGAGAGAGACTCACAGTAGAGCTAGGTTCAAAACCACTAGAGATGATGTTGCCCGGCCTAGAGAGAAGTTTGTCAACATCTCTCCATCTGCCTTTAGTTGCAAGGTCCGCCATTCTCGCCGGTGCACAAAATAAAAGCGTAGGCCTCCCACACCACTTGACTCTCTCCCGTTGTGAAGGGAAACTATGGCAGTAGTATGAGTTCTCATGGAATGACACATTCCATACAAAAAGAAAGCACCTCTTACCATAAATCGGCAATTTGGCATTTAAAAAAACAACTGAATAGAGCATGCACCATATTTAAAATGCAAAAATTCATATTAAAATCCTATTGATAAGACATTAGCTTAATTGAACTCCAACTAGCATTTTCCTCCAAAATTTAATAAATGCTAGCACTCAAATCAGTCTTCAAATTTGCATAGTTGTTCTTCAGCATTTCTCTCTACAACACTTGTACACTACATCAATAATTTCTACCTATTTCTATCCCTGCAATGTGATGAAATACCAAAAGGGTATGTTTGGTGAGATTGGATAGGATAGCAAGAACAGGATTGGACAGGATTGAATTGGGTAGGATTGGATATATATATAATTCCAATCTTGCATTTGCTGTAACACAGGATTAGTAAGGATTGGATAAATTAATTTTATTCCTATGTATGGTGTAGAATTTTTTATAAACTCTTCCTCCTACCCACCTCCCCTTGCCCCTAAACCCCTACTCCACATCCCCATACCACCCTTGCCCCCCTAAAAAAAAAACGCCCTCACTGTTTCTCACCCAATTAATCACTTTTAAAGGGAAAAAACAATCTCACGGCATTAACGATGCTTGTATTAATAATTGCATACAAATAAACATACACAAAATGGCTAAACAATAATACATTAATAAAAAGAAGCTTACCTAAATACACACAAGTATAATAAGATTGCTAAATAATGGTCAACAAATTGAAAGTTGTTATAAATGGAGGAAAAACTTCAAATAGCCAAATTTAACAAAAAAACTAATAATATTTCAACATATTATACTACTCCAACCCAGATTTATTCAAATTAGCAAACCTCGCTACAACCATTCCATAACAACATGATGGCGTCTTCCAACAGGCTAATAGCCTAATAAGAAAGCTTAAATTGCAACAATCATAACTATTATAAAACTATAACAAAAAGCTTGAGTTAATTGCCGTGCTACTTTCCACTAAGCTAGTTTACACTCCTAAACCAAGAAATCTGAAAATGAACCTGCATAAAAAATAGTTTAGTTTAATAAACATTATTGGATTAGAAGCCATTGATTAAAAAAAAATAGTGTGGTCTTGATCATTTGGCATTGGCAAACATTTTACTGAGCTTAAGGTTATTTTATTAAGCTCTCCATTGAATTTAGTTAGGTTTTAGCCTTTTAGGACAATACTTTTGTCTACATGATTTATTCACCTATCAGAAAAGTACAAAAAAAGTTTCAAACTCTCTACAGCAATTTCAGTGGCAAACTTCAGAACAATTTAAGTTTTAAACTCCCTATGAGTAGTTTCAAACTCTTTATGCTAGCTTAACTATGCTACCTTTTCTCACTTTCTTCAATTACAAACACCTTAGAATAAGGTAGCTATCAAAATAAAGTCCTTTGTGCATATAAATTGGCATGGAGAAAACTATATGTAACCAAAATATTCAATTCAAAATCCAATTATTTGTTTAATTGGCTGTAGAAACCAGACGTGAAATCCGAACTTCAGTAATTGTAAAAAATGGAACACTCTAAGTTTAGTGCCATATGGAGTAATTAAGTCAGTAATTGACTGTATTTATATACAAGTCATACTTTACATTTTAAGATTTGAATACCTAGAAAATTGAAGTAGTTCTCAAGCACATTGTAGTGTGGTTTGGATAGAAACAAGGAAAAAAAAGTAAATTTGCTATACCTTGATAAAGCTATTCAGGATTTTGTTAATCAACTCTTTACTACAGCATTTCCCTTTTTCTTTTCCTTTTTTGGTAACTTGAGATTGGCAAATTACTGTTTTCTTTTTTAACAACTCTCTTTCTCCATAGGCATCTCAACTGCACATCTTCTACTACAACCACAACCTTCGCATACATCTATTATCCCGTCTTCTTAAATATATAATAGGACAAAATTGCAATTGACCGTTAAGCCATTGTTTGGGCTCATTCCAAATCCATTTTCAATGGAAAAAAGAAGAACCAAGTTGTCCATATCTACAATGCATATGCCTTGATTGCCTTCTTAGTATAAATACTGCTGCATCCTTACATTCACAAGGATATCTGTACATTGTCACTAAATCAATTTCACAGGGACAGTAAAATGTAGAGTTCATTTGCAACTCCTATTCTAGGAGAGAGTTTATCAGTTAAAATTGTTTGCTACATATTTGCTTTAGTAAACCCTAACCCTCTTCATTATCGAATTGCAACAGTCTCTTCTCCATCCAACCTATTCATTCTGGTCAATATCTATTCATCAGATTATGCCCAATAGTCTGTCCTTTCGAAGCGATTGCTTCGTTATTTAACATTTTGGTCTCTTCATTAATTAATCACCTTCCGTCAACCAATTGGTTCTTCTTTTTCGATACTAAAATATAATCTTCTTACTAACCTGTCACCAGTGTTTGAAAAGGTGCAAGGCGCAGAGAGGCGCAAGACTCTCCTGGAGCCTAGGCGTGAGGCGCATTGCGAGGCACGCGCCTCAAGAAGGCGAGGCGCACATTTACTAAGCCTAAATTAATTTAATGTTCTACATTAAAAAACCCCAAAATAACTATCAAAAAGTAAAGAAAACACATGCATATAGTTTAATTTGATGTTCTCGCTAACGCTACTGCTGCTTCTCGTTTTCTTGCTGCCGCTGCTGCTGGTTGTTTGTTCTGGTCACCTCTGGTTTGCTACCGCTGCTTCTTGCTGCTAGCACAGCTGCTGTTGGATGCTCAACAGGAAAAGAATGTGGGAGAATAAGAGAAGGAGAGAAGGGGGCGAGCGGCTAATTTTTTTAGGGGTTTTTGGGTTTCTTTTAAGATTTTTTAAGTATCTTATCGGATTTAAAGTATAAGATGCAAATTCAAAACCCCACAATTCGAAAACTAGAATTTTTTTGGATTTCTTTTAAGATTTTTAGGTATCTTATCGGGTTAAAGTATAAGAAGCAAATTTAAAAGCCGACAATTGGAAAACTTGAACAAAAAATCTTAAATATTGCGAGGCGCATGCCTCAAGCGCGCCTCGCCTAAGGCGCGCGCCTCAGGTACGAGGCACACTCCTCAGTAATAGCGCCGCGCCTCGCTATTGCTGAGCCGTTGAGGCCGACGCCTCGTGCCTAGGCGCCGAGGCTCGCGCCTCAAGCGCACCTTTTCAAACTATGGCTGTCACTGATATCTATATATGCATTTTAATTGATCTTTTTCCTAGGCCTATTGCTTCACCCTCTTCGTTTCAGAAAAGACGGCAAGTTTGCAGGAATATATTTGCATTTGTCACTAAATCAATAGGATCAAATCTGCCTAAATGTTTAATAACCAAGCAACCGCTCCGATCAAGCAACTCATTACTAAGGCTTAGTTTGGTATTGAGGCCTATCTAACGCTATTCGATAAAATGAAGTTGAGAAAAAAGCATATAGGGATATGCTTCTGCGTTCTCCGGTGGGACCGCAGAAAATATATCGTAACCGACTCATCGTGATATGCGGAACGCAATATTACATACGAAAACAAACATGATATTTTTCCAACGTACTTTCTCACCGCACATAACGCAATCTCCCCGCAATCCTGAACGAAGCATAAATCTATCAACTGCAATTTGACATGTGGCGCATAATTCTGATTTAAATTTGTCCATCACAATCAAAATTACAATCACAAACAACAACACCACAAAATTAAGCACAAACATGACAAAATTGGAGCATACGATTCCACACCTGAGCGAGTGATTGGCATAGTTAGTTAATTCAGATTCGGCAAAAATCCGGTACGGGTATAATATGAAATTATGAATAAAATACATATCCTAATTTTAAAATTCGTTGAAAAATATGGCTAAAAAACAGATTCGCCAATTATTCGGATACGTGATTTATATGGATATTATACGTTCACCAATTAAAAATTCGGGATCAAAAATTTGGCTATTAAATTAAGTTTTTTCCCTCTAGATTTATGCTATTAGCATAAATACCCATAATTCTTAACAATATAAAAACAAAGAGCTACAAAATTAAGCATATTAAGTTAAAAAAATAATAGCAAACTATGTTACGCCCCACAATATGTAAATAATCAAGCAAGTAAGAGATTAAGATAGTCCATATTTAAATATAAAACATACAGGGTTCACATACAAGCATAGTTGGAAATTAAATACAAGATAAAGCTTGCACTCTGCATAGTGCATACTAACATATCTGAAGTCTAAACAGTAAACAAATAAAAGATAATTAACCCCACTCCATTGGTTCTGAGTCTTCAGACAACAGCAAACAACTTAATGGATGTAAGTATGTAACAACTACTTAATTAGGACTAATATAGAAATATGCAGTTTAGAGGAAGAGAAGGATGCTTTGGGCAAAAGAAAAACACAACAGCAACAATATCAACAATATATATAAGAGAAAACTGCTATAAATAGAAATCAAGATTAACTAGAGAGAAAAAACCAATATTGCTAGGATTCTAAAAATTTGGCACTTAACATGCAGATAATAGCAAATATTAACTCCACTCATAGTCATGGAAAATAAGAATTTGTAGTTCTGTACCAGATGAAGTGGGCGTGCGGCAGTGGGACAGCGGGACTCGGAAGCAGATTGCGAGTGGCGCGCGGCGAAGCGGGGGGTTCCGGTGGCGAGCGGCGCGCGGCCGGGGTGGTTCCAAACTTCCGATGGTGAGCAGCGCTCGGCTTCGCGGGGGGTTCCGGTGGCGAGCGGCGAGCGGCGCGCGGCAGTGGTGGTTCCGAGCTTCCAATGCTCGGCCTCGCGGGGGTTCCGTTGGCGAGCGGCGCGCGGCCGGGGTGGTTCCGAACTTCCGATGCTCGGCCTCGCGGGGCGTTCCGATGGCGAGCGGTGCGCGGCCCCGGGCGAGGAGGGTTCTAAAGAACCCGATCCTCGACGTCGAGCGCCGTGTGGCCCTGCCGGGGCTTCCGACGGCGATCGGCGAGCGGCCGGAAGGGAAGGGGGAGGGGAAGGGATGGGGGCGGAGGCAGGGGCGAGAAGCTAGGGCAAAAGTTTTAAGCGAGTGCTTTTTCTTTTTCTTCCGTTTCGAGCGACCGTGCGAAGACGAGCCAACTGTCACGAACCTAGGGTCGGTTTGGTTTCACCAAACACGTAAAATTGTGAAAAAAAAAAAAAAAAAAAGNGAGCTAACTCTTATTCGGCTCGTTAATAAATAAACCAAACATGATTTAAATTTTTCGGATCGATATTTTAACGAACCAGCTCATATTCGGCTCGTTTAATAAACGAATAAGTCGGTGTTTGGATTAGCTTCTCAGAAGTGATTTTGGACTCAAAAGTAATTTTTAGCTTAATAGACCATTTGGCAATCTCATTTTCAGAATTTGGTTCTTATATTTAACATCAATTTTATTATTTTCAAGTCCCAAAATTAGAAGCAGCTAAAATTTGCTTCTTGCAATCTGATTCTGATTTTAGACTTAAATTTTAAAATTTTATTTTAATTTTGAATTCAAATTTTAAATTTTAAATTTAAATTCAAAATTTTAAATTTAAAGTTTAAATTTTTATGAGTCAATGACTCAGTTCCACTCAGCTCGTTGGCAGTTTTAACTAAGAATTTAAGTGCAGTGGTACGGAGTCGTGTTGGAAACTTGCAAGTACGGTATGGCATGATGTGTGCCGAGCCATGCCGATACATGCCTGTCAAAAAAATTCTTGTGTGCCGACACATAATAGTATGAAATATTTATTTTCTTTAGTAACAAAATATTCTAACTAATTATTATATTTTTTTATTATATATATTATATATTATTTTTATTATTAAAATATATTATATATTATCTATAAAATATAATGAATCCTTATGGATTTCAAGCCCTCTCCGCAATTCATGGAAAAAGTGGAGCCCTCCCGTTTCTAAACCTACAGAATTATTCTCTTAATTAATGAAGCATACATTCTCTTTCTTCTTAATTAAAATATTAGTGGAGCCCATATTCTCTCTCTTTTAATTAAGGTGGCATTAATTTTCTTCTAAATGCTTCTTACATTACTCTTCTCTATTCATCTGCCCCTTAATCGATCTCCTTTCTCTTTTTTTTTCTTTTTTTTTTTTTTGTCCAACCATTCGCCTCCTCTTCTGTCTAATCTCTCCTCTTCTGTTATTTAAATTTTTACAATATAAAATATAATGAATTCTCATAGATTTCAAGCCCTCTCCGCAATTCATGGAAAAAGTGGACCCCTCCCCTTTCTAAACCTACAGAATTATTCTCTTAATTAGTGAGCCTAAATTCTCTTTCTTCTTAATTAGGATGTTAGTGGAGCCAATATTCTCTCTCGTTTAATTAAGGTGGTATTAATTTTCTTCTAAATGCTTCTTACATTACTCCTCTCTATTCATCTGCCCCTTCATCTCTTTTCTCTTAATTTTTTTTTCTTTTTTTTGCCCGACCATTCGCCTCCTCTTCTGCCTAATCTCTCTTCTTCTATTATTTAAATTTTTACAATATATTTTAAGAAAATTATCATGATGAATGTATATATTCGGGTGAAATATTACATTTTTATAAATTAAAAAATATTGTTTTTTTTCTTGAAAAGAAAAAAATCTCTCCTAATTTTATTTTATTTTAATTACTATTTTTTTAAAAAAAATTGATTTTTATGTATAAACAAAAGCAATCGGAGCCCACTATAATTCGTCAAGTAATAAAACCAACCCCAACAAAATCACCTCTGGTTTTTATTTTTTTTCCTCCTCTTTTATTCACTACAATAGAATTAGGTTATAGGGACACATGTTTGAGACACTTTTGAGTAAGTATCTCATTTATGCTAAAACTTAAAAACATATCTACTAATGCCTAAATATAAAGCCCAATCCAACCAAAAATAAAAGATTACTCTACTCAACCCACCACACCCAGTCCATTTGGCCCGATTACAAACAGAAAAGAAAAAAAAAAGAAAAAGCAATTACCATCTTTTCTTCTCTCTTCACTCAATCCACTGAAATTCTAGACAAAGAGCCTTTACTGTCGTCCTCCTCCGTCACCGTAGCCAACGAGATAGAGTTTCGGCGGTTGCTAAATACTTAAATAAGTGTTGGTAAATTAGCAGCACTCTTTTAGGTTATAGCGACACTCTTTAACTGTCACTATATACCTAGCGACCCCACATATAGCAACACTTTTTAAAAGTGTCGGTAATTTTAGCTAGCAGCACTTTTTTGACATGTACCTACATTTAAAAGTGTCGCTATACACCGTTTTTGTTGTAGTGATTCTTACATTAAATTATGTTTTTTTTAATTCCTATCAACAGATTTTATTCTCTTATAGTTTATTTTTTTGTTTTCTTTCTTTGTTCTCCATTAGATTATATTTTTATTATAAAAAATTTTTTAATATATTTTTTATATTATTAACCAATCAAATATTAATTATTTTCTACTATATTTTTATATTTTTATTTATATATTTAATTATAATTTATTATAATTTTTATCCGCCGCATCGCGCGGATTTCTACACTAGTATTATATTATTATACAATAAATTATCATGCCTAAATTCTATGTGGATGCATCCTCTTAATTTGAGTGAGATGGGACCCTAAGCTATTTCTTTTCTTCTCTAAAAAATTTATATTTATTTATATTTTTTTATTTATATATGAATTTTAATTCCTAAATCCTATGTAGATGCACCCCTTTAATTTGAGGGAGGTGGTACACTGAACTATTTCTTTTCTTCTCTAAAAAATTTATATTTATTTATATTTTTTTATTTATATATGAATTTTAATTCCTAAATCCTATGTAGATGCACCCCTTTAATTTGAGGGAGGTGGTACACTGAACTATTTCTTTTCTTCTCTAAAAAATTATATTTAGTCTATATTTTTTTTAATGACTCTTCACTTTTCGTTATATTTACTCACATTTACTTTCGTTCGCTCAGTGTCCCTTTGCCTAACGTCCATGAGAGGTGAGATAGGGAAGATGTTGAAACAAGATACTTCGTATCTATACCTATATATACCTATACATGAATTCTCATGCCTAAATTCTATGTGGATGTACTCCCTTAATTTTAGGAAGGTGGGACTCTGAGCTATTTTTTTTCTCTAAAAAATCTATATCTATACTTCTATACTTCTATATACTTATATATGAATTCTCATATCTAAATCCTACGCGGATGCACCCCTTAATTTGAGAGAGATGGACCCTAAGCTATTTCTTTTCTTCTCAAAAAAATTGTATTTAATCTAATTTTTTCTAACAACTCTTCACTTTTC
The DNA here is from genome assembly GCF_001540865.1 of Ananas comosus. Taxonomy (NCBI): domain Eukaryota; kingdom Viridiplantae; phylum Streptophyta; class Magnoliopsida; order Poales; family Bromeliaceae; genus Ananas; species Ananas comosus. Next base: position 6,874,801 of record NC_033634.1, on the reverse strand, counting down.
GTTGTATTTATTCACATTTATTTCTTTCTTTCAATGCCTCTTGGCCTACTGTCCATAAAAGGTGAGATCGGAGAGATATTGAAACAATTTACTTCGTATATAAAAATCACCACCCACCTCTCCACCTTCACCCAACCTCATTAATTTAGAAAATTCCTCTTAGTTAATTAATTTCAATAGACGCACTAGCTACCTACCATCTTTCGGTTTTATCCATTTTTTTTATTTAGTGATTAATTGAGGAATTTGATGATGTTTATTCTTTCTCTCTAAATAAGTATATTTTTTTATTATATATATATATATATATATTTAATTTTTATGTTGTTGGTTTTATATTATTATATATAATATTGAAGATGTATAATATTTGTACTTAAATTTGTATTATATAGTTATACGAAGGAGGTGCTTCCCCCTTCTCTAATGGTCATCGAGAACAAGAAATATCGGCTAGGATATAAAGTTGCCGGAAAAAGGGTTGAAAGCGTTATGGTACCTCACGAAATCGTCGGCGTCGGCAGAGAATACCCTAGTGAGCCAATTTTTCTTCTCCTATTGTTCTTTCTATCTTTCGTTATTTTTTATTGAAATATAATTCCATTCTAAAAGTTTTAAGGTGTTTTTCATATTATTTAATTCAATCAAATATTGTTATATCCTATTTTTTTCTTTTTTATATTCTATATTTATTTATTTAATCTATAAATTTTACTAAAAAATTTTTATCCACTGCATCGCGTGGATTCCTAAACTAGTATAATATTATATAACAACATATTTAAATAAAAATAAAATATTATATATATATAGCATCCTCCTAAATCATATTTTTTTAGCACAAAGTTTTCGTTTTCCGCTCGAAGATAGCAAAAAAATGAAAAAGCATAGTTTTTTGAGAATCTGTAAAAAAAAAGAAAAAAAAAAAAAGAAGTCGAAAAAAAAAATTTACAAGCAACCAAACAATAGAGAATTATTTTTTCCAACGAAAAAATTTTTTTGGAGTGATTTTACGGGAATCCAAACACACCCGCGTTTTTGCTCGCAAAGCTCGCGCGACGCCCACGTTTCTCTGCAAAGATGGACAAGCCTTTGTCCCTTTTGCTAGCCCAAACCTTCGTGTCCTACGACTAAGTATGCAAAGGAAAGAAAAGAGAGGAATAGAGGTTAACCGAAAAAAACTAAGTACTCTCAATTATTCAAAAAAGAGGATTACAATACATACACACTCTTTTGTGTATTTTGGCCTTAGCCACACTCACTATTTATAGGCCTAAAGATATAATGAACCTAGCTATCATAACTACCCACTAACTCATACATAATGAGCCCTCATAAAAGGTAAGCCCAAGAGCCTCTCCTATAACTCTTAGCAGTTTTTTTCCTAAGGGTGGGGCATAATGGCAACAGTTTTATGACCCTTCATTCTCCCACAATGTGTTGGCTTCGGGTGTCACGCCCGGATACCAGCGGAAGCATATCCGGCACGTGCACAGATCCGCCATACACCTGCAGTATATAAGGCGTCTACAAGAAGCAAAACGATAGGAAGTAAAACAAAGAAAGTCCTATCCTGATATCAGAGCAAAGTATAAGTCGATATACTATCAGCAAAAGGGCAAAGAGTGTACAATCCAAAACTCAACTAAAAGATGAAAGTATCACAACTATAAATTCTGATTCCAATAACACATATACATATACAGGGTATCCAAAAAGAATAGGTACAACGGTGGTCTCTCTATACATAGGGACATCACCCTCGGCCGTAGCCCGAGTAACAAGGTGATCGACTAGCACGCTCCTAGTAGTCCCTAGCTAGGCGCGACTCCNCAAGCAGAAAAAGCTGATTTCGCCCAATCAATGCACTTTCTTGCTTTTAGCCATCCAATCACTCCCAAACTTGTCCAAAAACTTGTCTAAGTCCTTTAGAACATGTAGGATACTTCCCCATTGCATTCCTCACTCTCGAACTCCGCAAATTGCTGACGTTCCGTATACTATAATACAGTAAGTTCAGGAATCGCTTCGACGACGCACTTTCTTGCATCCAAAAGTTTAATAGCTCTCAAAATTGGCCCAAAACCACATTTACAACAATTAGAACTTGTGGGCACATGCCACTTCTCAACCCCACTTTCCAACTTCACCAATTGTAAAGTTCAAGGTATTACATCGGGTCTCCTTGATAATTAGATTCAACCCATTTCAACTTGCGGAGTTGGGCCAAGGACCGGGCTGCGTAGAATTTTTCTAAATCCTTGACACTCTCCCCCACCTAATGCGCAGGGGTTCTCGTCGCGCGTTGCTTTTGGAACTCGTCGATGAGTACTTAGTATTGCCAAAGTGTATCCGCCTTCTCCCAACTAGCCTCGCCATAAGGAAGATTCTTCCACTTCACAAAGTACTCAGGACTCAGTGAAACTCCACATTGTCGAATGAGTCGAGTGTCTAGGATGGACTACGCTTGTTTGTCGAATGAAGTGACCATGGTCGTAGGTGCTTGCTGTGACACACCACAGCTCGAATCCTCTACGTCTTTGTGGTGCAGTTTCAGCCTGCTAACATGGAAGATGGGGTGAATTTTGAGGTTCATGGGTAGCTGCAATTTGTAGGCACCCTTGCCTACACGTTTGATGATGATAAATGGACCTTCATACTTGCGCAGCAGTCTCTTGTGCACCTTTCACAGGGCTTTGAACTACTGCGACTGAAACCTGACCATCACACGGTCTCACTCGGCGAACTCCCGAGGTTGACGCTTTTCGTCAACCCACTTCTTCATTCGTCGAGCTGTTTTCTCCAAGTTTGCCCTCGCAATTTCACCTTTTTCTGCAAGTTAGAGATAAATTGAAGAGCAACAAGGTTGTAGAACTGCTCTTCCGAAGTAGCTGTATGTGGGGCAAGCGACTGTCGCCCGATGGCTAGCTCAAGGGATTGCAGCTTGTAGACTCGTTGCGCTGCAAGTTGTAGAAAAACTGGGCGACATCCAAGTGATGCACCCAATCCTTCTAGTTGGCACTTACATAGTGCCGCAAGTACTCCGATAGAGCTTTCACCACTCTGTTTGCCCGTCCATTTGCGGGTGAAAATTGGTAGAAAAGAGCAAATCAGACCCCAAGATTTTGAACACCTCGGTCCAAAACTTGCCAGTAAACCTGGGGTCGCGGTAGCTCACAATGCTTGTGGGGATTCCCCAAAGCTTGACGATGTGGCTGACGAAAAGGAGTGCCATGTCTTCAGCCGTGCAACCAGTCGGTGCAGCGATGAAGGTCACATACTTAGAAAAATGATCAACCACCACCAAAATGGACCCAAGCTCCCCTACCTTTGGCAAGGTGGAGATGAAATCCACAGAGAGGCTCTCCCACGGATGGCTAGGCACAGGCAAAGGCTCGAGGAGTCCGCGAGGTCGCTGGTGCTCAACTTTGTCCTATTAAGACACCAAGTACGTTCGCACATAGGTCTCAACGTCTTCGTGCATCTGCGGCCAGAAGTAGGCGGCCTTGAGCAACGCCAGGGTCCGTTTCTGACCTGGGTGGCCTGCCCACTTGGAGTCATGACACTCCTTTATAAGCTCGCGGTGAAGGTTGCCCCACTTGGGCAGGTACACCATTCTTCGGGCAATTCTCCTGCATATGCATTGTGAATAATAGAAATAAGAAAATTTCTAGTACTTTTTTTTCGGATGGATTATTAGGAGCTTCAAATGTATCACTTTGTTTAACAATACCTTTACCCGACTAATACTAACTCTGCACTTTTAGTGAAAAAAGAACAATTTTGGTAAGCTTTCCAGTTAGATATCTACAGAAGACAAACTCTTTACAGAACCAACTCAAGGTGTAAACATTCTTTCTAGCTACTGACAGGCAACTGCTGCTTTTACATGTTTAGATATTGCATTCGCCTATTTGCTTTCCAAATCTATCTCGTACTCGATTTCTCTATCGTCAACGTTTTCTCTTCTAAGCGAATACCACAGTATCATTTAGAATCGACTTGTCGAGTTTCGACATGTAACTTGCAACTAGGAGTTCATAGTTCTTTGGCAATATGCAGTAACTAGGGGTACACTGCTCCAAGTTTGAAGTGTTAAGCGGTTCTGAAGACTCCATAACTGCTCTCTTGAACACCATCGATCAACAAGATGCAACTTCAGGTCTAATTTACTCGTTTCTTGCATGCCTCTTACGCCCATGCTTTGGATCATCAACTTTGACTCTCTTAGCACCAATCGTTGCGCACGGTTATGCGACATGAGATGCAATATCACCATCAGAGCATATGGGTTTCCTATAAGCGTCAAGTAGAAACTCTCCTAAACTCCTTGAGCAAGGCTGGGTGGGCAAAAAAAAACACTACAACCTCTTCGCATAATTGATGGGCCGACATGCTTCGATCTCGATACATAGACAAGATATGCACGAAAGACGAGCAAATGTAGTTCTCGGAAAGCGATTCTTCAATTTGTTCAGGAAACTAGTGCATTTGTCCTGCATTTCACACTGTTTGACTCTCGGCAAAAAAGTGTTGAAACCGCTGATCAAATCCGGGTGGCTGTCGAGGAGTTCCTTCATGGCCGCGATAGTTGATTCAGATTCGATACTGTTGTGCTGATGGCCGGACATGAGTTTAATGAATTTTTCGTATGTTTCGCTTTGTTCGTTGAATCGAGCCTTCACGGAGTTCCTAAAGGAATAGTCAAAATTCGACACCTATTTTTCTGCATGGCATCCATCAAAATAGCCCGCTGCAGACAAATTAAACTGTTCTATCAAATCGGAGAGTTTCTTCTTGTCCGAGCTTTTTGCTGTAGCAAGATGAGGAGAGGAATCCATGACTTTAGTAAAAAGCTCTTTTCCTGGGGAGACTATGTTATTTATGTAAGAAAAAAGAAACACAAATTGATCAATTTGTGAAAACGAACGAGTTCATAATTGGAGGAAATTTATAATTGGATTCATTAACCTAGGGAGACTAGGATTTGGGAAGGAAAAAAAAAAGATCCAATCCGATTCCTTCTCTACAATTTGCTTAAATAAACTTATCTCTAATCAAATAAAAATATTTACTTTAGCAACTAGAAAATTCTAGTTGACTCGGTTGACAACTCTACTAGGAATTAGATTATCATAGAAAATTAAACTCTTCCAAAGAGGCCCCCCATAGTAATGAAAGTTGTGCAAAGGGCCCTTCAAAATTAAATATAAAATTGGAATCTAAATGCTCACAGTATAGTACCTTTTCTCCTGTATCTTTTATTTGTTTTCTATACTTTTTCATAGTCTAGGCACAGGCTCTAAAACAGAGTGAAAGATACAAATATCTACATCCATATCACGTTACTATCCAATAAAAATGGTACGAAAGCATAACTGTGAATTGGATTTTAAATTTTGGCCCACGATTTGGGTCAACACAAGCACTCCAAGTTTCGAAAAAATCAATGCAAGCGATCATTGGCATACGTGGCAAATCTTGATTGGCTTTAAATTGCCCAAAAATAAAAATTAGGGGTAAGAAATAATGTATTTTGCGTGCACTATAAATACAAGTTTACACCTTATGTCTTCTCCAGATCACTACAACAGAAGGGGTTTCTAGCTACTCTTTTTTTAAAACTTTATGACGCTATTAAGCATCGGAAAAATATCCACCGACGCAAAGAAAAGTGCCGACAGCAAAATGGCGACGTTTTGCGTGCGTCGGTTAGTTGCTACCGCTGCTCTCATGCGTCGTTAATTTAATTTTGGCGACGTTCCGACATGTCCCCAAGTTCTAGGCTATTATAAAAATTTTTAAAATTTAATGAAGCTTTATACCGTCGGCACGTTTACCGACACATGCAAGCGTCGTCATCTGTAGACCTAAGCAAATTGCACTACAGGAACAGGCGCTTGTAGAGGCAGTTTTTAGCGATCGTAGAGGCGGTTTAAACTGCCTCTACGATTCATAGAGGCGGTTTCTGCAACCGCCTCTAGACTACCGCCGTAGATACCTCCTCTACATTGTAGAGGCGGTTTAAACCGCCTCTACAAATATTTATCTTTAGAGGCGGTCCAAACCACCTTTATAAATTTTAATCTATAGAGGCGGTCTAAATTGCCTCTATAAATATTATTATGCAGAATTAATGGTAGAGGCGGTTTCAACCGCCTCTATCCTACAGATGTAGTAAAAATTATATTAATATTTATATTGATATGCATTTATGAACAAAAAATTAAAAATTATTAACAAACATACTATCATAAATATTACCACAATCAAATATTACATTTCTCGCCAAAAAAATAAATAATATAATATTTAACAAAAAATAAATTAATAGCAGAAAACTTAGAACAATTCTCAACAAGCAACAACCCAACAACCCAAATTTTTAACATATGATCCAAAACACAATATTGTCATTCAATATATATCTAATAGTAGCAACACAACAAGCGGCAACCCAATTCTTTAACATATAATCCAAAACACAATATTGCCATTCAATATATATCAAATAGTAGCAACACAACAAGCTACAACCCAATTCTTTAACATATGATACAAAACACAATATTGTCATTCAATATATATCCAATAGTCTCTCTCAAATATATATATATATATATATATATATATATATATATATACAATAAGTCCGCTACTATACTATTGATAGTACCAAGCCTTGTACTATAGAGTTTCTAAAACCTTAGATCTACCTGTGATCATTTCCACCCGTTAGATTAATACTATTAAACCAATCGCACTGTACCACATCAACCGTAGGGGACCATATCATCCTAACCGCCACATCCTTTCATTCAACGGGCCAAAAACTCAATGAGTGAACAAAGGGGATTGAGTACTATAATAGTATAGGAGCATAATTCTTATGATATATATATATATATATATATATATATATATATATATATATCCAATAGTAGCAACACAAAATAGAATAAAGTTTAAATAGTTTTAAACATAGTCAACAATTGAGTTTTCACTACTTAATAAGATTTCAATAGTGCGATGGTTTTCTTTATTTCTGGGTTGATAACTTGCATTCGATGATTGATGATGATTTGGAGAGAATGCATCAACGGGATTAGTATTGCCACCCACAACCTAAAAAAAATCAAACAATAGAAAAATTGTTAATTATACTAAAATGCAAAACTATTCAAATATATTATTAGTAATAACTTACTATCAAATTGATATACCTCAGAATTGAGAACTCTATCTAATAATAGAGCTTTTATGCGATCCATTTCCGAGAGAAATGTATCCATTTTGTTTTCAATATGTTTCCCCCTTGAGCCTTTCTACCTCACTACAACAAAAACGGTCTATAGTGACACTTTTAAATGTAGGTACATATCAAAAAAATGCTGCTAGCTAAAATTACCGACACTTTTAAAAAGTGTTGCTATATGTGGGGTCGCTAGGTATATAGTGACAGTTAAAGAGTGTCGCTATAACCTAAAAAAGTGCTGCTAATTTACCAACACTTATTTAAGCATTTAGCAACCGCCGAAACTCTATCTCGTTGGCTGCGGTGGCGGAGGAGGACGACAGGAAAGGCTCTTCGTCTAGAATTTTAGTGGATTGAGTGAAAAGAGAAGAAAAGATGGTAATTGATTTTTCTTTTTTTTTTTTCTTTTCTGTCTGTAATCGGGCCAAATGGACTGGGTGTGGTGAGTTGAGTTGAGTAATCTTTTATTTTTGGTTGGATTGGGCTTTATATTTAGGCATTAGTAGATATTTTTTTAAGTTTTAGGATAAATAGGACACTTACTCAAAAGTGTCCCAAACATGTGTCCCTATAACCTAATTCTGTTGTAGTGCCTCCCCTGATTGTCTCCCACTTGATTCTCCCGTTATAGGCAAATTCATATGTTTCACACCATAATATGATCTCAACGTAGGGCCCAAGCCTAACCCTTTCACACATCCATTATGTTTAAGACCCATGACATCAAGAAAAGCATGACATCAAGAAAAGCCTTGTCTATTAGCTTGCTTGTATCAGATTCAGAACCTTGAGAAAGTTCAACAAATTTTCGACGTGCTGTATTCTATTAAACATTTGAGGGAAAAAAAAATGTTGATTAATATTCTACAAATCCTATGAATATTAAATATAACGACGAAGAAAAAAAATTCTACGCACCAAACTATTCTCCACATCCTTATTTACGAAATTTTTATTTTTTTTCTTATCGGTCACCTCCTAAAAATTTAGTCGATCAGGTTTTTTGCCAAAAACAATTTCCTATAACAAAAAGTAAATAATGACTTATAGATGATAAACAGACATAAATATCATATAAAATAAAATAATTTTTAATATCGAGTCATTACCATTTTTTTTTATTTTCTTGCATAACTTTTTCTACCCTATGTGTGGGTCATCTTTACCTTCTTTGCAGACGCAGAATTCAATTCACAAAGTTTCTGCAATAAAAAAAGATATTAATGTTAAAAATGAACATACTAATTTTGAAATAATTGGTATAAAAATCTTTTATACCTTACTATCCTCCGTGCACTAATGCGCTATTAGGCTAGTACACTGATCTCGGATCACACCAAGTGGCACGTTATTAACTAACTCTTGAATCAATTTATCTTCTGAAAAATATTCGCATCTTAGTTCGCTTTTATAGTTTCTCCACTTTTTGTTTAACGATGCTAACACCCAATGTCTTGTTCCCTTAGGATACCTAAACTTTGACTATTCATAAAATAAAAAGATTAGTGTTAAAACTATATTCTAAAAGTACAAATATAAAATTTAAAAGGAAGCAATAAGTGCAAATTAAAAAACCTCAATATGTTTTAGCATTTTTTTTTCTTAAATGGATTAAAAGCTTGGTTATCCCATCGCGGAATATTTAAAGGAGCAAATACTCCATTCTTTGCGACTACTCCTAAAAATGATCCAAGGATAGATCCAGCGTAGGTACAAGGAATCCCGTATTTATCAACTTCGACTTCAATTCTCTCTCTTTCAGGTAAGTTCTATACATCTGTCAATGTTGTACGCCCTCGCTTCTTACGCTAATTTTTATTGGCATCTGAAAATAAACTTAAAATTATTAAATTAAATACAAGGCCAAGTTTATATGCAACATAATTAAAAATTAATATTGCTTACCAATAATCCAAAGAAATGGCTCGTTTTGATTATTATTTTCAAACTCATTATCATTTGACTCTGTAAGAGGCTCTGACGAAGATGGCAACTGCTCCTCTCCTACTTGCTCTTGAACTTGAAACTCATTTTGTGAGGAAGAAATATTGCAATTGCGCAATCTTCTTGATCTTGATGTCATATTTTAATTATCCTATAAGTAATAATAAACAGAACAAAAAGATGAAATAATACTAATAAAACAATTAGTATAAATTAAGTATGCTAGTACAATGATCAACTTAAGCTTAGAAAGAAAATGTAACACATGCATTAGAAGAACTATTTTAATACTCCTATGAAATTATATTTCATCATGCCATCTTCGTTTACATCACATCGAATCCAGTTTGGGTGTTCATTCTCATTTAAATTTTCAATATATGAGAGCATTGTAAAGCATTGTCTGTCGAATCTTCACCCATGTCGAATAAGTCTCTCGGCTTGGTTCTCACAACTGCCACTCATTGGGCAGGTAGTCATAAGTAGTTCTATTTCATTTCCAAACAAGTATTGGTATTAACCTCCTTAAGGTTATATACCAGAGACCAATTCTCATCTCCGGGCACTTGTACATACAAAACTTGTTCGACTTGCGAGGAAAATACATAAGAATCATCTTTCAGCTCTGCACCTGTGTGTATTAAGCGACAAAAGTTCACAAGAGTATATCTAAATTCATCATGCTTAAGGCCCATGCTACGGTGAATATCAACCCAATCACATTTGAATAAGACAATCTTAAAACTTCCGTAATAGTTCAATTTAATAATATCCTTCAATCTTCTATAATAGTTTACACCGTCTGCTTCCGAAATATTAACAACACCACTATTTTGGATCCTTCTATTTTCTTCACGAGCTTTTGTATGGAATCTGAAACTATTGATAATAAATTCACTAAATCTCCTTGCAAATTTATTAGAGCCTCTAGCAAGGGCTTTGTAGAACGCAGCGGAAGTATTCGTTCGTACCTTTTGCGGAAGCAATTCGCGCTACAACGCGATGAGCCCGGATCGTAGAGATTGATTCACGTGTCCTTGGATCGTCCTTGAAGGTCTTCTAACGCTCCGAACTCACGGTGGATCGAACTACAAATGAGCACAATCGCAAATCCACCATTCAAGTCCCTCTAGAATAATAGGTTAATGGAGTATGTGGTATCTCTCTTTTGTGTTCCTATTCTTTCTCTTTTTCATTCTGTGTGTTCTGTTATGTGGGATCGCCCACATATTTATAAGGGATTCCAAAATCCTAATAGCGTAGGAGATAAGGCCAAATCGGTTATTAACTGTTATCCTAATATGATTAGAATTCATCTCTAATTAGCTTTCCAATTTAAAAGCGAGATTAATCCTAATCCAGTTAGATAACATAATAACGGTCGGATCGAGCCCAATCATGGGTGCACCCGATTCGATTTAACCGAATGCCAACAGGCTTGAATTTCTTTTGAAATAGTTGAATCATCTATTCTCGTAACCTATATCATAGAACATATTATTATATAATTTATTACTTCAAATAATATTAAATATTTTGTGACAAAAAGATATATACCTTGCTTTGTAACCACTCATGAAATCTTTTATTCACTAGTTTTTCTATCTCATGACTAGTGAGGAGTGCATGACGGCGTCATTTTCTTTTCTCTGAATCAATGAATTGTCTACATTTATATAAAATTATATCCTTCAATTTATCTATAAGTTTAAATAGTAAAGCGTAAATAAGAGGCGATTGACTTACAAGCGAAAAGTCTCAATGTTATCATAATGACGAAGTACATAACGATGTGCTTGAACCCATGCTTTTTCATCTAGTACAATATTTCAATCTTTCCAATAGGAATACCAGCGCTTGAAAATAAATAATTGGGCCGTGGCCCCGGTGGAAACAACCTCTATCTCGAGACGGCGGAACTCCTCCACAAGACGATCCTGGCTCGTGATTATGAAGAACAACTCAGCTGTAGGCTGTTTTCGGCTCAAGGCGTCCGCCACCGCGTTCGCCTTTCCCGGATGATACTGAATGGTGAGATCGTAGTCCTTCAAGAGCTCGAGCCAACGCCTCTGCCTGAGGTTCAACTCCTTTTGGGTGAAGAGGTACTTCAGGCTCTGATGATCAGGAAACTTCTCGCAGTGTGCCCCATATAGATAATGCCTCCACAGCTTAAGGGCAAATACTACCGCCGCGAGCTCTAGATCGTGAGTCGGGTAGTTTTTTTCAGACTCTTTCAACTGTCGAGAGAAGTAAGCAATACTCTTGCTGCATAAGCACACACCCCAAACTGACTCGTGAGGCGCGCAATAGACCACGAAGTCCTCACTAGGCCGCGGCAGAGTCAGAACGGGTGCGCAGGTCAGTCTATCTTTCAGCTCATCGAAGCTCTACTGACACTGCGTAGTCCACTAAAATCTTTCTTTTTTTCTGGTAAGCCTGTTCAGCGGTGCGGCAATCTTGGAAAAGCCCTCGATGAATCGTCGATAATAACCCGCCAAACCCAGAAAACTCCTAACTTCAGTTATCGAAGTTGGTTCAGGCTACTCGACTACCGAGGCTATCTTCTTTGGATCCAACGTAATGCCTGATAGAGTCACAATATGCCCAAAGAAAAATACCTCGCGAAGCCAGAACTCGCACTTTTTGAGCTTAGCATATTACTTGTGCTCTCGAAGTATCTGCAGTACTCGCCGGAGGTAATCCTCGTGCTCCTCATCAGTCCGCAGGTAGATCAGGATGTCGTCAATGAAGACCACGACAAACTGATCCAAGTATGCCCGAAAGACCCTGTTCATCAAATCCATAAAGGCTGCCGGGGCATTGGTAAGCCCGAATGGCATCACCGTAAACTCGTAATGGGCGTAACGAGTTCGGAAGGCTGTCTTCGGTATATCCTCAGCTCGGATCTTAAGCTGATGATACCCGGACTGCAAGTCAATCTTAGAGTATATCGACGATCCCTGAAGCTGATCGAAAAGATCGTTAATCCAGGGCAGTGGATACTTGTTCTTCACTGTGACCTTGTTGAGCTCCCGGTAGTTGATGCATAGCCACAGATTACCGTCATTCTTTTTCACAAAAAGGACAGGGGCACCCCAGGGAGACACGCTAGATCTGATGAAACCTTTCTCCAGAAGATCCTTAAGTTGAGCCTTCAGCTCTTTCAGCTCAGCGAAGGCCATGCAGTAGGTGGCCTTCGAGATCGGTGCCGTACTAGGAACTAGCTCGATGAAGAACTCGATCTCCCGGTCCAGAGACATTCCTGGAAGCTCTGCTGGGAAGACATCCGGGAATTCCCGGACTACTGGAATCTCCTCCAAAGGTGGTGCAGCTCGGCGGGTGACATCCACCGAAGCCAGGTAGGCCACACATTTGGCATTTATAAGTCTCTTAGCTCTAGCAGAAGAAATAGTCGTGGCAAAGTAGGAGCTTTTACATTCTCGATAGACAAATACTTCTTCGCCAGGCCCGCTAAATATCACCATCCTTCGCTCACAGTCGATAGTAGCGTGGTGCCTGGTGAGCCTGTCCATGCCAAGCACCACGTCGAAATTCTTCATCAGAAGTACCACCAGATTCGCCAGGAAAGACCGGTTATCCAAATTGACAGGGTACGACAAGATGCACCGATCTGCTACTAGGTCACCTTCAGGCGTCTCAATCCGGAGTGACACATCGAGTGGACGTGAGGAAAAGCCATGCTCACATGCAAATGAATGCGAAATGAATGAGTGGGATGCTCCAGTATCGAAAATGGCTCTAGCTCGAGTAATACAGAGGGTGACGATACCTGTAAGGACGTCGCCACTAGTGTCGCCCTCGGGCTGAGTCAAGGCGAAGACACGCCCACCAGAAGCCTGGCGCGCCCCCTCATTTTGGCGTGAGGAAGAGGGACGCCCAGACGAAGTAGCTGCACCAGAGGCTGCTCGATTCTGTCGCGATGCGGCTGGGGAAGAAGCAGCACTCTGAGTGGCCCCATCTCTCCTAGGGCACTTAGCTCGGAGGTGGCCCGGCTGGCCACAGTGGAAGCAGTGGTCCCTCCGCTGCTGGCAAACAGTCACAGGATGTGCCTGCCCGCAAATCACACAGGGTCGATCACCTTGTCGCCGACTGCCAGAAGGTGCACTTCTCGTCGACTGCTGAGTGCGCGGATGCTTGGGTGGCTTCTTGCTGAAAGAAGAACCACCGCTAGACTTGGTGTGGGAACGCTTCCTGTCCCCAAATCGATCTCTCAGATGCATCCCGCTTAGATCAGACCTCCTCCGACTCGCTCTGCACCATCAGAGCCCGATCCAAGCACTCGTCGAAAGATATCACGTTGTGGGACGCGATAAGCAGCCGAATGTTGGGCCTTAGCCCCCTCGCAAATAGTCTGGCCTTGTGGTACTCATCCCGCACCACGAAGGGAATCAGCTCGACGATGCGGTTGAAATCCTGCTCGTACTCCGCAACCGTGCAGTTGCCTTGCTTAAGGCGCTCCAGCTCGCGCTCCAAGCTCTGCTTTGTGCTATCCTTGAAATACTGCTCATAGAGGAGTTTTCGGAACTCCTCCCAGGGCGGATAGATCCCCGCAAGCTTCTTCTCAAAGTGGCGGATCCACCACTGGTACGGTTTCTCTCAAGGCAATGGGTAACGAGAGGGACACGATCCTGCTCCTCGATGTGGAGGCCTCGAAATAGTTTCTCTATGTGGGTGACCCAATGCTCGACCACCCAACCATCGTCGTTCTTTCCAGCAAACTTTGGCGGATCGAATTTCTGAAACTGCGCCAACTTTGCCCGAATGCGGGCGCCCTCCGTTGCTGTAAGGACTGAGATTTTTTGCAGTGTAGCTAAACTCTCAGTTGACGATGTTTTTGTGTGTAATTTAATTACAAAAGCACTCGTCAAGTTTTGGGCGAAAACGAGTTAAAACGGAAATTCTACGGGATTTCGAAGTTTCACTTAAAGTGAATAGTAACTCGATTTTCCGGAGAAGCCGCGGTGAGAAGTTGGCTTCTGACTCGTACCGGACTCTGTTCATAGCAGTCCAATAGCTCGTTTCGACCGGTTCAGATATTCTGGAACTAATGGCGCTGACGAATTTTGAGTTCGACGCACGGATTTCAAGAAAATCCAAAAATACATGTTTTATACTGTAATTTTTTGTGTGTTTCTTTCGATCGACAACGAAAGAGTTGATTTGTCGTGAATCCCGCCGTCGATCAAGATTAAACGAAATCGCAGCTTTGTTGTCTCGCGAGGTGCGATGCGCACTCCCCCCGCAATCCTTCGAAATACCGACGGAGCGGATCTGCGGAGGGGGAAATCCGACGTTGATCGAGGAAGTCGGGATAGCTGGCAAACGGTATTGTTTCGCGAAAGTCGCGATATTTTTTTATAGTACACGTTCCGCGAGGCGATCGCTCGGAGCTTCATGCATTTTAGTCGTTCGGTGCAGGGACTCGGATTGAAATTCTGATGTTTGAGGGCTTTCTTGCGCGAGTGCTACTTGTTTATATGTAGTTCAGGGTTTTGTTCCCCTAACCCTACACCTACCATGCGCCCCAGCTGCCACAGTCGCCCCAGCCACCTTCTCCCTCCCCCTGCCCTCGTGGCACATCCACCCCCCGCCGCCGCCGGCTGAGCCCCGCCGGCCGCCCGGCTAGAGCCCTCGGGCCGCGCCCGGAGGCCACCTTCCTCCCTCTCTCCCTATTCCTTTCTACCCTGCGTCTCTCCTCTCCCCGGGTTGTGAGGAAGGCCCCCGGGGCTGCGCCTCCTGCAGACAGGCCTCCCTGGTCCACCCCCCGTGCTCTTCCGGCGAGCATCCCTGTCAGCCGCCGCAAGTCGCGGCGCCGTCTGCGCCGCAGCCAGCTCCATGCCGCCCTGCAGTCAGCCGCCAGGCCGAGGCTTCAGGCCGAGCCGGTTGCCACATCCTCCAGTTCGCGCGCCGCCGCTGGGAATGCCTCGCCGAACTGTCCCCGTGCCCCGCCACTGTCCCGGCCGCGTCGCCGCCTGCCCAGCGCCGGCCGCCTCCGCCTCGCCGCTGCGAGGCGTCCAGCCCGAGCGCCACGCCGAGGCAAGCCTGCGGCCTTTTTCTTCCTGCGTCACGCCGGCCGACCGTGGACCACCCCGGCCGACTTCCCGAGCCCGGGCACCCCTTCCCGCCGGTCGCCAGCCGCCCGGGCGCAGCCGCCGTCTCCCCTCGGCCAGCCGCGGCCCACACCGAGCACCGAGCCCAGGCCGATCTCATCGTGTCGACCCTTCCCAGCGCCAGCCGCAACCTTGGGCCACCCCAGCGTAACCCACCCCGACCTCATGTACCCCCTCCGCCGCCCTGAGCTCCCCGGCCGCCGCCGTGGGCCGGCAACAACTCCTGGAACCCGAGCCTCGAGTCTCGTGCGGCTCGAGTTTGCTCCGCCGCCCGCCTGGGCAAACCGGACGCCGGGCTTCCACCGCCACCCTGAGTGAGCACGGTGTTGCCCTCCACTGCTCCGACCCTCACGCCGACCAGGCCCCGCGCACCGGGGAGCCGCCCGTCCCGGAGGCCCGTCGGGAGCACAAGGTTGCTCCCGGCCAAGCCGATAATGGAGCTTATCTGAGATGGTCCTCGTTCTGGCTTATCCGAGCCTTTCCCCGTTCTGTACGGAAGGGCAGTCACGAATGAACATGGGCAAGTTTCTGATCATCGTGCTCACCTTAGTTTCTGTGGAGGACTTCCGTTCCAACTGTTTTGGGCGTTGTCGCTCCGTTTCAGCTGTTTGCTGTGCTGTTTTTGGGATTGCGGCACGCTTATCCGGCGATCCAGGCTGTCCTGCTATACGCCTGCCGGTAGGTGAGCACGGGTGATCGTTGGTCAGGTGCTGGATCAACAAGTGCCTCACCTCACTTTGGATCAACAGTCGTCTCGGTTAGCTTCTGTCGGCGCATCTTCCCATGACTCACCCTCGGGCGCGACTCCATCCGGCTGAAACTTCGGTTCTCCCTAGCTGCCGCCTCCCAGCAGCGAGCCGCGCGTCTCACGAATCGTGAGCACTGGCCATCCCGGACCATCGAAACCCTGTCAGTGCGTGTCTCTGGTGGCCTTGGAGTCTCGGTTTCGTTATCGACGCCGCTTGACATCGCTTAATTTACATAAAATAATGGTAGTTTTATGTAAGATGAGGGCGGCTTTTATGCAATATGGCATTGTGTGGCTACTTGTGGGCAACGTGTTGAGTGTTCTTTGATCGGCTGACTGATTGTCTCATGGTCCGTTAGACTTTCGCCGGAAAATCGGTTGGTCCGAATTCGGTGCGTTTTTCGGCGAAATTCGCCCGAAAGAACGCGTTTCGGTCGATCTTTCTGAACGGTGTTTGTTGCTTAGTGTTTTGTCGCTGAGCCTTGTGGCTGTCACCACGTCATTCTTGTGGGTTCCATGATGATAGGTGAGCGACCGGAGGTTTTCCGGTGTCGAAATAGACACTTCCCGGGAACCCGGATTCGTACGAGTGATCCGGCCGATGATTCGTATTGTTGTGTGACCGCTTGTGTTTCCGCTCGCCAAGGCATCCAAATTGAATGTTTGGGGCACGGTGACATCATGCTGTGTGAGTCGAGTTCGCGGACACTTAGGGTCCCGACGGCGTCCACGTGTGGTTTTCCGGAACACTTCCAGCGTAGTTACCGGTAATCGGTATTGGAAACCGATCTTTGTGGAATCGTGTTGTGAGGTGGTGGATACTCAGTGATTATTAGTTAGTGGGTAGATACTAACCGGTGGACCGCCCTCTAATAGGTCCCTGTCGACATCTTTTGCATCAGGAGACAGAGACGCACCACCGTACAGGTGGGGTACTTCGATGCCGACCGTCGGTACAGGGTCTGCACACTTGGTGGGACGGTTTCTACCCTACTCTTTGTGTTTTACTATCTGCATAGTATTAATTGAGCCCTTGCACCCTGTTTATTCGTTATACGTCTACCTTCGTGTTCGCATACCTTATATCCTGAGTAGGAGTAGAGCTAAGTTCTTACGTTCTACATCGCGCTATCATGTTGACCGTAGTTGCGTCTTTGTTGCATCTCTGTATCTGTTGACACTAGTTGGCTGCTTGTTGGCATTCTGTATCTGTTTACCGCTAGTTGGTTCTGTTGTTGCATTCATATCTGTTGACGACTAGTTGTCGCGTTGTGGCATTCAGTATCTGTTGACCTAAGTTGTTGGTGTCGCAATTCGCGTATTCTGTTGACCTGGTTGTCAGTTCTCGCCACCTTCGTATCAGTGACCTTGCTGTCGGTTGACTCTGTGGACCGGCTTCGGTCGCCGGTAACAGCCACATTGACTCTCTCGTCCTTTGTCGATCTGGTCTGATCGGCCCGTTCGGCGTTGTACGTCCTTGTTTCTCGGTTTCGAGGCCTAGGCACCGGTTCAGCAGGTTTTTGTATTGAGCATACCCAATCATGACTTAAGTCACAGCAACTTGGGGGTATCACGACACCGGATCGTTTGGCCACCGATCGGAGGGTACTTTATCCGATGGGTCGTCCTGTGGCCGCGTGAATCAGGTCGGTGTCACCGGTAGTGACTCCAGGCAGCGCTATGAAGTCTGGCGGACGCAATATAGCAGGTACAGATTGGGTATTTGACTTCTTTGTCGCGCCTGACTGCATATAACTATAGTAGCGGTTGTTGCTGTATACCTTCAGTTCTTTCTCTTTCATTAGCATAGTCGTGTTAGATGTATACATTCATTGTGCCATTTAGTAGCGTAGTTGTACTTCTGTCGTATAATTCGCTTTCATTCAGCCGGTATATTGCTACTCGTAATTTCTACTCGACATGCCGTACTGTGTTTAGCCTTCCTTGATCACCGGTGAGTACTCCTCGCTTCATCCTTGCGCCGTACCCCACTGGGAGGGAACATGTACAATGTTCTCACCTCCCCACTATTTTTTAGGTATCCGCCCGGCGGCAGAGAGTTGAACAGACGTGAGACACGTATCGAGTGGCCTAGACGCTTCCGACGCCGGTGTATTCGGTTTTAGTTTCTACCCTTACTCGTCTGTTGATATAGCTTAGATAAGTTTATTATGGTTCAGTTAGCTGATTCTTTTATGATGTTTAGTGTTGGTGGATCGCTGGTTTTGGTAGATATGGGGATAGCTTTCGTTATTTATGCATGTAAACTGAGGTTTTGATTGGATATTGATATTTATGGATATCGGATTTTTCTTAGTATTTTAAACATATCGTGTTTTCTACCCCTACGAGTAGTCCGGTTTCAAAATAGAGTTTTTCCGTTGGGAAACAGTTTGCAAAGTTTTCAACTGGTTTTTCATAGAGAATGAATTAGAGATTCACAAAGAAAAAGCTTCCCCCGTGTGGGGAGCACTTTTAAATAGGGATGATTGTCTGTATTGCGTCGGGCATTGCATCACCAGCTGGCCTAAGGAGTCTTAATGAGCAACGCCATCATTACTAAGAATGTTAAGCTGTATGAGAGCATATCAGCTTGGTTGTCTGATTGCTAGATTAGGTTGTGTTAGATCTCACTGTGTATAGTGGTACCCTTGCCGCAATACAAAGGAACCTCTGTCCAGCCGGACACGAGGAACCTTGTATTTGTGCGGTCCGCCCTGTAGCTCGCGGGCCACACGTTAAAAAAAAAAAAAAAAAAAATGGCAACGTTTCCGCAACTCTGTTTTCAAAAGGCTTTTAATAAATCGCCCCGGGGCGTGACATCTTTGCAGGGTCTAAATCAATACCGCCAGCCGAAAACCATCGTGGTGGTCGTTGTCGTCATCTGTGACAGTCGAAGCGCGGCAGCGGGTGCAGGCGCATCCACGGAAGTCTGCCATCACTCGGAGCAATATGCTCCGGAGCGCCTGAAAGCGGAGAGCAACAGCGCATCTATTGCTGAAAGAAACGCTCGGAACATCCCAAGACGGGCGCGTTCAGCTGACCCCTCATAGCTCTACCAGTCGACCCCTGAGCTGGCTGGGTACAGCATCAGCCCAGCGGCTACCAGGGCCGACCTGCTCCTCGCCACCTCGCCCATAGGGGAGCTCTCCCGGTCCACTAGATTCCCGCAATAGTGCATCCACTGCCGACATAGGTCTAACCACGACTCATCTGTACACTACTGACACTAATTCATGATTTAAGCACAGCCACATTGGTTTTTCGTTTTTACTGCCGTAAGAATTTATTTAAAACTGCTAACTTGAATATATTTTACCAACGCAATTATTGATAATGGCCGGCTAACAATTTAATAATTTAGGGCAGCAATTTACCTATTAATGTTGCAAAATATATTAAATTAGCCAGCATAAAATTAGTGATGCCGCCGAAGTTTCTAGAAATTTTATACAAAATGACACTAAATGTAATAATGTAGGCAGCACTTATCCTGGCTAATGCCGCCAATTTACTCCGGCAACCATTATTTAAATTACACTTCAATTAATGTATTTTAGCAGGCATTACTTGATAATTTGCCACTAGATTGAATGATTTAGCAGCAATTTACTATTAATGTTCAAAAATAGATAAATTGCAGGCATAAATTAGTGAATGCGCAAATATAATAAACTATAGCCTTGTTATTAAATATCGATTTAGCTAATTAATATATAATTAATTAATATATCCCTTTTAATTATAATTAAAATAAAGTTAAAATTCAAAAACTATAACTTTAAAAATTAAATATTAATTAAAATTTAAAATTCAAAATTCTAAAATTTATATTTTAAATTTTAAATTCTAAATTATTAATTTTTAAATTTTAAAATTTAAATTATTTTAATATCAAATTTAAAACTATTAATTTTGAAACTTAAAATTCATATTTCAAAATTAAAAAATTTAAATTTAGTAGTTTAAATTTAAAAATTTAAATTTTAAAATTTAAAATAGAAGACTTAAAATATAAAAATTAAAATATACATAACTAATAGTCGCTAACGCAAGTGGCAAAGGGCTTGTTGTTGGTACTTGAGGTCCTCAAGTTCGAATCCTAGTTGATTCACATTTTCTAGCAACTAGCAAAGTTTAAGACAAAAGAAATAAATGAACGCCAGGTAACCATCATTAAAAAAAATTAAATATAAAATAAAATTAAAATTTTAAAATTTTAATTTCTAAAATCAGATATTTGTATTAGCGGCATTATATTTATGTGCCGCTAATAAACAATTTAAAATTAACATTTAATCCCTTTTAGCGGCATATTCCTAATGACACTAATTGATTTATATTGGCGGCATTTATAATTAATGCTGCTAATACTTTTAGCAACATTGGCATAGGCAGCTTTGGTGTCATATGCTGCTAAAACTTTTAGCAGCATTTGTTAATCATTTATCAGCATAAATAAATGTCACTAATGACTAATTTTCTAGTAGTGATAACAGAACACATCGTTAAGCGAATAATCGACTCGACAACTACACACTGGGACTCAAGCCCAAACCCCGCACTCACATGCCTATACACCGTAGGTCTTCCTATAGGTCAACCTAACCAATGGTTCAGTTTATTTATTTTACAAAACAACCTGTGAATGGTACCATGGTTAACTTTGATACCACTTTAATCTATCACGCCCCGGGGTCCCTTTTTGGTACAAAAGTTATTGCGGAAGTGCCCAATTTTTTTTTTTTGAAAAATCTGACCCCCAGGGTATGCCAGATCCGCCGCAAATACAGGGAGTCCACTGTTCGCACGGACAGAGTCTCTCCTGTATTTGCACGGGGCCGCACAAGTACAATATACACAATATAGGATACAACCACCACATATGAACATATAGGTATTCATACACCATTCACATTCACAATTTATCCATAAATCCATGTCACGCCCCGAGGTCCTTTAAACTTTTAAACTTAGTAATCCCACATCGGATATGAATGGTGATACTATTGGGTATATAAAAGACTTAGACACTAGTAATAATAACTGGACTTAAGCATTTTGGGCCGGTGCTTAGACCCAACGAGTTATTGTTGCTAGTGGGCTGGGTCGTTACAATCCACAACTATTAGTTTAAAATGTTTTCTACCCGGAAACTCGTTTTAAAACGCTAAGTCATGAAAACCAAGAAAAACCTTTTAAAAACTGTTTCCCATATGGAAACCTTTTTCTTTTTAAAACTCGCTACCACGAGAGGTAGAAAATCATTTTCAGTTCGCCAAACTCACAAATCATTTTCAGTTCAAATAACAGGAAATACTGAATCATAAATATTGTCTAAGTTATTTATTAAAGAAAGCTGAGTTTAAGAGTTTAAACAGAAAGGACGGGTCCGAAAGCTCTATCGAATCGCTAAATGCGCTCCTCACGAACCGTCCTACTAGGACCCGCGACGTCACCTGTAATGGGGGTGGGGTGAGAACATGTACACGTCTCCCCTCCCAGTGGGTATCGCAAGCTGACGAGGGCGAGGGGTACTCACCAGTTAAGGAGAATAAACAAAGGTATGAGTAAAGGTAATACAGTAGCAACGATAAATAAATGAATGAAATGTATATATGAATAACTACCGCTACTGCATGTATGTATCAACTGGACGATAGGACCAAAAATACGCAATCTGAAAACTACCCTATCGGTCTGTAGACCTCAGGCCATGCCACTGCCACTCTACCTGCATATGACCCAGCCTAGGCCGTTGGGCTCACGGGTTGCTACACCCGACCACTTTTCCGGAAAAGAACACTCTCTTGCCGTGGATCAGACCGCTGGTGTTCATGAAATGCGTACGAGTCTCGGGCGATCAATGCTGATATGCTCAATAGCCAACCGTCGGCAACTAGCCGACAATCCTGCCCCTCAGGGCATACCGACCGTATAGGTCACCAAGTAATCCAACCAACCAAGTAGGTCACAATAACAGATGCAGTAAACCGACCGAATAGGTCATAGTACAAGATACAAGAACCGACCAACTAGGTCACAATCTCACAAATAATCACAAAACCGCTCTACTTCTAAAACATGATACTGGGTATGCAACCAACTAAGTAGAGCAATAAAGAGATATGGTATAGGTGCTAAGCTCAACATATAACATGCAAGATAAACAACAAGGAAAGGGTGAAGGGAATGTCACCGAGCGTGCACCACTGTACCGACTTCGGGTCGAAGTACCCACATGTACGTATATGCACTGGTCTCCCAACTGCAGAAGAAGTATCAACCGGACCTACGAAGGGTCCCCTGGCTTAGCATCCAACCCACACACACGAACTATTAATTCACAATTCCCACCAATAAACCTACGGGAATCGGTTTCCCACAACCGATTGCCGTAATACGCCGGAAGTCTCGAAAATCGCACCGGGACTCCGCCGGGACCCACAAACTATCCCGGAACTCACAAACTCGTGCTACGAGTCACCCGCTACCACTAAATGCAACTATTCATGTGACTTGGCAGCTAAAACACCTCCTCACATCGAAACGGTTATCGTCAGATAATCGTTCTGATCCGGGTTCCCGAAAGTGTCAAATTCGACACCAGAACCCACCGTCGCTCACTCTTTGTTTTTGAACCCTCGAAATGACGCAGGTGACTAGCCAACAAGGCTCAGTGACAAAACAATTTATCACGAGGCACCATCGGAAGAATTCTGAACCGAAATCGCGTTTCGCCGGCGGATTTCACCATAAAACGCATCGAAAATCAACTTTCAATTTTCGAAAAGGCCTGGGGCCCTGGACATCCAGTCCAGAGGTTACCCGCTACCCGCACACGCTGCCAACAGCAACTACGCAATGTACAAATGCATAAAAACCCCCGCGACTACATAAAATCACATTATTTTATGTGATTTTCGGGGTTTTACGGCCCGTTAACACAAACTGAGGTTTTCTGACCTGGCCGAGACATTCGCTATCAGGTCTTGTTGTGCCGGAGGCCGTGCTCACACTTCGGAGCACGGCTGGCCACTGTGGCGAGCGTGCGAGCGATGCGAACTTCAGCGAAACAGCACGCACAGTGCCTAAACTGCGTTTAATTCGCACACTGGAGCTTTGCTGACCCAAATGGAGGTGAGCACGATGTTCGTGCTCACTTTCGGAAGTGTCAAGGTGTCCTCGGATTGTCGAAAAAGTGACTGGAACTTGGAACAGTGCACAGAACAGTAATTACAGCTTACCGGAGCTAGCTGGAGCACGTGGGTGGCAGGCGGCGGCCGGACGGTGGGCAGGCTGACCAGAGACGGGTGTGGTCGGTCAGTGGGGGTCGGGGCTCGCGCTGGCCGGCGGCAGGAGGCGGCCGGTGGCACGGCGGAGATGATCAAACCCGTGCAGCTCGCCTCGTGTTCGAGGAGCGACGGCAGCCTGGCGGCAACCGGGGGAGCACCGGGGCGACGGCGGCAAGTCGCCAGAGGCCGAGGGAGGGCGGCGCGCCCGATGGTGGGCGGCGGCGATGCACGGAGACAGTGCGGGCCGAGGCTCGACCCACACAAGTTCTGGGCAGCCGCAGGGAGCAAAGCGGTGGTCGGCGGTCACGGGGACGACGGTGTTGGTGCGTGGGAGGTCACCGGCGGCCCAAGAGGGTAGGGCAGCCCGCCACGAAGCGGCAGCAATTCGCGGCCGCTAGCTGACCCGAGCTCAGCCCGAGTTGCTGCAGGTGGCCGCGGACGAACCAGGCGACACCGATGGCGCGTGCGGGCGGCGGGGGCCGGCGGGGACAGCGCAGGGAGTGGGTCTCGGCCGAGGGAATGAAGGTTGACGCGAGAGGGTGGTTCTCTGTGGTTGTCGGCTGAAGTGGTAGATGCAATGTGGAGGGAGAAGGCAATGTGGGCCTTCTCCGGCGGCCGGAGACACACGCCGACGGCCGGGGTACGAGTTGTGGGGTGCTGGGAGGTGATGGAGTTAGTAGGGGCGCAACTAGGGTAGTAGAGGCAGCCTAGGGTTAGGGTTAGCATGAAACCCTAGGTTGCAACGTATATATATGCTAGCTAATATGCATTTTAGTCCCTCAGAAAAGGATATTTCCATCCCAGCCCTTCACAGCGCGTGTAACATGCACGTACACACCACAACGTTCAAAATTACGCAAAACGGTTGTCACGCCCCGGATTACTCGTTTTTTCGGGCTCGCTAACAGACCCGCCGCATACATAGGTATTTTTCCTGTATACGAAGCGAAAAGTAGAAGTACCAGTAATCATACAATACCACAAATAGTAGTATAGAGAGCTAGGAAAATAAACCAAATATAAACAGTGGTTCAATACATACATGTCATCCAAGGTATACAAATACTCGCTCTGACAAGAAACAATAACTATAAGTAAAGACCCAAAAACTACAACTACCTGTAGTTGGTACTCCTCTAGCTCTGCGACTCGACTGGAAGGGCTCTAACTCGCGATGCCCTTGCCACGGTCAATATCAGCAACAGCAACAGCCGAAAGCGACGGCTCTGCAAAAATAGGGGTAACAACTGGGCGTGAGAACTACTACAAAAAGAAGTAGTCCTCAGTGGGTACTGCCCTCTAACTCATCGGCTCACCCACTAAGTCTACAGATCTAAGCTCAGTGATAGAAAAGGAAGCTGGAACAAATCTACAGCTATATGCCACTATTCTATCATGATCCAACACTACTATCTGTAGAGTAATGCAACCTCTGACCCAAATCCATAGGGACTATGAATACACTCATCTCAGGGACTGTGAGCGCACGCGTTCCGCCTGTCGAATCATAAATGCTACCTCCACACTAATCAGTCCGCGGAGAGCAAGTCCAATCAGGACACTACACAACGCAAACGCATAAAGCCCGACTCCGGAATGGCACTCGTGGGCGCTACCTAACCGAGTATGCAAGCGTATCTCTACTGAGCTCAATCAGGCTCTCACAGGCTATAATCAAGTAAACAGGGTCCAACTGGTCTAACAACCAAAACTCACGTGCCCTCGGCACAAACTGATGCAAAACTCGCAATCTGGGTCCACCGTCAACCCCGACGGCACCCGACAGTCTGAAACAGCCTAGACACTGCTGTAAAAATAAGCTCGGCATCTCCGCACGAGCATAACTACATTCTACACTATTCCGGATATCCACCGCCAACAAACTGCGGTGATACAGATCTACTACAGCTCCTAAGCTTTCAGCGTATCAAATGTACACAATAGTGTGGATACTATCCGCAACAACTCCCGAAGCTATTTGAGTATCCAATGCGCACTAACAGCAGGGATACGAAGCACAACAGCTTCAGAAGCTATCTGAGTATCAATTGCGCACTAACAGCAGGGATACGAAGCACAAAAGCTTAAGGAGCGAGCAGAAAAGACAGTGTACAGCCTACAGTTAAATATTACCCAAGCTCGGCATCCCGCCCGAGTGTAAATGTTTTCTAAACTACCCTAAGTATCCACCGCGCTGAAACTGCGGTGATACAAACAAACCCCGACTCCTAGAGCTAAATCAGGTAGTTTAAGCATATGACGGGTTAAATCGCTGGTTCTCTCTTAAGTCAAACTCCAAGTCCAACATGTATAATTATCTGATTACTACAGTATACTCAAAATTCAGATTTCATTTAATATGCTAATCAAAGAACTCGAGCTAAACATGATATATCAAAGCTAAAATTATACATGTCTACTATGCATATGCTTAGGAGGCAAAACCGATGATAAACTCACCTTCGTGCAACTCCACAGCAAATGGCTTGAAGCTTCAGCCGAAAACACCCACAACCAGCAACTAAGATACTAGAAGGATCTAATACCAAAATCCATCAAAATCCACCTAATCTCAGCACCTAAGCTTAGATTTGCTCAAATACAATGCTAACCTCACATTTCCAAACCCAAATCAGGTGTAGCAAGGTCCCAAAGCCAACAAACCAAGATGGAAAATCACCCTCTGGTCCAAACTCAACATCCTCCGAAGACCTGAACACAAAAGCATCAAAGTTGTATCAATAACCCCAAATTTCAGCACTTAAGCTTAAACCGACAACTCCAATGACAAACTCACCTATCAAACTCCAATTCAGATGAGGCAAGTTCCAAATCCAGTGAATAATGATGGAGTATCAATCTCAAGTCCAAAATCCTGCTCCTTCCAAAACTTGCACCAAGAAAAACCCAAAAATCAGATTTTTAGCTCAAAGTCACCAACAGTCTAGGAAAACATAGAATCAACCAAGCTAACCTCAACCAAAAAATACAATTATGAGCTTCGTGGATTCCTCTGGAAGTCTAGAATCCAACAAACCCACAATCCGACCTTCCTACGTCGCACACGAGCCAAAACACCGAAGGTCGTTGCTCGAAAACTGCAGGATCAGCACTCCACCACCTTCCAATTGAAAGATTGGATGCAAATTGAGGAAATCTAAGGTTTAGAAATGCAATTTGAGGCTTCTCTGTGAAGAACAGGTGAAAAGAGCTCACTGGGGTCGAACACCACCTATTTATAGGGTGTTAGAACGGTCCCAAAAGCCTCAGGAACAACAGCTGCAAATCTGCAACTCTGCAGAAACGGGCACTTTCGGGCGCCCGAAAGCATGTTTTAGGCATCCGAAACCTCCAGGCTGCACAATTGTTCCACTTCGGATCCTTCGCCCGCGGTGCACTGTGCCCATATCCGGCTCCGGCGGACCTCACCTACCACCAGCCACGTGTCAGCGCAAACGATACTCACGAGGTGAACATTCGGACCCACATCCGGGCGCCCGAAATATGGACCCGAATTGGCTTCCAGTTTTGCTCAGTTCTGCACTCAACTTCTGGGTGACCCAAAGGCAGTTCTGGGTGCCCGAATCTGGCAAAACTCCAGTTTTGCTTATTTGAGCGTGCCGAGTCCATTTCTGCATCCATTTCGCGTAGAAACGACTCCGACTCAGTCCGACACTCTCCGGATGTGTTGACCAGTCACTATCACTGAAGCCAATCCTATCCAAAGCTCAAAACACTACAACGGTACATAAAATATTAGGTTTTTTGCAATTTTTTCGTTTTGCCAATTTTGACCCCTCAGTGAACAATTCATGATTCTCGGAGATCCGTCAATCAGATTTCCGATCGAATCGCACCAGCGCGTTCAGCACGACTGGAGCATCGAATCTACCATTTCGTTTCATCTGATTTGGTCGTCGATTTGCGATGAAACCAATCCTCTCTGCAATCCACAACATATCCACATATATAGATATATACACATATATATAATTTGAATTTAAATTTCAAATTCCAAATCCGAATTTCTTTTAATATAAAATCTCGGATATTATAGTTCCATAGGGTTAAAATATTTTTAGAACCCTTCATCAAGAAACCCCTCTTTTTAACCTAGGGTTTTCCCAAAACTAGAGGAGAAACCCTAATCTCATGGTAAATCCTACCATTTGTGGTCTAGATTTACCTAGGGTTCACCAAAATCCTAAATCTAAGGGTTAAACACAAAACCCTAATTTCAGCATTCGAAACGAACCTTGAGTCGCAAGCGTCCCGCGCCACCAAGCGCCCGAGAGCTCGAACCACCACTCCCTACGCGTTCCCAAGCTCGATCTCCACCAAGATCTCCAATTTGGAGAGGAGAAAGAAGATGGTAGAAGAGATGGGCTCCTCCCTCTCTCTCACTTCATGTGTGCGTGTGTGTGTTTCAGTTGGCGGAAGGGGATGGGCACCTCTTTATGTAAGCCCACACTGAAATTTCACTTTTACCCCTCAAAAACAGTATTCTAGGAGGCTGCGTACCGGTATCCGACCCCAAAACCTCCAAACCCGAGAGCTAGATATCTCGTTTTTACCACTGCGTACCGAAAGTCCATTCCACATGCACCTCGAAAGTCCATTACACATGCACGTAACATATCCTCGAGTGTTTGAATAGTGCGCTCGGTTTGCCCATCACTCTGAGGGTGGAAAGCAGTATTAAAGTCCAATCGAGTACCCAAAGCTTCCTGTAAACTTTTCCAAAAATGTGACACAAATCGTGGATCTCAATATTATACAATAGAAGCTGGTACTCCATGTAATCGCACAATTTCATCAAGGTACACTTGTGCGAGTTTCTCTCCCGTCCAAACGGTATGGATCGGAATGAAGTACGCCGATTTGGTTAATCTATCCACGATTACCCAAATCGCATTGTGACCTGCCCGCGAGCGAGGTAATCCAATAATAAAATCCATAGTCATCTTTTCCCACTTCCATATAGGTATAGGTACACTTTGAAGCTTTCCTACAGGGAGTCGATGTTCTGCTTTGACCTGCTGACAGGTTAAGCACTTAGCTACGAAGTCTGCAACTTCCTTTTTCATTCCAGGCCATCAATAGGTTAGCTTCAGATCTTTGTACATCTTTGTACTTCCAGGATGTAGAGCATATGGTGCCTGATGTGCTTCAGTAAGAATTTCTTCTTTAAGGTTTAAATCCGCAGGTATACACAGTCTATTGCCATACTTCAATAATCCTTGATTATCCACTTGAAATTCACCAATATACTCATCGGTAATCTTTGCATGAGTCCTTTGTAAAAATTCATCGTGGACTTGCTTTTCTTTAATTTTATCAATCAAGGTAGGTTGCACAATCAATGACATAAGCCGCCAAGGCGTATCAGGAGCTACCTGTGACGCACTGGACCTTTGCAAATTGCAAGGTTCGAGTGTTTGGATGTATTTCGAGCTTTTTCACACTTGGTGGGGGGTTGTAGAATGTTTTCCGACCTAAAAAGTTCGAAAATCGGAATTCTGGATAAGTCCTGAGAGTTTTTACTCTCGGGGACCGGTCCCTGGAAGGAGAGACCGGTCCCCCAGTGAGCAGTGTTGAGGCAGCCTGAGGCAACCGGTCCCTGGCAGGCGAGACCGGTCCCCGAGCGCGTCTTCGCAGTAAGAGACCGGTCCTGCGAGGGGAGAAACCGGTTCCCGAACGCTGGTTTTTCGGGTTCACAGCGAGAGACCGGTCCCTGCTGGGGAGAGACCGGTCCCTCTGGGCAAAAACTGCCCAGACCGGGCTGTGGTAATATTGGATTTTTGGAGGGCCTAGCTGGATTTTGTTACAATAGAGGGTCTATATGACCCCTCCACCCTCTCTACTCCTCATTTCTCTTCTCTCAACTCTCTCCACACCCTTGATAGAGAAGAAGAAGAAGAAGGAGAATGAGAAGAAGGGGGGAAGGAGAAGAAGTTTGGAGCTACTAGTGGTCTTGGAGTATCTTCCTCGCCCTCTCATCTTCCTTGGTGCTTGAAGGCTTGGACTTGGAGCTTGCAAAGGGGGAGATCTTCACCCTTGGAGCTTGGATTGGAGCTTCTAAGGAGGTTTGTTACTCATTCCCTTCCTTTAGACCTTGGATTTGAGGTTTTATTGTTTTGAAACCCTAGTTTTGAGGCTTAGGGTTTATTTTGGGCTTTTTGAACCTAGGGCTTTTGAGGCTTGATTGGTTGGTTTAGAACCTTCCTAGGGCTTGGATTGGAAGGGTTCAAGCTCTCTTTTGGAGCTTTGGAAGAGATTTCTACTCTTGAGGTTAGTTTTGGCCCTTTTTGCTTCTAGGTTAATGTTTGATCTTATGGTTGGTCGTAATGCCCTCGTATCTCTTCGCTGATTTCTTTTAGGGTATTTTGAGACTCGGGGACAACTTTGTTCGGCGAAACGAGGTCCTACGCGACAGTTCGGTGGGTTTGACCTAGCCATACAATGAGAAATTCTCATTTGTGCATAATTAAGTATTGTTAAATGAAAAAGCATGCATATTATTGTTATATGTATTTATTGTGAATTTTAGAATGCTTAAAAGGCCTATGTTGTATATGATGAAATTTTGGACCTCTATGGAGTAGAGAGTAGCTTGGTAGGCCTATAGTTGCATTTAGCGTTCTATACGAGACTTGGTTTCATGCTTCTATAGTGTACATGAGCTTTGATTCATGCATCTAAACTTAAGTTTATTTGAAACATGCAAGATGACGAAATTGCCATATAGAGGTATTGGAACTAGAATGTACGTGAACTAGAGAGCTAATGTCATCAAGCGGCATTGAGCTCGGGACATGTGTGAACCNTATACACAGTCTATTGCCATACTTCAATAATCCTTGATTATCCACTTAAAATTCACCAATATACTCATCGGTAATCTTTGCATGAGTCCTTTGTAAAAATTCATCGTGGACTTGCTTTTCTTTAATTTTATCAATCAAGGTAGGTTGCACAATCAATGACATAAGCCGCCAAGGCGTATCAGGAGCTACCACTTCCAATTTCAACTGCTTCATTTCTTTTATCAGAGGTGATTGCGAGGTTATCGACATCGCCAAATTCTCCGTCGACTTTCGACTTAAAGCATCTGCTACTACATTGGCTTTTCCCGAATGATAGAGGATAGTCAAATCGTAATCCTTGAGCAACTCCAACCATCTGCGTTGTCTCAAGTTCAGTTCTTTCTGAGTAAACAGATACTTTAAGCTTTTATGATCCATATATACCTCGCACCGCTCGCCATACAGGTAGTGACGCCATAGCTTTAAAGCAAAGACTACTGCTAACTCTAGATCATGTGTAGGGTAGTTCTTTTCATAATCCTTTATTTGACGAGATGCATAAGCGATTACCTTTCCATTTTGCAGTAGAACACACCCTAATCCATTCAGAGATGAATCACTATAAATCACATAATCCACCCCAGTTATCGATAAAGCCAAAATCGGGGCACTAGTCAATCGTTCCTTTAGTTCCTGGAAGCTTATTTCGCAAACCTCATTCCATAAAAATTTCGCCCCTTTATGTGTAAGTCGAGTAAGTGGAGTAGACATTTTAACAAATCCTTCCACAAATCTCCGGTAATACCCGGCTAATTCAAGAAAACTTCGAATTTCAGTAACACTGGTTGGTCTAGGCCAATCTTTAATAGCTTCGATTTTTTTTTTGGATCCACAGCAATCCCAATTTCTGAAATTACATGTCCCAGAAATGCTACTTCTTGAAGCCAAAATTCACATTTCTTTAACTTTGCAAATAGTTTCTTTTCTCGAAGGATTTGCAATACCAATCTCAGATGGTTTTCATGCTCCTCGTTACTTCGAGAATAAATCAAAATATCATCAATGAACACTACTACAAACCTGTCCAGATAAGGCTTGAAAACACGATTCATTAAATCCATAAAAGCTGCCGGGGCATTCGTTAATCCAAATGGCATAACTGTAAATTCATAATGCCCGTAGCCAGTTTTGAAAGCAGTTTTAGAAACATTTTCAGGTTTAATCTTCAATTGATGATATCCAGATTGTAAATCAATCTTGGAATACACTTTCGATTCTTGGAGTTGGTCAAATAAATCGTCAATTCGTGGTAGTGGGTACTTATTCTTGATGGTGACTTTCTTAATTTCCTGATAATCCACGCACAATCGAAAGGATCCATCTTTCTTCTTAACAAACAACACCGGTGCTCCCCAGGGCGATACACTCTGTCAAATAAAACCTTTATCCAAAAGATCCTGTAACTGCGCCTTCAGCTCCTTCAACTCAGCAGGCGCCATCCTATACGGTGCTTTTGAGATTGGGGTAGTCCCAGGAACAAGATCTACCACAAACTCAACTTCCCTATCAGGCGGCATTCCAGGTAATTCGGTCGGAAATACATCACGAAATTCCCGCACTACTGGGATGTTATCAATACTAGCAACTCCTCCGTCACTGACAGAAATATTAGCCAAATAGGCCACGCAACCTCTCTGTATCGATTGTCATGCTCG
The DNA here is from genome assembly GCF_001540865.1 of Ananas comosus. NCBI lineage: Eukaryota > Viridiplantae > Streptophyta > Magnoliopsida > Poales > Bromeliaceae > Ananas > Ananas comosus. Next base: position 6,842,907 of record NC_033634.1, on the reverse strand, counting down.
CGAAGAACAAATTGTCATTGCGAACATTGAACTCTGACATCCTCGGTATACAACTTCTTGCTGACCCGGTTCCCTAAAGGTCACCGTTCGGTTTGTGCAATCTATAGTAGTATAGTACTGTGTCAACCAGTCCATACCCAACACTACATCAAACTTACGTAGTTTGTGTAGTGCTAATAAGTCCACTGGCATAATCCAGTCGCCTACCCGAACTGGGCAGCGAGGGCAATACTCATGAATATCCAGGGTATGGTCGGGCACGATCACTCGTCCCGGATGCAAAGTAGGTACTAACTGTATGCTATGCAATTCGGCAAACAGCTAATCAATAAAGAAATGCGATGCACCAGTATCAAATAATGCACGAACACGAACATCATGAATCAAAATAATACCTGCTACGACCTCCTTTGCTGCTGCGGCCTCCTCAGTCTGGGCGGCATACATCCGCCCACTCGAACCCTGCCGAGAACTCTCTGATTATCGCTGTCCAGGTGGTCGCCTCGACTGGTACTGTGCTGACGGAGTCCCCTGACTGGGAACAGAAGATGCAGGTGCTGACGCTGAAGATGGTGCTGGTAAAGAACCTCTAAGGCACTCTGATCGAAAATGGCCTTCCTGGCCACAAATGAAACACCGGCCACCACGTTGAGGACACTGCGATGGAAAATGGGGACCACTGCAGATCACACAATGCGGCGGTCGACGACGCTCTGGGGCTCTGCGAGGTGTAGAAGAACCTCGCCTCCTCGACTGACTCGGCTGGCCTCTTGGGTACTTTGGCGGCCTCCGGAAAGGTTGTTGTCCACTGTTCTCAGTCCCTGGCCTCTTTCGTTTACTTTGATCCACGACTTCCCTTTCTTTCATAATCTCTGCCCCCTTCTCAACAATCAGTGCCCGGTTTACGACCTCTCTATAAGTCGATAGGTTTGACGCTTGGACTAATCTGAAGATCGCAGGTCGCAAATCCACCTCAAAAATACGGGCCTTATCTTCATCATCTCGAACCACAAAATTAGGGACACAATGCAATAATTGAGAAAACTCTCGCTCATACTCGGCTATTGTCCTGTCTTCCTGCCTCAGGTTGCGTAGATCCCTCTCCATCTGTCTTTTCACACTCTGTGCAAAGTAGGTTGTCAACAGCAACTCCTTAAATCTCTTCCAAGTGATCGCAGATAAATCAGTATGGGGATCCTCACGAATATCCAACCACCACCTGTAAGCCTCGCCATCCAGATAGTGTGTCGCAAACCACATTCGGTCGTGCTCCTCGACGAAAGTATCATAAAATAGCTCATATGCATCAGCCATTTCTCAGCTACCAAATGATCTGCCTTTTCTCCATCGAAAACACGAGGATTGCAACGACGGAATTCATTTAGACATTCCATCATCTGTTCTCGCTCCTCAGCCCCCACCATCTCAGGTAATACTGTCCCTGCCACAGCCACGGGCGCTGGTGGTGGTACCACTGTCTCTTATCGGGTCTCCACCTGCGGAACTGCCGGTGAGGTGTCTGGTGTTGGTGACTGTGCTCTCGTAGTCGTATCCCTCTCTGGTACTGCTGGCGTAGGATCTGGAATCTCTCTATCTGAAATCTGCAGCAGTAGCAAATCCTCTCACCTCTTCATTCTCTCCTCCTGTCGGTGCGCGGCATCCATCTGTTGTCGCGCTGCTGCAGCCTGTTGTGTCACTAAATCTGTCAACACTGCAAGCTGATCCTGCAGCTCCCGAACCTCACTCGATCAGGAGGTAGTGGAAGTCTCCACTTCCTCTGCATCAGCGGCTTCAGCCACTCCAGTAGCCATAGAACACATCGTAGGCATCTTAAGCTGCAACAAAAGTAAACATGGATTAATAAAACTTACACTATTGAACCCCCCACTTCTTATATTAACCACCCATTTAAGCGAAAATAATGAAATGTAATACATACTAACTCCCGATGTCACGTTGTCGGCCGCCAACGTGGCCCTCTGCGAAGTTAGTAATTGCACATTTCAATCAAACTCCTACCATTCGGAGTTTATGAATTACCCAATCAAATACTTTCGCTAAAAACTTAACTAGACCTCGTCTTTCACGAGCCTATTCTTATAGTCCAACCAGCCTAAAGTTCGCTAGGTCCACTAAGACTCAACCCTAGGCTCTGATACTACTATAATCTGTCACGCCCTGATAACAGCGGAAGCCTACCCGGTACATGTACAGACCCGCCATACACATACAGTATATAAGGCGTCTACAAGAAACATATCGAAAAAGAGAAAACATAAAAGAATTTTAACCTGATAGCAGAGAAAAGTATAAGTTGCTAAAACAACTATCAGAAAAAAATAGTAAGTATAAACAACTCTGATCTCAAATCCACAGAAAACACCAAAACGGTAATCCAGATTCAAACCACATATACATCATAAGGTGCACAAAATATATGTACAATGGTAGTCTCTCTATACATGGGGACATCACCCTCGGCCGTAGCCCGAGTAGCAAGATGATTATCTAGTCACGCTCCAAGCTAGATCTAGCTAGATGAGACTCCCTTGCCGCGATCCCTAGTCTCTCCTGTAGCAGGTGGCTCTGTAAAAACAATAATAAATAGGGCGTGAGAACTATTAACAATAGTTTCCAGTGGGTAAGCCGCCAGCCTCGGCGAATTACACCACTAGGATCATGTTGATATACAAGGAAAATATAAGAACAGTTATTGAAAGTTTTGAGGAGCCCAAGGATCTATCTAGATTGTATCTATCACCTAGAGGGGGGTGAATAGGTGAACGGNGATTCTAAGATCTATAAATAAGTATGAATCACCATAAACAAGATTTAAAGCTTACCTAAGCATCGTGATTCAAGTTTTGCATGTTTTGCGTCCTTTCTGATTCTTCGAAGTCTCGGATTCTTCGATCTTCAATACTCCGCTCCGGACTTCTTCAAGACTCCGACTCGACCCACGAAACTTGCCAACGCATAGGACCTAACAGTTATAACATGTAAGTTTTATCAACAATAAAGAACTATGAAATTGTATCATGCCGTCAGATATATTTCCCAAGTAAAAACGGTTAAGATAATCGCAATGAACATAAATATGCCAAGTAGAGATGTAACTGTATACTACTCAGTGATAATCATCTACTATTATCATTTAATAATTTAGTTGAATTCATAAGGACCTACTCAAGGTAGTCCAGCTTGCGCCGCGCCTAACGGCCCCGTGGTAGTTTACACTCCCCACGGCAATCCACTTCGGCACTCAATCCCGCACGGGCGAGCATCTGTCGCGTAGGCCAACTCCGGAGTGCCGGCTTGTGGGGAGCGACCCTCATAAGCTTGTGCGAATGAGCACAATGGCAAGTAAGCACGATTCATAGTTTTAACTGTTTTCAATCATTATGTTTAGCAGGTAAGGTTCTCGCTCTCGACCTTTAGGTCGGATTTTCAATGTAATATATCATGCTGGTATCCACTAAGTCAAATAAACATATAAGGGTAATGCAAAATTACGTATATCATATATGTTGATAATTCACTAGTGACCATATGTGAATATACTAATCATGTCACAACTAGATGTCTTGTTCTCCATTTGTTATAAACTTATTATAGTCATTCATTGTCTAGGCATTTAACTTGGAGGTTAACACTTGCTCATGACCTTCACTACTTCGTAGTGGTTCCAATTAACTATATAGAATAAATGTGTGAGTGGTACCTAATACAATTATTCTAGTACATAACTCGCATAATTATACTCACATATTAGTTCTATAATATCATATAGAACATAGAGGAGATTCTCTTGTTCTGGTTAGGTTGACCCACCTGATACTTGATAACCCACGTCCAATTTGCAGGTAAGAGTATCACAATCCTCCAAATGCCCTAGCAATCAGTACTAAATCAGCTAGGCGCATACTTCAAATCCTATGTAAATCTATCACATTAACAGTTCTACAGGGTAGAGCTTCACCTAATACTTTACTATAGTGGAACCTCTGGTTCAGCTGAAATTAAAGCGCCAAGTTTTCGCTTCGAAAGCCTCCTAGAATCAGCCGGGATCCATCACACCGCACGTCGCAAACCTGCTGCGAACTAGTTAGGAAGTTACATTGGAATAATTACTTAAACATCTAATTTCAGCAATATTTTACCTTGCATGCGGTTGTAGCTTAACCCCTACTAGAACCAGGTTAAGGTATTCGTCTTAACTTCCGAAAACTTCTAATACTCAGCCGGGAATCATCCGATACCCTATCGCATGGCTACTATAGTTTAGTCTCAAAACAGTCCTTTTACTCTACTAAAACCATTACTAAAAGCTGAAATCTTACTTATTTAGATCCCTAGCTGGTAGTTCCATGTCCCACCGGTTGTAGTACTATCAAAACCAGTTCATCGTCCCACCGGTTGTAGTACTATCAAAACCAGTTCATAATATCCAGATATTTAGCTTAAATAACTTCTCACGGCTGCTGAAAACAGAGTGAGGAAATCAGCATCGTAAATCCCAAAAATCTTTAACTTTTATATCAAGCTAGAGATAATACTTACTTATCACCTTCTCCTCTTAGAACTTCAACTTCTATTGACTGGAGTATGCCCAAAACCAGCTAGTAACACTCTGCTAATTAGCTTGGAATGACTGATAACTCTGCTGCGACAAAATCGTCAAAACGGTATCAATAACCCTTACTTTCAGCTTCAAATAAAGAACAAAGGGGTTAATCAATTACCTTCTTACCCCAATCCGATTCTACTGCTGGATTAGAGGCATGAAATCGTGTCAAACCTCACTTCTACTGTCAACTAGCACTTCCCTTAATCCCTCCAATAGCAAACATCAAGTAGGAAGCAAAATCAAGCTCAAAACCTTGATTCTAGCTAGAGAGAGAAATTCCTAGAGAGAGAGAGAAGAGGAGAGCTTCAACCCTTGTTCTAAGGCTCAGAGATGATGTCTATCCACTGGGGGGTCGAGCTGGGAGGTATAGAGGATAAGCTCAAAGCAAAAGACCAAAATATCCTCAAAGCCACGCAGCTGCTGCTGCTGGTGCTTGCTTTACCGGTACAGCATGATGCCTGTACCGGTACACCAATGCAAAATGGCCAACTTCGCAGTAGCAATGCACTTCTCGCTTTTTGCATTCCGATCACCCTCGAACTTAGTCATAAATGTCTTTAAACCCTTTAGAACATGTAGGAAGGTTCCAAATATCATTCTCCTTACTCGAACTTTGCAATTTGCTGAAGTTCAGTATACTGCACATTCTCTCTTGATAATCGTTTCAAGGGAGGCTATTTTATCTTCTAACTCCCTCTTGGTCATTTTTTCTTCCGACTCGGCCTCGGTTGGTCGTTCTACCTTTGACTTCATCCAAGGGACAGGCGATGAGGCGCCTGCCTCGTGGTCATTTCGCATTGGGCGAAAGGGGCGTGACTGCTCATTAGGACGCCTCCATACGTTGAGCCTTATCCCTTTCACTTCTTCGTAGTGTTGTCTTGCCTCGGCTTGCATCCTCTGCTGCCGACGCTTTTGAGTTTTTGTTAACATCGGTCCCTGCCACCTGGCCGATGGTTTGATTTCAACTTCGTGCCATTTATCCACTGGCACATTTGCCGGCACCTTTACCGTTCTCAAATAATTTTTTAAAATTTCTCTCCTTTTCCAGGGTCTCGGCCAAGGTTGGATGCCGAGTTCATTGACTAACCTTCGATCGAGGAATTCTATATCTCCCTCGGTTATCCCCTCGAATTCTAGTTCTGGTGTCGGCCTGGCTTGATGTTGCCAGTGCGGCCGATATCCAGGAAACCTTTGCTTTGAGCCGAATGGTCTATCCTGATAGCCCCATCGGCCTTGACGTTCGCCACGCCTGTTGTTGTAATAATCATGCATAATTTTCTGCATCAACACATCTTGCTTGCATTGAACCGAGTCAATTTTCGGTTCAATCTCGTTGGAGGCTTCATCCGAGCCTTCCTCTTCTTGATCCTCACCATCGGGAATGTCATCCCATTCCTCGGGAAATGCCATCAACTCATTCCACTCATTGCCTCTTTTCTTGGCATTGACGATGACTTCCCAGTCCTTCTTTGTCATTTCGGCTTTACACCTTATGCAAAGCCGAAGGTTTCTTTTGGCATGTGCCACATTATCTGCGGTCACCTGGTCTGCAGTCGCCTTTCCTGTAGCGTCCGTTACTTTGTCCTGTAAAGAAAACATATTTTTATCAACTTCTTTACTTTTAACTTGCTGATCGGCTAAAATGAGCCGACTCTCTTCTATTTCTTTTTGAATCGCCTGTTGGCGGTAGCCTTTCCTTTTCCCCTCATGTTCACCACGTTAACCTGTGGTGGAAAAGGGTTTTTATCAATTTTCATATTTTTACTTTCTTGGTCAGCAAAAATAAGCCGACCTTTATTGATTTCTTTTTGTATCTGCCTCTTGAAGGCAGTGCATTCGCTAGTTTTATGGCTCCAAGAGTGGTGCCACTTGCAATATTTTCTACGTTTTAATTCTTCCACAGGGGGCATAGTTTGGCCCTCCTATAGTTTAATCCGTCCATCCCTTAGCAACCGACCAAAAATCAAATCGGTCTTTGATATATCAAACGAATAGTTAAATGCAGATACATGTGCCTTAGCCTCGCTAGATCTGGTAGGCTTTAACAAAGCACATTTGTACGGTTGGCTGTTTTCACCATTTCGGCAGCGCAGATTTCGGCTTCATCAGCCGAATCTTCTGCCTCTTCAGATGAATTCGGTTCTTCATGAGCCGAAAACTCTTCAAAGAAGGAAATATTTTTCTCCTTCCCTTTATTCCAGTCTTTATTTCGGCTCCATCTAGGCCGATCTTCATTGTTACCCTTTCGAAATTACTCGTATTGAGCAACTCGAACTCCTAAATCAAAAAGATTTGAAAAGAATTTATCCTCAAAATGATCTTTAATTTTAAAATGCATGCCGTTGAATGCCATTTTGGCAAATTCCGATTTCGGCATTCTTACGAAACAACGGCTTCGAGCTATTTTGAATCGGTTCAAATATTCATCAACCGATTCTCCTGTTCTTTGTTTGAATTGAGCAAAATCCGCAACTGATAGTAGGTAAACTCGTGTACCTGCTATAAAGCTGTTCATGAAATTTACCTTCTAACTCGTCTCAGTCTCGGACGGAATTAGCAGGTAAACTCGTGTACCAAGTGAAAGCCGTCTTGGTTAATGAGATTTTAAATAACCTCAACTTTAAAAACGGATCTGCCGCGGCTTCACGGCACTGAGCTGTAAACCGGCGACGTGCTTGACCATATTTTCGGTCTCGTCGCCGGAAAACTTGTCAAACTTCGGCATCTTCCAATTTTCCGGATATGCGTGTTCTGCATCTATATTTGTAGGATATGGTGATCTGAATACGGGGCGCATTGCCGGCCTTGCGCCTACTCCGAAGGTGTTCTGGATGGCTTCCTCTATTTGGGCATAAATCTCATTATTAATCCCCTGTAAAGGGGCTTGCGCTGGTGCTGGGTTCGGTGGTTGTGGCACACCGAGATTTTGCACTAGGGGATTAACCCCTTGTGCATTTGGAGCCTGACCCCTAGCCCCTACATTTTGGGGCTGGTACGCTGCTACTGGTGGGGGCGGTGGTAGCCCCCAAGCTATCTCTGGCTGTTGACCGGCATTGACTACAGCCGGTCTATAAGCCGCTTGATATGGTGCCCCATCGTATTGGGGCTGACCATTTACCAGTGTTACAGGATTTTGTAACACTGGTGCCATCATAGGCGTTTGTAAACCTAATGTTGGTTGATCATTTCGAGTCAACAATTGCCCTATTCGGGCTATGTTCTCGTTAGAGGCTGTGATTGCGGCCAATACGACATCCAGCCATGCAGTACTCGCATGACTATTTTGGTCCAAAACTTGCAGGACCCGAGTCATTTGTCCAAGCGCCTGAGTCAGGCTAGGCTCTTGTTGGCCAGATTGACCACTGGTCTCACATTCGGCAGGTAAGACTGCTTGACGCTCTACAGCATTCTCTGAATTACTGGGCTGTTCGCTCCCAGAATTTCTAGGAACGGTCCTATTACGGAGATTCATGGCATTATCATCAGCCATAATTTGTATAAAAAGTGAATTTACCTAAAAAGTTAGGTCCCACTGGGCGTGCCAAACAATTGTTGGTAGCCGAATTTTCCAACCCTTGACCAGGTCAAAGATCTTCCTCGGGAAGCGCGTCGAGGTGAGGAACGGATGCGGATAGTGACCCTCGAAGTTTGCGCCCTTCGACAGATCAAGCGATTCGGCTGATGAGGGATTGGATCAGCCGGGTTTGAAAACCTCTACAGTAGATTTGGTTCGGCTGGGATGAGCCGAATACTCGAAACAGGCCAGAAACTGGGCAGAGAGAAGAGCCGAATGGCCAAAACAAAACGAGATCCGGTCGGCCTAAATAGACGAAAATGACTATCTATTGAATAAAACCGAGGGAAGTACAGGGAGATGGGTTTTAGTTTACAGCGGAGTGATGCCCAGGGGGCAAACAGACTCCAAGATCTTAAGTTACCAATCTACTCCTAAAAAAAGCGGTAAATGCAGAGAAAAAAATGCGGTAAAATGAGGGTGGTCTTTTGTTCGCAGGGGGAAAAGACCTGTAATACCCGTATCTAATTAATTTAAATTAGAATTTAAATATGTGGCCATGATTGTAGTTTTGTGATAAACCCGTTATTAAATATTTTTGATTTATTTGTACCATCGGATTAAGCGGATTCGGTTGGATTTGGCTTTCGGATTAATTATACTCTAATACTAGTTAGAGTAGGATTGAGATTTAGCCCTAATTAATCACCTATAAATAGGTAATTTAGGGAGAGTGTACGGCCAAATATATTATAATAATAAATATTGTTGCCGGATTCTTTGTGCAAGCGTGGCCGCCGGCGGGAGCAAGATCCGACAATCGTGGGGGAGAGGAAAAAGAACGAGAGCGAGGTGAGTCTCCAATAATTAGTTTTCTCGTTTTTTTCTCTCTTTTCTTTTTTCTTCTATCTCCCAATCTTATCCTCTCTCCTCGTTGTACCGCCGCCACCGTCGCCGGAGTGGTCGCCAGCCACCTACGGAGGATTGGGGTGAACCCCCTATGGGGTAACCATGGTTGGCCATGAGAGGGGTATGAGAGAGCTTCTTTGTTTGAGTTGGGAAGAAGAAGAGAGGAGATGGGATTATTTTGGATCTGGCTAGACCCGGTTCACGGTGGACCATGTTAATTTTTCCATGATTTATTTTTATATTTAAGTTTCAATTTATCGTAACGATATTAGACGTAATTAAGTTGTTAATTAGAGTATTTTGCCTCTATCGGTTGAATTATATTTAATTGCAAAAGCTTCTGGTGCACGTTGCTGATGCTGGATCAGGTGCAGCGAAATTTTGGTGCTTATAATGGCTTAAAAGATCAGCCAGGGACCAATCTGTAAATAGCAGTTTTAGTTTTGGGGACTGATCCGTAAAAGAGGCATAACTTTTTGCCCGTAAGGCAGAATTTTGCGATTCAAGCGCTATAGGACTCGTTTTGAAAATACGGATAAGATCGTGTGGTCTAATTATCCTGATTTAATGTATAATTTTCACAGAATTTTTAATAGTTAAAGGACTTGTTTGAAAATATATTTTATTTGGGTCTTTTCGTCGTTGTAGGTGCTGAGACAGCCGTAAAACCTCAATCTTAGAACGTGACGAATTTGTGAGAACTAATAGAGGCAAGTAAATAGCTACTTTCTGCAAATGGTAGAAAATATGCGGATCCGAGTGGGTTCGGGACATAATTATTATCTGTTCTGTTTACTAATTGTTGATACATCCGAGTGGATTTTATAATTATTATTAACAGACATGGTTTATTTATTTTGCACATTATTATTATCATGTTCTATTATTGGATATGACTGTTGCGGTCGGATTCCTCGGAGGAGAGGGATTTATCCGGTACGCATTTTCCGAGGAGAAAAAGCGCGTAATTGTAGCTCTCGTGGTTAGAGCGACGGAGTGGAGATGCTCTAAATTATGACCTTTGTAGTTTCAAATTTAAATTATCGTTATTCTTGAAGTAGATTTCTTGTTAAGCATTGCGCTTACTTTTGTTGTCTACTGTTTCAGGTACCGAGAGTCGGGGTGTGTGAGATAATTGGCCGGCGAGAACTCGTTAGATAGATTTCAAATTTTGGACATATGATTTATTTTGACATGAGATTGATTATATGGACATTTAGAAGTTATTGTTTAGTTTCGTTTTAATTAATAAATTATTTAGTTTTTAACTGAGATGGTGGCTTTGGATCAATTTAAGGCCTTCCGTTTTCGGAGGTTCTTCCTCTGAATTCGTGGCCGGTTGTTGCGGTTCAGATCCGAGCAGTCGGATCTGGGGCGTGACAGCTTTAGTGGTATCAGAGCCTAGGTTATTGACACCTTAGGGCAAAATAACACCATACTTAGGGATTTAGGACGCGGAGTGCGTGGGATTCTTTTTGGACACGAGGCGAGGGTTTAGCAAAATTTTATGTCTTAATTGTGTTATGTTTTGTAGACGATGCCACGTTCTCGGAGGACTGTCACTTCGCAAGCTAATGTACCTGTTGATCCTATTCCACCGGGGGATCTACCACCAGAGAACTCGCAACCAGAAGTATCCTCAGCAAGAAAGCGACAGAGAATACCGCGTGACCCATTACAAGAGATGCTGAGTGTTATTAAAACACAACTAGATCAGATGATGGCCCTACAGGAAGAGATCAGAGGCCTCAAGGCAATGCAAAGTAGCGATCCTCGAGGTAGAAATAGCCTTATTGATTTTCAGAAGCTAAATCCTCCTATTTTTCGTGGGTCGACAGATCCTCTAGAGGCAGAGTCTTGGCTCCAGGAGATGGAGAAGGCCTTGACGCATATGGGCATCGGAGGAGAGACACAGGTGACTTTCGTCACTTATATGCTTCGAGAAGGGGCTTATGAGTGGTGGAAGTCAGTTCGGGACGGACACAGCGACAAGACACAATCTTGGACATGGAAGGAGTTTTGTAAGATTTTCTATGACAAGTACTTTCCAGATAGTATTCGTCGAGCTAAGAAGGCAGAGTTCGTACACTTGGAACAGAGTAATCGCACGGTTATCGAGTACGAGCTCGAATTTACTCGGTTAGAGCGCTTTGCTCCTAAACTGGTGGAGTTCGAACTGGAGCGAGCTCGAAAATTTGAAGAAGGTCTAAGGCCAGACATTAGGCAACTGGTTGTTGGTTACGAGCTGCCAACTCTAAGAGATGTTGTAAACAAGGCATTGCTATTAGAGAAAGAATTACAAAGGACGCAGAGTGCACCGGCTATTTCTGAGCTGAGTCGAACTCAGGCCCCGCCTTCTCAGTCTTCTTCAGGAGGTGCATCCGGACGCCGAGACAATCGGAAGAGTAGGAATGGCGGCGCGAGACAAAGAAATGGAGGTCGACTCCCACGACCGCAACCTAAAGATATGAAGTGTGACTATTGTGGCGGACCGCATCGTACAAATAGATGCAGGTGGGAGTCGGGCGCCTGTTTTGAGTGTGGTTCATTTGAACATAAAATTGCAAACTGCCCAGTCAAGAAACAAAAGCGAGATGCAAACCACCAGCAAAGTGCGGGAGCATCAACAAGCGGGATGACCCCACAGGGTCCGCATGCGCAAAGGTTGATACAAAACTGGAGGGACTCGAGTGGCTCGGGTCAGACAAGCCAGGCACGAGCTTATGCTATGACACAGCAGGATGGATCAGGAGGCGCGGACGTGCTGACAGGTATATTACATTTCTCAGCCATTTATGCATATACCTTATTTGATTCTGGTGCCACGCATTCTTTCATATCTAGTAAGGTTGTCTTAGATTATGGTTTGACACATTTACCGTTGGGTTGTGATTTGTGGGTTGACACGCCTGTGGGAGGCGTTAGGGTTTGCCGAGTGTGCAAATCTTGTCCAATAGAAGTCAACGGTCATGTGTTGCCAGCTGATCTTATCGTCATCGATATGAAAGAGTTCGATGTCATCCTCGGGATGGATTGGCTAACGGCCCATGGAGCCACTATCGATTGCTCTGGTCGAAAGGTGGTGTTTTGTACTTCCTACGGATCAGAGTTTATCTTTGTCGGTGATCGAAGCCGCTCTCCCCCAAGAATCATCTCAGCCTTGAAGGCTACTAAAATGCTGCGGAGCGGGCGCTTCGCTATCTTAGCGTACGTTGTGGACTCACAGAATGAGCAACTAAAGCTTGGGGAGATTCCAGTTGTAAGGGAGTTTCCTAATGTTTTCCCAACTGATTTGCCGGGGCTACCGCCGGATCGAGAGATCGAGTTTACGATTGATTTGGCTCCGGGTGCGGAACCTATCTCTAAAGCCCCGTATAAGATGGTTGCCGTAGAGTTGCGGGAATTGAAAGACCAGTTACAAGAGCTGCTGGATAAAGGTTTTATTCGACCGAGTGTTTCACCATGGGGTGCGCTAGTTTTGTTCGTGAAGAAAAAGGATGGAAGTCTGCGACTGTGTATTGACATAGAGAGTTGAATCGGATCATGGTGAAGAACAAATATTCTCTACCTCGTATTGATGACTTATTCGACCAACTACAAGGATCCCAGATTTTCTCAAAAATCGACTTGCAGTCGGGCTACCATCAGCTGAAGATCAGGGCTGAGGATATTCCTAAGACGGCATTTAGGACGCGCTATGGGCATTACGAGTTTCTTGTTATGCCGTTCGTGTTGACAAATGCTCTGGTTGCTTTTATGGACCTAATGAATCGGATCTTCAAGCCTTATCTAGACCAGTTTGTGGTGGTGTTTATTGATGACATTCTTATTTACTCGCGGAGTGCAGAGCAACACGAACTACACCTGAGATTAGTGCTCCAGATCCTACGAGACAGGAAACTTTATGCTAAACTAAAGAAATGTGACTTCTGGTTGGAAGAGGTCTCTTTCTTGGGGCATGTCGTGTCCAAGGATGGTATCTCGGTTGATAAAAGAAAGGTCGAAGCTGTGCAGGCATGGCCGAGGCCTACGAGTGCTACCGAGATTCGTAGCTTTCTGGGCCTAGCTGGCTATTATCGACGGTTCATAGAGGGGTTCTCTCGGATCGCGGTCCCTTTGACGCGGTTGACGCAAAAAAGAGCGAAATTTGTGTGGACCGATGAGTGTGAGGAGAACTTTCAAGAGCTAAAGCGACGGTTGATCACGGCTCCTGTCTTGGCACTTCCTGTGTGTAGTGAAGGCTTCACTGTTTATAGTGATGCATCCCTACGAGGTTTAGGGTGTGTCTTGATGCAAAATGATCCAGTGATTGCTTATGCTTCTAGACAGCTAAAGCCATACGAGCAAAACTACCCTACTCATGACCTAGAGCTTGCCGCAGTAGTGTTTGCTCTTAAGATTTGGCGTCATTATCTTTATGGGGAGCAATGTGAGTTCTACACCGATCATAAAAGCTTAAAATATCTTTTCACTCAGAAAGAGCTAAATATGCGACAGCGTAGATGGCTTGAGCTTATGAAGGATTATGACTTGACAATCTTGTATCATCCCGGGAAAGCGAATGTGGTAGCGGATGCGCTAAGCCGCAAGGCCACTGGAAATTTGGCTACACTGATTACTGAGCAAAAGTATCTTTTAGAGGATCTACGAAAGATAGACTTAGAGGTGACTATTCACGAGCCGGGAGCTCGATTGGCTCAACTTCGAATTCGACCCACATTATTGGATCAAATTAAGTTGGCCCAGTCATCCGATGTTGCTCTTCAGAAGATCCGAGCGGCCGTGGGGGCAGGTTCTCAGATAGAATTTCATATCCACGAGGATGGATCGTTAAGGTACGGTAATCGACTATGTGTTCCCAACGATGAGGCCTTAAAGAGAAAAATCTTGGAGGAGGCTCATTCGTCAGCTTACACCATACATCCGGGTAGCACAAAGATGTATCGTGACATAAGAGAAATTTTCTGGTGGGCCGGCATGAAACGAGACATTGCTCGATTTGTTTCACAGTGTCTTGTATGCCAGCGGGTCAAAGCTGAGCACCAGAGGACGGCGGGATTATTGCAGCCGCTGCCGATACCCGAGTAGAAATGGGAGAAGATTACTATGGATTTTGTGGTAGGGTTACCACGTACACAGTCAGGGTCCGATGCGATTTGGGTGGTCGTCGACCGGCTGACTAAGTCTGCGCACTTCATACCTATTAAGGTGAGCTATCCTTTGGAGAAACTTGCGGAATTATATATCAAAGATGTGGTGAGACTACATGGTGTCCCGGTATCCATCGTTTCGGATCGAGATCCGCGATTCGTGTCGCGATTTTGGCATAGCTTGCATGAGGCTTTGGGGACTCGCTTGGATATGAGTACGGCATATCATCCGCAGAGCGATGGTCAGTCAAAGCGCACGATACAGATCTTAGAAGATATGTTGCGAGCATGCGTGATTGACTGGGGTGGGTCGTGGGACCGGCACTTACCATTGGCGGAGTTTGCATACAATAATGTTATCAAGCCAGCATACAGATGCCCCCTTTTGAAGCTCTCTATGGAAGAAAGTGTAGATCGCCTATCCACTGGGATGATGTTGGCAAGAGACAGATTCTAGGGCCTGAGTTGGTCCAGCAAGCTAATGAAAAAGTGTGGGTTGTGCGAGAACGTCTACGAGCCGCACAGAATAAACAGAAGAGCTATAGTGATAGTTGTCGGCGAATGTTAGAATTCACAGTTGGTGATCACGTGTTCCTGAAGGTGTCGCTAACCAAGGGGGTAATATGGTTTGGGCTTCGAGGAAAGCTGAATCCGTGTTACATTGGACCTTTTGAAATACTCGAACGAGTCAACAACGTGGCGTACCGAGTAGCATTACCGCCTTCTCTTGCTGGGGTGCATAATGTGTTCCATGTGTCGATGCTCCGAAAGTATGTTCAAGATCCAAAACACGTCATCGACTATTCTCCAATTCAGCTGAGAGATGACCTATCATACGAGGAGCAGCCTATCCGGATCTTGGATCGAAGGGAAAAGGTTTTGCGAAAAAGGACGGTTCAGCTGGTACGTGTGCTGTGGAGGCATCACGCAGAGAATGAGGCGACGTGGGAGCCGAAAGAGGAGATACGGAGCAAATATCCTTAGCTCTTTCCAGATTCTGTTAAGTAAATTTCGGGGACGAAATTTCTTTTAAAGGGGGTAAGATGTAATACCCGTATCTAATTAATTTAAATTAGAATTTAAATATGTGGCCATGATTGTAGTTTTGTGATAAACCCGTTATTAAATATTTTTGATTTATTTGTACCGTCGGATTAAGCGGATTCGGTTGGATTTGATTTTCGGATTAATTATACTCTAATACTAGTTAGAGTAGGATTGAGATTTAGCCCTAATTAATCACCTATAAATAGGTAATTTAGGGAGGGTGTACGGCCAAAAATATTATAATAATAAATATTGTTGCCGGATTCTTTGTGCAAGCGTGGCCGCCGACGGGAGCAAGATCCGACAATCGTGGGGAAGAGGAAAAAGAACGAGAGCGACGTGAGTCTCCAATAATTAGTTTTCTCGTTTTTTTCTCTCTTTTCTTTCTTCTTCTATCTCCCAGTCTTATCCTCTCTCCTCGTTGTACCGCCGCCGCCGTTGCCGGAGTGGTCGCCGGCCACCTACGGACGGGTTGGGGTGAACCCCCTATGGGGTAACCATGGTTGGCCATGAGAGGGGTATGAGAGAGCTGCTTTGTTTGAGTTGGGAAGAAGAAGAGAGGAGATGGGATTATTTTGGATTTGGCTAGACCCGGTTCACGGTGGACCATGTTAATTTTTTCATGATTTATTTTTATATTTAAGTTTCAATTTATCGTAACGATATTAGACGTAATTAAGTTGTTAATTAGAGTGTTTTGCCTCTATCGGTTGAATTATATTTAATTGGAAAAGCTTCTGGTGCACGTTGCTGATGCTGGATCGGGTGCAGCGAAATTTTGGTGCTTATAATGGCTTAAAAGATCAGCCAGGGACCAATCTGTAAATAGCAGTTTTGGTTTTGGGGACTAATTCGTAAAAGAGGTATAACTTTTTGTCCGTAAGGCGAAATTTTGCGATTCAAGCGCTATAGGACTCGTTTTGAAAATACGGATAAGATCGTGTGGTCTAATTATCCTGATTTAATGTATAATTTTTGCAGAATTTTTAATAGGTAAAGGGCTTGTTTGAAAATATATTTTATTTGGGTCTTTTCGTCGTTGTAGGTGCTGAGACAGCCAAAAAACCTCAATCTTAGAACGTGACGAATTTGTGAGCACTAATAGAGGCAAGTAAATAGCTACTTTCTGCAAATGGTAGAAAATATGCAGATCCGAGTGGGTTCGGGACATAATTATTAGGGCTTTTTTTGCAAATAGCCCCCTGAAAAATTTTATTTGCGCAAATAGCCCCGTCTTAAAATTATTTGCAAAAATGGCCCTGCCCCTGCCACGCCAGCGCCACGTCAGCACCACGCGAGAAGGGCCTGGGCCAGGTGGCTAAGTTGAACACGGCAATTGGTTCACCGTGTTTAGACACGGTGAACCAATCACCGTGTTCATTGTATTACTCACGCCCACGGCGGGGTGTTAGTATTACATTAGACACGGTTATTTTTTCGCCGTGTCTAAACACGGTGAACTGTTCACCGCGTTTAGACACGGTGAACCATTCACCGTGTCTAATGTATTACACACACCTGTGTGAGGGGTAGGGTAATACATTAGACACGGTGAATGGTTCACCGTGTCCAATGTATTACAGGGCGGGGGTAACATATTAGACACGGTGAATGGTTCACCGTGTCTAGACACGGTGAACCATTCACCGTGTCCTTTACAAACACCTGCAATTGTATTGGACAAATCCAGATTAACCCAAAATCGATACAATATTCAATACAAGAATACAATACAGATACCTATCAATACACATCACAACATCACAACATCACAAATGTAATACATATCACAACATCACAAAATTAATACACATCACAACATCACAACCAATAGTATCTTAATAAATTATCAATCCCAAATAATCAAAACAGAATATACAAAATAAATGCAAGTTATACAATAATATATAAATATAATATCATGTTCGCCTCCTTCGACCACGTCGTCTATCGTGTCCGCGACCACGACCACAACGACGACCACGACCACGACCAACATCATGCTCATAAAAAGGCTCTATGATCTCCAACTGGTCTAAACGCTCTATAGCAGCACCCTCAATAACCGGCTCAATCATAGTAGTAGCATGTGCCGGTAGTATGTCTGGCCGTGGAGGAGCTAAAGAGGAGGGCTGATCTGTACGAGTAGACCTCATATGTCGTCGACGCCTAAAATAAACAAGATTACCTGCTCGAGCTGGATCCTGCGGTGCTGGTGCTAGTGTCGGGTCCGTAACATCAGCATAAGGTGGCTCCTCTATAGGTGATGATGGCCTCGGTGGACTATATACGGGTGCATGGCCGGACGTCGATGCTCCACCATAGTCTGCTGGTCCTGGAGGTACATAGTGTGGAAGCGTAGAAAAAGTCTCCAAAACTGCTTCCATCTGATCGGCGACTTGTGATAGGGTAGTTAAGACTCTACCTCCTGAAATATCGGGCAGGACACGTCTGATCGTATAATATGATCTCTGCACGATATCGACCTGAAATAAAAGCACAATCAAAAAAGATTATACGAAACTTTCTTATATATATAAAAATTAATATAAAAAGATATTTGCAATTACAATCATACCAATACTCTCTTGACGTGCCCATGTGGTTGATACGCGAGTGGTGGCCGCTGTATAGGTGTAGAGATCCACCTCCTGGTGATCGTCCAATACCACTGCATGTAAACAGCGGTAGCTCGTATTGGATTTGGATCTATCTCTGGGGCCAGCTCTGCTATATCTATCAATCTATCATTCCAACGCTGAATGTATGACGCATGGTGTGCCACCCAATCCTCATCTGCTCTACCTCGTGAATTGATGCGAGGTATGGCAAGTACTGCATCAGGTATATGCTGTAATAGCCCAAACTGTCACAGCACACGATCGGGATGATGGAGCCCAATAATGTGGAAGCAGACTAAGGTAGTCCTCGATCGCCAAACCTGGAACCCTGCTAGACAAAAAGGTGGGAGCGTCTCTAAAACAGTATCGTCATAAGGCTTGTATATAATCTATTGTGAAAAATAAATATGATTAGTTATCAAAATTAAACTATATTGCGACTCGTGTTTTGAAGAAAAATTAAACTATATTGATCTCGTTTTTCGGCGCTACATTGTAAATGAACTACTTGCGCTGCTTGATATATGACTAAAGCTTAAGTCATGAGGGGTATCATTTGATTAATAATCAGAGTTAGTTCTCCACGCTTGTGAACCCAAATGCTGATATATGTAACTATTGTAGCTAAGCCTTGATACAACCTTGATACAAGCTTAAGTCATGATATATGTAACTATTGTAGTTTTATTTTAATTAACATATCTGGTTGTCTTTTCTTACTTCAATTACTGATTCATTCACTCTATTATCTTTACCAGGTTTTATGCTCTATTATCTTTTCATACAAACAACTAATTTCTTTTTATGGTGAAATTTTTCCAAACTAAAACAAAAGTTTCAATCCAAAACTTAAGAATTGGATACAAAAATTCGACAGATTTGAGTAACTTTATTTACCCTGAGACTATAATGCTTTGATCCAAGCTGATCCACCGGATAAAAACTCAATGGTCAGTAGGTTCCTGACCTTGTCCCGAAAAGCCAGGCGTGGTTATCCAACCTGATTTCTTATTTCATATTAGTTATGATAAGTTAGTATATACCAAAAAAACTTAAAAATGAAATTACTTACGATACCCTAGAGGCATTCGACAAGAGCAAGGCTTGTGGGTCCTACACCTCCGGGCGGCCAATGGGTGGTTCCCATGCCCATATCTATTAAATAAAATAACGTCTTGTTAAAAGGAAGATAACCATGAACTTCATGACTTACAGGGCATGACTTAAAGGTTAGAAGGTTATTGTAAGGGCTCGTGTCGCAAATTGTTACTTAACTAATTTGGCTCCCCAAAAACACAACACTCGACCTTTTCCCGGAGGCAAGCATTTCCGTTAGGGCGGATTAAAGATGGGCTAGCGCGCTGGCCACCCGATGCCAACCCAGCTACAAAGGTCAAAAATTCTTCAGATGTGGCAACCATTTCAAATGCACCCTATTTCTCGCGTGGAATTTGGGAAACAAACTACCAACCTTATCTTTTTGAAATAGTATATATGCTCTCGCCGTATCTCTAACAATAGCGGGGAGGTGCGTCTAAGGGAGATATCATGGAACTGGATGATTACCAGTCTATTCTTGATTCTCACCACCCCTATATCCTTGCGGAACCAACCCCTGAAGTTAAAACCCGCCAGAGCTCTGCCCACTGATAGGAATCCCCCTCCAGTCACATGCCCCACAATCGACGGGAGTCCCGTAATAACGTGCGACGGTCTATCAATGGTAAAACTCATCTCGTCCATTGTGCAAATTGAAAACCTCTGTCTCTCGCCGCCGCCTCTCGGACTAATGCTCCCAATAACGAGCTGATCGAGCTGTTAGGGACACAGTTCGTAAGTATAAAATTGCTTCTCGTCGCAATAAGTCCAACACCGCAGGATGCTCGCACTGCCATCTGTTCAATTTACGGCCATGCTCGGTTAAAATTGAACAGGAGAATACCCTGCGGATGACTTTGTCAAGCCAGGCTTCAAAAATTATACATAAAAGTTAAAGAAGTCTAGACTAAATTTGAAAAATGTTTAGAAAAAATTTTCAACCTCCTCTCTAATCAATGTAAGATCTATGTCGGTGGGCTGCTCAAGTCAGCAGCGGGATGTTATCAATACGGGTCCCGACTCGGTCATTGATCGGTCCATTTGAAATTGGGCTTAAAAAAAAAACTGGGAGTTAAAAACAAACGATGAATGTAACATTGGGCAAGTATAAGAAGTTTAAAGAAGTAGGTCATATTCATATAGAAAAAGCCTATCGACGACGGCCTCCGTCGGTCTTCTTTGCTGATTTTTCAGGACAGGTGATTTTATTAATTGTCCAGGCTGTTACACGATACTAACCACTTTGCCCCTCTTCCCACTGGCTTACATCCATAACATTACGGATACGCGTTTAGATCTGGGCGGTCATCTATTTTTTCTTCTCCGCGGTGGTGGCACTATAGGGGAATCATTATGGACACATTCCAATAAACGACATTCGGTACGGGGTTTGAAACTTGCGCGTTCATTAAGTTTTACAATTGATGCGAACAGTATACACGAAAAGAAACATAAGGGCATAATAATTTATGTTCATATGTGATTGAACTACCAACAGACAATTTGTGGTAACAAGAGATTCCTGTGGAGTTGCAAACACAACATGAACATGCTAGGAACTGTTCCATTGATAATCATTGGTATTGATTCTCCACCCGGCCAGTAAGTATGTCGAACATGTGAAAATGCAAATCGTCGAACTGTATATGCTTCTAGCACTTCTCATCCGGCTTATGGATTGGTGTTTCAACATTCGATACATTGTGACAGTTAGAACATATGCAGCCACCCTCCGCCTCGGATGTTTGAAAAAGAATTCTACCACTCGATGAAATGTTGCCCATCACAAAAGCTGTGTTTTTGTGTGTGTTTTATACTCCCCTCAACACCGCATTTAAACTTTCCGATCGGTTAGTTGTCATAACCAATCGGTCGGACCACCATCAAGCTTTAGCCCAGTTATGTCCTATCGTTATTTGAAGATTTGTTAACCCAACGCCAAGCTTCCTTCATCCATAGCCTTTATTCTTCCTTTATAATGGCGCTGAATATTGCCGTTATTCTGAAGCAACTCCAATTCGATAAAAAATTTTTGAGTTTTAAGTGTTTCCTTAAATTGAATTATTCATATTTGGCCGTTTCATATTGGTCGTTAACGCCATCGGATGCGCATGGACCTTCAGATGGTGGATACAAGTGAACGGAGGTTCGCTAGGCCTTAAAATGATCTGAAAATTAGTGTAATACTCGAGATCTTGTATTACTTGCTTACGGCACTTAAAAAACCACTCCCAACTCGAAAGCCATTCCCCTCAAACAAATTGCGAAAGCTAGCGAGAAACTAACCAACCATTGGCATCGGACACCTGTGACATTAATGCGTGGCCTCACGTATGTTTCCCATATAGATGAGTAGCATTCGGATTACTAAGTAATGGCCGGCATACTTCCAAAACCATGGAAACGACGGGTCCAAATGCCCAAAGGCAGCGTGAAACAAGTATTCTTCGGTATTGCTTGCCACGACTAATATAATTCAATCTTTGTAATAGTTCCTGGATTTGTTGATTTCCAACATAGGAGGAAGTATTCGAGGGAGGGTCGCAGGTATGAATTGCGCTCCCAACCTACCGTATATAATTTGTAGTGCTTTATTCTGTTGCCACCAAGCCTTGTAGTATGATATTTGCTAACGTTGTAACTCGCTCTGAACTCGGGCTTGAATTCCATAGGGATCAATTGTAAGCTTTGCCTCGGGTGTTTAGTTAGTATAATGGACATCATGAAAAGGATGCATGCTACAGTTTCGATGACTTGTATGTTAGGAATTTGGAACCAAAACAGGTGTGCGGACCTTTATAGTCTTTACTTTAAAAAATGAATTATCTTTGTCTGAGAGGCATGTAAGTCTCCATTGGCAAGAAATCGACCACACATCGCAACAGTATATACTATTATTTGTTTAACAACTTGTTAGTTGCACATTATGGTGCAAATGTGCCAAACGTCCAAGGCCCTTACAAGCGATGATTTAATCAGAAAAAAGTCCGATTAGCCCATGTTTCATTCAACCTTTGGGGAGGACCTTGATCAATATTTTGTTTCCACTTAAAGATGGCAGCAACACAACGCTTGATTTATTATTCATACCGGCAGGAACAAAACCGTTTGTCGTTGAATCTTAAAATTCCAGATTCCCACCGGGTCCGGTACATTCGTTGTTGAACAATTGAGTTTTCAATCATTCAACACCTTCATCTCGAATGGCGTATGCGAGGGGCATCAAGCCACCGTCATGATCAATCCAAAGAACACGCAAACAAAGGATTCCTCGTCATCACATAGAATCAGCATCAATTCGCCCTTGATCCTCTTCATTCAGTTTTCTCTAACATACCTTCATCATTCTACTTGTTCTCCACTATCAGTTGTTATAGTCCTCCCACATTGGTTCCATTTACCAACGATGACAGTTGATGATTGGATCTTCATTATTGATAAGGATGGGTGTATTTTTCTTACTGGCACAAGCCGACCCATTGATGACACGCTAGATGGTTCCTGGACCTTCATCACATAAGGGAGGGTTATACTTCTTACTTCCCCCAAAACGGCCATTCATTAACAACTTAGATGATCCTGGACTCATCTACATTAAGGAGGGCTAGTATTCTTACTTCCCCAAAGGCCGGCCATTGCATGAACACTCATTGATACCTCATTTTTGATTAAGGAGGGAAGGTGTTCTGAGCCTTCCCATTCCGTCCATTCCATGAACACAATGATTGGATTGGTCGTGGACTTTGATAAGGAGGGAAACAGTAGGACCTGTAGAGAATTAAATAACTATTCACATTGATTTTTTATGATAACTAAAATCATACAATCACCTACACTCATTTTGGAGTTCAACCAACCGAGACGGATCCCATCACAGAGGGATGGCAATGCTGCACTAAACTGAGCTGAGATGGACTCCACCAAAACTCTCTGAACACTTAACAAGACAAACAGTTATTAATTTCGCCGCAACCTAAACTAAATTGAGAAATTTTCACGAAACAAGATTTATTAAAGATCATTCTTTTATACTTGATGTACGACCTCGTTCGCGTTTGACGATAATTACTTTGATCATTGCGGGTTATGACGCATTTCGTTTGATTAAACGGTTCTTTGACGAGGTCGTGTGCCGTTCGACCCATCTTTCTCCAACGTATAAATTTTATACTCCATGAAAACGAATAAATACTCATTCACGCCAGATAGTGTATGTCATTTGACGTTAATAATCCCATTCGCTCCATTTGGACATTCCCGGTGATTGCGGCATAGACGGTTCTCCACTCGATCATAATAGTAACATATATATTTCTATTCTAAATCCGAAATTAAAGATATTGCGTCGGACGAACCATCTTTAGCACCAATATATCGTGTACATTATTTGTTTCTCGACAAAATTTCCGTCCCAATGGATATAGGAAGAGGAAACAAATGTTCGCTGATATAGAGTTCTAAGTAATATTATTAACATGGTAAAAAATATTAAACTCAAGACATATCACAATTTCTAATTATATAACAAAAGGAGAGGGGTAAAAAGATTATTACCATTGTCAAGCACGGTCGGCGCGACTACTGTTGCCATTAAGAAACGCCGGAATTGATCTGTGACAAAACCGAGCAATCAGTAAAAAGGGGGGGGTTGTCACTGTGAGATAAGCCACTTGTGGAATGGAGATGCATTGGGGAGGGGGGGTCTGTTTTTCACAGGGAAGCCTCATTATGGCTTCTCATATGAGAGCCTCACAGGTGGCATCCCACTGTGAGAAGCTTGCGTCGGGGGGGTACCGGGGGGGGGGAAGAACCAACCTGGGGGGCTCTCACTGTAGAGAAAGCCCTTCTCACAATTGTTTGGGAAGACTTGGGGGGGGGGAGAGAGGGGAGGGGGGCTGGGACCAGGGTGGCGGCGGCGTCGCCGGCGGCGGCAGGGTGGGCCACAGAGAGAGCGAGAGAGAGAGAGAGAGAGAGAGAGAGAGAGAGAGATATGCATCTAGCCCTAGAGAGAACGAGGAAGGGAGCTACCTCGGGCAATAAAGGGCGGGGCGGCGTCGGCGGCGGCGTCGGCCAGAGAGAGCGAGAGAGAGAGAGCAAGAGGAAGAGGAAGAGAGCGAGAGAGAGAGAGATCGAGACACACAGAGTTCAGGGGGGGGTGTGTTCAAAGAGAACACGGTGAATGGTTCACCGTGTCTAAACGCGGTGAACCAATCACCGTGTTCAGACATGGTGAACCAATCATCGTGTTCTATGCATTACCCCGCACCCGCGTGAGGGTGTGTAATACATTAGACAACGCGGTAAATAGTTCACCTTGTTTAGACACGGTGAACGAATCACCGTGTCTAATGTAATACTAACACCCCGCCGTGGGCGTGAGTAATACAATGAACACGGTGATTGGTTCACCGTGTCTAAACACGGTGAACCAATTGCCGTGTTCAACTTAGCCACCTGGCCCAGGCCCTGCCCGCGTGGCGCTGACGTGGCGCTGGCGTGGCAGGGCTAGAGCCATTTTTGCAAATAATTTTTAGACGAGGCTATTTGAGCAAATAAAATTTTTCAGGGGGCTATTTGCAAAAAAAACCCTAATTATTATCTGTTCTGTTTACTAATTGTTGATACATCCGAGTGGATTTTATAATTATTATTAACAGACATGATTTATTTATTTTGCACATTATTATTATCATGTTCTATTATTGGATATGACTGTTGCGGTCGGATTCCTCGGAGGAAAGGGATTTATCCGGTACGCGGTTTC
Source organism: Ananas comosus (assembly GCF_001540865.1). NCBI lineage: Eukaryota > Viridiplantae > Streptophyta > Magnoliopsida > Poales > Bromeliaceae > Ananas > Ananas comosus. Next base: position 6,818,177 of record NC_033634.1, on the reverse strand, counting down.
CGAGGAGAAACAGCGCGTAATTGTAGCTCTCGCGGTTAGAGCGACGGAGTGGAGATGCTCTAAATTATGACCTTTGTGGTTTCAAATTTAAATTATCGTTATTCTTGATGTAGATTTCTTGTTAAGCATTGCGCTTATTTTTGTTGTCTACTGTTTCAGGTACCGAGAGTCGGGGTGTGTGAGATAATTGGCCGGCGAGAACTCGTTAGATAGATTTCAAATATTGGACATATGATTTATTTTGACATGAGATTGATTATATGGACATTTAGAAGTTATTGTTTAGTTTCGTTTTAATTAATAAATTATTTAGTTTTTAACTGAGATGGTGGCTTTGGATCAATTTAAGGCCTTCCGTTTTCGGAGGTTCTTCCTCTGAATTCGTGGCCGGTTGTTGCGGTTCAGATTCGAGCAGTCGGATCTGGGGCGTGACAAGAACCCCTTTTTAGGGTGTTATTACCCTATTTATAGATAGCCCCCATGGTCAGTTATTGCTCTTACACGATCGGCCATTATCTCCTCATATTCCGGACTACATCTAGCCGATCGGAACCGCACGTAACTGCTTACGGTTACCGTAACTTCCTTCAATTGGCGCGATTTGGTTTCAATTACACTTTTCCGGTGCTCCTGGTGCACGACCGAATAGACACTTTTGAAGGAATACCAGCATCCCACTTGTCCGCGCCTAATTGGCTCAACAACAAGCATGTTCAAATGTTTAAAATAAAATATTAAAAATTCAGAATAAAATAAACCTCCTCCTCGTAAGTTAAAAATATTATCCTATTAAGTCATAGATAGCAAAACTTTAAAATGTTACAAATTAAACCATTATTTACCATCATATTACAAAATTATTATACGGAACAAGATACATTCAAACAGGATCATTGTAAAATAAAAAACAAATTTGATAATACAATTGAAGTAAAATAGATTACATAGATTCAAGAAAACTAGAGCTTGAGGGTTTTATTTATACTAAGGGTGCGTTTAGTTCGGGTTATCTTAGCAAAATTACAGATAATCATGTTAGGATTACCGCATTTAGTTAATCCGGTATGTAATTTGTTCGGCATTGCAATATTACAAAGAGTGTAAGATTACACTGAAAACATTACCGGGGGGAGGGGTGGGGGTGTATCTTGAATTACTGAAGGCAACAATCTTGCATTTTATATAAAATTACAAGTTTACACCTCCAATTCTCGAAGTCCTTTTAATACGTCATTTTAAAAATTTTAATTTAAAATTTTAAATTATCAAATTTTAATTTTAAATTTTTAAATTTAAATTTTAAAATTATAAATTTAATTTTAAAATTTTAAATTTTAAATTATTTAAAAGAAAATTTACTAGAAAATTTATTATTTGTAAATAGTAAAAAATTTTAGCCAAATATAATTACGGGCAACTTTGGAATAAATTATACTTTATTGTTAAGATTGCTGAGTTTTATGAAGTGAACTAAATATAGTAATACTATAAACGCTCAAATCCAGTATTATATTACTGTATTAAATCAAACACGCTAATACAGTATTCATAATAACCTTATTTACAAATTCAAAATAATTAAATATATCGAAATATTTTGTAATATCATAAAACTCCAATCAAAGCTAAAAAAGCGAACATGGATAACATTGGTCTTTCAAAAATAGAAACTTGTTCTCTTATGTTAGTTCACAGATTGAACCTTCTTGGCGACTCCAAAATATCATTGACCGATGCACATCTCTGGCGATGCATTTGCAGCAGTGTATTTTTGTTAAAATATATCGTGAAGCCAATAGGGCCGCTGATTATTTAGCAAGTCATGCGCTTAATTCAAGAAGTAAACTGGTTTTTGATTCTACCAGTCACCTTCTCATAGACTTTGTTAGGATACTTTTTGAAGACTCTGCAGGTAGAGTCTTTTTGCGTAAAGTATAATTGATTTTTGCTTTTAATAAATTAGCCTATTGGATCTTTTGACAAAAAAAAAAAAAAAAAAAAAAAAAGACCAAGTAGGGAGGTGTACGTACATTTTCACCTTCAACTGTTGCCCACCCTTCAGTCTACCAACCAATCACCTTCCATGGAGGAGGGACTCCGTCGTCGTCGTCGTCGTCTTCGTCTCCGCCGACGATCCCCCTGAACTCTCGTCAGGGCTCTCGCACTTCACCCCCTTCTCCTCACACCCGATTTTTTCTCCACCGGCGGCGCCGCCGCAGCCCTCCGCCTCGGCGATCTCCGTGGGCGGGGGCGGGGGCGGGGGCGGGGGCGGGAGCCGGAGCTCCCTACCCAGGTACTGCATCACCCTCCCAATCCTCGGCCGCGCCGTCGCATCGGGGTGCGCGCACATCAACCCTAATCTCAATACCTTCTCCGCCTCCTCCGCCTCCTCCCCATCCACGGCGATCCCCAACCTCCGATCCACCACGTCGCGAATCGCCCCGCGGCTCCAACACCCCAGCACCCAATCCACTAGATTCGGCGCCGGCTCCCCCGCCCCCGCCGACTCCTTCGGCGGGATCGGCCTCCTCCCGCACGCGACCTCGAGGAGGAGCACCCCGAACGCGTACACGTCGCTCGCGGGGCTCGCCATTCCCGTCCTCGCGAGCTCCGGCGCCATGTACCCCATCGTCCCCACCGCGTGCGTCGCGCGTGCGCCTGCGCCCCCCTCGTCCCCATCCCCTCCTCCGCGATCGTACAACCGCGACAGCCCGAAATCCCCCAGTTTCGCGTTCATCTCCTCGTCCAGCAACACGTTCCCCGCTTTGACGTCTCTGTGCACCACCACCTTCTCCCACCCTTCGTGCAGGTAGAAGAGCGCCGAGGCCACCCCCCGCACGATCCGGACCCTCCGCGCCCAGTCCAGCGGCGGCGGCGGCGGGGCGTCGCAGAACAGGAGCTTGTCGAGGCTCCCGTTGGGGACGAGCTCGTAGACGAGAAAGAGCTCGCCCTTGCGCCTGCAGTACCCGAAGAGCCGCACCAGATGTCGGTGGCGGAGCCTCCCGATGCTCGCCATCTCCGCGACGAATCCCCTCATCGTCGTCCCCTCGCGCGAGCCGTGCGAAACCCTCTTAATCGCCACATCCGCGCCCGTGCTCGGGAGCTTCCCTTTGTACACTCTCCCGAACCCTCCGATCCCCAGAAGCTCCGTTTCTCTGAACCCCTTCGTGGCTCTGAACAGCTCCTCGTAGGAGAACCTGTGGGTTCTGTACTCCCCTTCCCAATCCTCCACAACCTCCGCGTACCTAATCCTCCTCTGCACCCCCAAAATTGTGCACAAAATCGCTGTGATCAGCATCGCCGAGCCCGCCAATGGCAGCCCAATAAGCAAAAAAGCGCTCTTTTCGCTTCTTTTTCTCGCGGGGAGCGAGGGGAGCTTCGAGAGATCGAGAGGTGGGGCCTCGCCGCCGATTCGCAAGCTCCATCCGAGCACGTATTGCGAGCTTCGAACCGATCCGGATGAAGAAGAGAAGCCCACGAACATGGTTTCTTCGATCACTGAAGAGAGATCGACTGGGAGGGATAAAAGAGGGATCGTCGGCTTGGGCGCGTCGACGGGTGCGATTGTCACGTCGAGCTTCGTCTCCTCTTTGCTATACTCCACCCACACCAGCATGGGCTCGCCGCTATACAGGCTCACGTTGGTCAATTTCCCGCCCTCGTCGTAGTACGCAGCGGGGGCCGCTGCGGCCGATCGGAGGCCGTTGATGTCGATCCCGACATGGTTGTTGTCGAGGTCGTCGAACTCGACGTTGTAGATGGTGTCGAGCTCGACAGCCGCCACATGGTTGGCGGGGCTCCCGTTGTCGGACTGGTTGAAGAGGCCGAGGTATTGGACCGCGAGCGCGCCCGGGCGGCCCCGCGTCGGGGAGAGAACGAGGGCGAGGCCGTGCGCGCTCACGTCCGCGTACTCGGAGGCGATCGCGAAGGCGAAGGTGGTGGTGAAAGACTCAACCGTGCGGTTGGCGTTCTTGAATTGGAGAGGGGAGGAGTGAAAGGCGTGGCCTTGTTGGTTCTTGGTGGTGTTGGTCATCACCAAGAGGCCGTTCCCGGCCACCTCGGCTATGCCGTCGAGGTGGAGTTCGGAGCCGATGAAGCCGTTGTAGGTGAAGGAGTCAGAAGTGGGCGCGGCTTTAATTTCGACGAGCATGAAGAGGAGGAGGAGGAGAGAGAGGAGAGAAACCATGCTTTCATGAGTTGATGATTGAACGAATGCGATCGAGTACCAGGTAGTATGAAGGGGTTTTAGGACTAGAGAAAGTGTCCGTCTAGTTTAGAACTAAAAAAGAATTATAATCTTTGTCATTTCTAACTCAATTATTCTTTAGGTTTTCTAACTCTTATTTTTTATTTTTAGTAATAAAAATTGAAGTGATAAAATCAGTCAAGGAAAAGTGGTTAGTACCCATTTTTCAATTGCAGATATGGACTTTTTTTTTTCAAATAACTCTAGAAAATATTATAATTAGCTAAATATTTCTACTAAAAAAATATTTGACTAAATAATCCTTCTTTTGCTATGTTAAAATTAGGGTTAGATTTTTTTTTTTAAAGCGGTGGTAAATCATTCACCGTCTTTCTAATTTTTTACAAAAACAATGAATTATTCACCGTATGTGATTTGTTGAAATTTTTATATGGTTGTTAGGATTATATACGAGAAATAAAAAAAAGTGAAATTGTTAGAATTGTATGTAGATTATTAGAATTTTTGTTTTATTGTTAAGATTGTATAGAGAGATTATTAGGATTTTTTTTTGGTGTTAAGATTGTACGTGATTTATTGATATTTCTGTTTGGTTGTTAGAATTATATTGAAAATAGAAAGGAACAAGAAAAAAAAAAAGACGATGAATAATTCACCGTTTTTTTGAAAAATTAGAAATGCTGAACACGATAAATGATTCATCGCCTTTAAGAGAAAATTTTACCGTCACTCCTACATAGCAAAAAAAAAAATAGTTTGCTAATTGTTTTTTTATACCGTTATTTATCTAATTAAAATATTTGGTAAAATTATTTTCAAAAAAAAATCCAATGAGTGTGTGAATTCTGTTGCATGATAGGGAAAAAAAAAGCTAATTGGTATGGAATAATAGATGCATCTTTTTCACGAGGCAGTGAGGCTAGGGCAGGTTTGTCTAAAGTTTAGTCCTCATCACTGAGACAAGGACAGTTTGTCGAGTTTAATAGTCAATGATTTTATAAAAAAAGGTAGCCCATAAATTTTAGAGAGTTTATGGTCCAAAAAATTTATAATCTTTGCAGCCTTTCATCTAATGAATTAAGGCTTTAAATATATTTTTTTTATCTTCTAGTAGATAAAAATGATAAAATTAGTGGATTAATTATAGTCTTTAATAAATGAACTAAATTGTAAGGTTTCAACCCAAATAGAATTGTAGACCTAACAGAACTCTATAAATATAATAGAGTTAATTTCAATGGTGACCATCAAAATTTATAAATACCCTCTCAAAATCATTAATATCACTATTACCATTCAAAATGTGTATGATCTTTTAAATCTGCCCAAAATAATTACCGATTTTACCCCCTGACCCTTCTAAGTAGGGATGCAAACGGGGCGGATCTGGGGGCAGGATCCCCGCTCCGCCTCCCGCCCCAACTAGCAAAATCCCGCCTACCTCCCGCCCCGAATCCGTAACGGGTTAAAAAATACATCCCATAATCCGTCCCGCCTCATAACCTGCCTCCCGCCGGCGACCCGAATCCACCCCACCAACTAATATTTTTTATAAAATTATAATATTATTAATATTTTATAAAATATAAATTAATAATTTTTAATAATATTATATATGTATAATTTAACAATATCAATTATAAAAATCAAAAATATCAATCACAATTCAAAACAAAATTCATAAGTTTCAAAAATATTAGAAATGAGAGTACTAACTTATTTGTATTTTGAACTTTTTTGTAAATATATTATTTTTTAAGAATATTTTTTAAAATATAAATAATTTTCGGGACGGGCGGATTCGGGGCGGATCATAGCGGGGCGGATTTGGGGCGGATTCGGGGCGGATCAAAATTTCTCTCGTTTCCTGCCCCGAATCCATCTCGGATCGTAAAATTTACCTCGTTTCCTATCCCGAATCCATTTATTTTCTCCTATTTACTGCCCCGTCGGGGCGGATCGGGACAGGAGCTCCACCAACCCGGATCCGTTTGCATCCCTACTTCTAAGTTGTTTGAAAGATACTGGGAGAAAATCTATATTCAATCCCCTCAACTGTAGGCTATTTTGAAATAAGTCACTGAATTTTTCTTTTTTACAGAGATCCATTCATTTTTTATTTATTTTAGATTTAAATTAATTCAAAAAATAAATTAAATATTTTTGTTACAAATCAAAATGATACTCTTTTCTTACAATTTTTTTTTTTCAGTTTCTTGATATTACTTCACGATTTCTTAAAATTAGTTAGCAAATTTTTTGGGCATTTGTTTACTAAGAGGTGATCTAAAATACTTCAAAAAAGTATCAATTTCTTGATACTTTCACATCATTTTTAATGATAGATCTTTGAATTCACACGATCTAATACTATTAAAGGTGTGATCAAATATTATAATTTTTATTAAATTTATTTTGAATGTCAAATATATCATATTTTGAACCTATAGAATTTTGAAATGTCAATTAAAAAAATTGAATATCAAAATTGTAAAATTGAAACAAAATAATTAAGATTTCTCAATTAGATAATTTAAAATTTTCCCAATCAAATAATTATTTAATAAAGAGGTATATTTTAAAGTGATGTGTAAATCTTACAGTGTCACGCTTTGAGACCGTCAATTCAGCTTGCCTAGGTACGTGCAACAGACCTGCTAAACGGGCAAGATTCCCTCTTCTCACATGAAAAGAAAACATGTACCATCCTATACAATTGTGTACATGATATGGATACATTATAGCGTCAGAGTACATATTACTAAATCTGAACCCATTACAACATTAACTTCTAAGTTACAACTACTACAATTTAATCTCTTTAATGTTTACACACTTCACTCTCCAAACCATATGCAGTCTTATATATATAATGGGGTACTTTGACCTAGACTGACTAATCACGGTTTATCTAACTCACGACCTCTTTGCCGTGATCACGCGCTTCACTACCGAAGGGTAACCCTAGAAAACATCAACCACAATGGGATGAGAACTTAAGGTAAGTTTCCAATGAGTGCAACCGCCGAAACTGGCGCTCTACATTCACTTGGTCTAAAGAAGATATTAGTATATAATAATAATAATAATAAACAATAAATATTTCTACAATAGAATGCAATAATTGAATTACAACTACAAAATCTCAAATATAACAATATGCTACCATGTCATTAGTTACAAGTTTACCCAATTTATCTTATATTTCTAACCATCTATTTGATTGATTCCATTTTATACTGTACTTCATGGAGAGCCAAGGGAGATCGTACTACTCTCCAATCAGTAGATACTCTACATCTCATAGAGAGCCGAGAGAGATCTTATTACTCTCCAATCGATAGGCAATTGGAGTCGGGGGCGATCGTCCCACCAAGCGCCGCATAAGCAGTCAAGAGGATTGGCACTCCAATGCAATGTGGGAGTATATAGTGAAAAAGAATAAAAGTCCAAAATAATTCTCTTAACAACCTTATATGACTCAAATTTATAAACTATATGAAGCCTATATACTCATTCTAAATTTTCATGATCATCGTATGTATATTCCTCTTTTTCATTAAAAAATAAACGTGAGATTGACTAGACTGGCTGACTAGAGACTAGAGGGGCTGCCCTAGTCAGGCCCAAGGGGCTGCTTTCTACGGCCCCTGATGGGGCTGCTTTATGCGGCCCAGGTGGAGGGACGCCTAGGACGGTGGGGCAATGGCGGCGCAATTTCGCCAAAACCTAGTGTCGATTGCGGTCGACCAACGTCATCATTAACGCAAGTCAATCAACAAATTATTTCAATAAAATAAAACCAAAAAAAAAATGGCATTTGGCTCTGATACCATAGGTTAAATTTTATAAAAACTAAGATCGTACTTTCTGACATGATTTTAATTTCTAAACTCGAATTGTAAATGGTGATTCTTACTTGTAATTCCTCTTCATTTATAATATATAAAAGAGAGGGATGTTTCGAATTTATTCCTTTATCCCCAAGATGGAGCCGTCACATGAAATTAGAATTAAGGTTAAACCGGAATCCTCGTATATTATATATATACATAACCTATTGTAGGGATATTTAATCATGTCCGTTCATCAAAACGTATCCAGATACATCCTAACCGTTGGATCGACCGTATCTTTATAAATCATCTCAAATAGATCGACTGTATTTTTATAAATTCGCTTTAAATAAATCACATGGGCCACATCCAACATCCATATCATATATGCTTTGTATAAGTTAGTGTATGTCCCACTTAGTGTGATTAGGAAAAAAGTTTTGTCCGTTCGACAGATCTGTTGTACGTAGCCGAACGAATCCAATTGGCGGGATTCGGAACGTGACATTTATTTTTGTAAATAAAATTTTGTACATCAAAATGTATAAGGAAGGCTAGAGATTATAAGCAATTTTTACACCCATGGATATTTATTTGGCAACAAAAAATAGAAACAATCAGGCATCTTCAACATCATATTTGTTTTTTTTTTGTTTTCCTGAGTGCCCGTTAGCCCAATTTTGCCCCGCAAAACGGGCTTCCCCGTATGGAGGTGTTTGGCGGGGAAAATTCTAGAATGCAACGGCTATATTGATGACGTAACATAACAAACTAATCAATATGTCTCCTTTAGGGTATATATCCCATCATGATTGTAAAAAAATATTTTATTGTACTTTCTGTTTGAAAAGAAGGAATGTGATTGGCTTGTTACTGATGGCATGGTGCAAGTGTGATAGTATAGAATTCCTGTCGTTTGGCGGAAGGGGAGTTGAGCACAAAAAAATTGTCCACACCCTTGCCATTTCTTACCTCAGAAGCTTCCACAGTAGATTTTTTTTTTGGGGGGGGGAGGGAGGAGGGTGTTTTTTTTTTTAGAGAGGGGGGGTAATTACTTATATACTCTTGAAAAGTTTTTGACTTTTCGATTTACCCTTCTTAGAAGGCTAATATTGAAAATACTATTTCTACGTTCCCACCTATTTCTAATATACCCCTAGAGTTAAAATCTGTTAATGAACTCTATAATCTCTGTAAAATTATTATTTTGCCCTTTCAAATATACCCTTCCACCATCACTGACTTTCTTATTTGCCTTTAAAATCAGGGGCACAAAAAGTATTTTGATTTTTGGTCTTTTCTAATATACCCCTCTACCGTCACCAACATTTCTTATTTGCCCTTAAGTTAAGGGTAAAATTGGTATTACTTAAGGGCAAAATTGGTATTTTAATTTTTTTTAACTGTGGTAGATATTTAACTTACGTTTAACCCAAGTTAACTTAACAGGAGATAACTGCGGGGGTATTTTGCAATAACGATGGAACATATGAGGGGTATTGTCACGCCTTGGATTTCAGCGGAAGCTCACCAGTCACGTGCACAGACCCGCCGTGTACACCACCACCACCAGTGTACACTAGGCGTCAACAATCAACATAGCAAAAACATAGTATCATAACCAGGTAGTCAGAGCAAAACTAAAAGTTTAAAAGCTTATACAACACAAAACCTTATTACAGCGTATGAGTATAAAGTACATTCTAAACAGTCCCAATATACATCTCAGAACTAAACTAAAATAAACTTGTAGAGGTTCATCTATTTAACATTGAGAATGCTCTAGCTAATCGCTGACCTCTCACCAGGAACCCTAGCCTTTCCCGTTATGGAAGGCTCTGCACAAAAACAACCAACAAAAGGGCGTAAGAACTGTTAAATAATAGTTCCCAGTGGGTTAGCCGCTGAGAGTGGCAAAGTACACCACTAGGTCAATTAAGGCATGAGTAGACTATAACAAGTAAGAAAAGTAAATACAACAAGTAAATAAAGTAATTCAACTATAACATGCCTCATCAAGATATGTTTTCTAACATGTTTTATATGCTACTTATCAGGTATACAAGTTCTGTATGTCGTGCTGGCTATCAGTTTGTTCATCTTTAACTATATGCCAATGTTAAAACGGGATTCTACTATTATAGTTCAACAGGATAAGAATATTATGTAGCTACCTTCCTACACTAACAAGAGTGTAATCATACAGGTAATGTCACTACAACTAATGACTAACAAAAATGTCAACCATCTAGTATGTTCATTACTAGGTATATCTCAACTACTGACATAAAGTACCTTTACTACTATGTCCATCTAAGGTTACACTTATTTACATTAACCCAATTAACAAGAGGCTTACACGTGGTAAGTCCCGGCTCATGCCGTGCCTAATGACCCCATGGAAGTCAACACTACCCACGGCAATCCACTTCAGCGCTCAGTCTCATACATAAGCGATCTGCTGTCGCATAGGCCAACTCCGAAATACCGGCTTGTGGGGTGCGACCCTCACAAGCATGTGTGAATGAGCATATTGGCAAGCAAGCGTAATCCATAGTATAGGGTTCACAAGTTCATCATGTCTCTAACATGGAATTTCAACTTTAACACAAGATCGACAATTAATAATAACTCAAATTCCACTTTCAACTCAAATTCCACTTTCAACTACTTGGTGATATATTTCTACCAATAGATAGCATGTACTTAATCATATGAATGATTCTAACTAGCTATACCAGCATACTCACATATAGTCCTCTCACTACTCCTTATACATAAGGAAAGTGGTTTACTAAGGTCATGCTCAATGACTCATTCTGGTGTTCATGCGACTCATGGCACCTATTCTATAGTTCTACATAAACCTCCACTACTTGGAGTACCCAAGCATTATGCAATTACCTCTACTTGACTACACAAGTATATCATCATGTCCAATTCTAGTTATTTAACTAGATCACATTCAATAATATAACGTTCATGTTATGTCATAATGCCCGATTCTAATTACTTAATTAGATCATTTACAAGAACACGAAATTCATGCTAGTTCTACCATGTGAGAGCAATAATCAATTGGTCCCCACCAGTATGCAAAATATCATATAAGATACTCCATACATGATTTCTCCACAATTCATTCTACTGTATAAGTGTATATGTATGTAATTCCACTATACAAGAAATACTAGAAGTTCTGTCGTCATGTTTACAACATGGAATTACATGATTATCTCAAAGGTAAAAACCATAATACATCATTCACTTAGTTGTACCACTACACTAAGGCTCTGTTTGGCAATGGAATTATGTTACACAGGATAAATTTTTTTTTCCTTGGTATATCTCAATATTCTAGAATAGAGAGGAATACCAATAATTTTTTGTTTGGATTTATATTAATTTATACTAGGGTATAAGCAATATGATGTTTAGTTAATTTCTTGAAAGAAGAGAAGAATAGTGAAAAAAGTTAAATGAATTTTTTTAAATGCCAATTTTGCTCTTATGAATGTTTCACATTCATAGCATGTGTTATAGAATATATAGCACATGAAAAAATGTAAATATATTTTCAATAATTGTACAAAGTAATTTATTAATTAATTAATCAACATGATTAAGAAATAATCTTTATTATATATACACTATCAAGTATTATTACAGTAATTAAATTTATACTAATAATATATATATTAGTAAACGCTATATATAGAAATCGGATAGGAGGATGGAGTAAAGTGGCGGTGCGGGGGTCGAGGCGTCATAAATAGAGGGTGCATGGGTCGAGACATCATAAAAAGTAGGAAAAAAAACTACTTGTTTATTGTCCCACCCTTGAATTCATGAGGGATGAATTTTATTCTACGGGTGGGGGAGAATATAATTAACGGGTTATTCCAAGATCAACTGGAATAACCCGCTTTGACTAGAATAAATTATCAATGGCAAATGTTATTTTGTTTGGAAGAATAATAAGGATAAAAAGTGTTATTCTTCATATATTCCGTTACCAAACGGAGCCTAAGTGTCATATTCATAGCTTAACAGCCGTTCACTATTGAATGTCGTCATACATATCTTGTTTACACAAGTTTGCTAATATCATGAATACATGCTAAATGAGCAAGTGACCTATGCATACTAAACAAGGTCCAAAACCTTTCCTCTACTACATAGAGGTTAACTTTACTTTACCAACCATGCATGTATTATGCAAACATAACCCCATTCAAGATATATTCAACATTTATATGTAAGAATTCCAATGTCATAATATCAAAGTAGATATAGGGGGAATTCACCTATTTCGGTAATTAAGGTCAAACTCACCGAATCGCCGTCAACTCTTGTCGATCCTGCAAGCGAATATATTCACCGGCCTTCAAATACCCTGACAAGTATACTAAATTAGCTAGAAGCTTAAATTAAGCCTTCACATATAACTTCACAAATTAACCTAGTTTAGGCAAGAATCTTACATAGAATGGAATCCAACTTGAATTCCACTTCAAATCAGGTTGGAATACATCACAACCAACCTTCTAAAGCTCACAATTCTCAGCCCAAAAGGATCCAAAACCTGCTGTGAACCATCACACATAAATTCCATCAATACTATTACTAACACATCCAAACTAGAAAGAAGTTAGGTTGCTCATCTTACACTGCTCCAACTTAGGTTGAAGCACCCCAAAACCAATCTACAAGGATCACTAAAACTCAGCCCAAGTGGTTCACAAACCTGCCGTGAGCTAATCCCAAAAACTCTATCAATACTTCTATTACACCTCAAAACTAGTGAGAATAGTAGCTAGTTTACTTTGTCCAGCTCCAACTCAGTTTTGACTGAGCTAGGATTGAAGAACCACAGCTAAGACACCTCCTCTACAGCTGCTACAAGCTTCCCCAACTCAGCTGGCAGCAAAGAAGCAAAGCACAAGCTCAAACTTCACTATTACAACTACTAATGCCTCAAACTAGAGAGAAGTTGGTTAACTAACCTCACCAAGTTTCAACTCAGTTATTTGCTGAGTTAGAACAGAGAGACACCTGTGAAACTCCTTTTTCTAACCTTCCACAGCTGGTCCAAAGCCCTCCAACTCAGCTAGCATCAAGAAGGGAAAGAAACAAGCTCAATCTATTCTTTCCACTTCAAAAATGGAGAAAAACCTAGAGAGAGAAAGAGGAATGCTCATAGCCTGTTTCTCCACTCAAACTTGATAAGAACAAGCTGAGGGGTCGATCACCAGGGGCTTAAGAAGATAAGCCTTGAGAGTGACATGACCAAAACAACCCTCAGCCATGCAGCTGCTATGCTGGATATCGATACTCGGGCATGAGGGTACCGGTACTCAGTGCAAAAAATAAAATTCGCATTTTGTAATGCACTTTCCCTCTTCCGGCCACTTAATCACTCAAGTAACCTGCCGAAAGCCTCTCGACAACACTTCATAAGATCTAGAATAGTTCTAAATCATTATAACACTAGAACTTCGCAATTTGTTAAAGTTTAGTGTACTACAGATATTTTAGAAAAAAAAAAAAAAAGTAGGTGATAAATCAGATATTTTAAAACGTATAAGGGGTATATAGACAATTTTCCCTTCTTTTTTTTTTTTTGGGCGGGGCGGGAGGTGTGTTAAATTTTGGGGACCATAATAGGGTGTTTTTTACATTTGGCCCCCTGAAAAAAAATTATTTTAAAAATAGTCCCAATAAATTTATATTTGTAAAAATAACCTTAATCCTGCCACGGAAGCGCCACGTCAGCATTTTGGGGACCAAAATAAAGTGTGGTGTGAGGAGTTAATTTTGGAGACCAAAATAAATTTTGGACCAAAATTAAAAATATTCCGATAGAAACTCTGGACCTATTGTAATGTTGGTCCTCAATGTTTGCAAGTTTTCTTATTTAGTCCCCAGTTAATTTTTTGAAGGTTATCTTTTATTTAAAATCTATAAATTTAAATTTACATTTACACTTAAATTCTAAAGTTTATTACATTTTGAATTAAATTTTAAAATTCATAGTTATATTTTTCTAATTCAATTTTTAAATTTAAATTTGATGAGTTCCAGTTTAAATTCTAATTTTGAAGTTAAATTTTAAATTAATTTTACATTCAAATTTTAAAATTTTAACTTTTATTTTGGATTAGAATTTTTAATTTAAATTCAATTTTAGAATTTTAAATTTTATACTTAATTTTAAAATTTAAATAATTTAATTTTTTTGATTTTGAACTTCAAATACAAAGTGTGAATTTGAATTCAGAGTATAGATTCAATTTAGATTTAGAATTAATTTAACTATAAATTCAAACTTTCATTTTATTTTTAATTCATTATTAAAATGTAATTAATAGGATCACAAAATTAAATTTATTTTAATATACTTTATATTATTTTTAATAATTTAACAAAATTTTTATCAAAAGTTTTCTATAATAGACAGTATTTTTAATAAAATAACCAAGTTCCCTTCAACAGTACTATTCCCCTTAGATAGGCCTAACATGCCCTAAATAGAATTTTGTATATCAAAAAATGCAGAAGGGGATGACCGATTAATTGTAATTATTTAATCTGAAGTATTTATTTTGCAAAGAAATAAAAATTTAAAAGCAATTTCTTTGCTTCGAAATTTTTTTAAAACAAGTTATCATGTATTATTTAGCCAAATATATTTTAAGCTAGTCAACAAAAAAAAAAGAAGTATTTTCTCCAATGCATTAAATATATGAAATTAGTATTATAAAAAATAAAAAATAAACACAAAACCAAGCGAGGCCTATTTTTTTTCTTTTTTGCTTTCAATTTTTTAAAAACAAATTGTCATATATCATTTAATTGAATTATTGTAAGCTAACAAACTATAACAACAAAATAAAAATCTTTTCTCAAAAACGTCAAATTATATAAAATTAGTATTAAAAAATAAAAACATGGCAACTATAATGCCTCAATTAGTATTCAAATTGAAAGGATTATCTTTAAAATTTCATTAACACCCCCAAAACCAAACTAAACAAAAAATCTGATAAAATAATTTTTTGTCAAGAATGGGATTCGAACCCATGCCCTTTCGGACCAGTACCTGAAACTGGCGCCTTAGACCAACTCGGCCATCTTGACTTTGCTTCTAAATTTTCAAACATAATATATAATTATAATATGAAATTAATATAGACCACAGTTTTATAAGTTATCTAAGATAAGTCACCGGCAATATGATAATTTTATAATAAAATATTATCAAAAATTTTCTTTTCTATACTATCATACAAGGTGGAAAATTTTTGATTCTATGTTATTATTATAATATAAAACAGTTGAAATAATAGAACCTTTCTTTACGATAAAGGTGTTTCATCCGCATTGTATAGCCCGATTGTAATTTCGACCCTCTTTAGATGTTGGAGTAAGTAATTTAAGAATAACCAACTCATTTTTTTAGAATAAGATAAATTACCTTGTTAGTGAAATATACTACCTTACCAATATTATGTATAAAAAAAAACTTTTGAAAAACAAAAATCAAACTTCTTAATTACAATTAATCATATTAGAAAAAGTCTCATACTGAATGAATACTATATTCTGTTGTAAATATCCTATCATACTCCTTATTTATCAAATATATAAATTTTTTAAATAAATTAAGGGATATAATAAAATATCCAGATATCCAAGCAGAACCTAGTATTTTATAGCTTAAGAGTTGAAAGTACAAAAGTTTGCTATCTTTTTAAATGTCATCTTTCCCAATAGATTCTTTAGTAGGAGAAGCATCAAATTTATCAACCAACTATGTATTTTGAACCACAAGAGAGTAAAGTAAGTTATACCACACATGGAAGGGTTTTCTTAAACTTTTTTTTCTTAAAATTAATAGCCATTTTCCATTTAAAAAATCCACTAATTTTGCATAGGAATAAAAAATCCATTAGTTTTGTGCTTTGTAAAAACATAGGCTAGTTTTTTCATTTTTATAGATACGGACCAAATTTTTTAAAAACCGACCAAAATATCCCTATTGAGATATATTGAAACTCGACATAATGCACTAATTAAACTTTAACTAAATTAGTTAAGTGAGGAGTAAAGTCATGTTAGACATGATTAAATGGGTTTGAAAGGTTTTAGAAGAGTTTGAAATGAGTTAGAATTAATTCCGATAGAAATCGAATTTTGGAAGAAGTGGAAATCTAGTTTCCCACACTTTTTGGACGTCTGGAAAAGTATTTTGGGTGCCTGAACCTTTCATATTGTCCAATCGGGCACCCAATTCTACCGCACATTCTACTCGAGAGCAAATGTTCGCAAAAGATTAATTATTCAGGCGTCTGAATTATCCTCTAGCTATCTGAAACCTTCTAGATTGATCTTACGGGTGTCCAGTTCCACTTCAAGATGCTCAACATGAGAGGAGGAGCCGCTCGGCTCATTAATTAATCAAACACCTAGTTTGCCCTATGGGCATCCGAAAACGGTGTCGAGCGGATGGGCAAGTGCTGAGATCAACTTCTAGATTTGCTGAACAAGAAGGCCCTGGAGCTGCAACCTAGGGCTTCAGGTGCCCGAAAGATCGGGCGGGCACCTGAAACTTATCGTAGAGGCAACAATTCATTAATTGTAAATATGAATGATTAGGGATTTAAGGGCAATTATAACACTCCTATAAATTCACATTCAACACTCCTTTCTCACCTTTATTTTTCCACTCACTTTCTCTCTCTACTTCTCTTTTTAAAAGGGAAAAGAAAATCCTAGGCCAACATTGTTGGGATTTTGGAGCTTTATCTTCTAGCAAGTTTAGAGAAAGACAAAGGTACTTGGAAGGAGCTCTAGGAGGGAGAAGACAACCTTTCTAAGCCTCATTTCTCTTGTTTAGAGAAGTAGAGGTGAGTTAGAGTTTTTAGGGTTCAAATTTAGAGAGTTTTTTCAAATAAGGGTTTTGAAGATTCCAACTTAGTTAGAACTTCCTATTTATGGTTTTCTAGGAGCTTCAAGAGCTCAAGGGATACTTTCAAGACGGTTTTACAAGACAAAATAGGGAATATCACCCAAATGAGTTTGATCTCCCTTTCATCTAAAGTATTTTTTATTTCTATGCATATAACTTAAACTTTCATATTCTTGTAAGTAGATTAGTCTTGATGGATTTGCATGAGACAAATTTATGAAAATTCATAAAAAAATTAGACATATAATCTAGCATATAAATATTTTTAATGCGCTCAAATCATCCTAATAGCATTCTTTACAAGCAAGTTAAACTCTATTATGAGAACATATGGACTTAATTGGCATTGCAATGGTACTAACATAGGGGAAAACCTATGTTGATGAACATAACAACATATAAGTAAACTATGAGAATTTGTTGTAAGCGACATGGCAACATATGAATGAACTCATGAGATTAACCCTAGCGTCAGTTGATATATAGGGTGTAAACTAAGAGATAGGCAACAACATAGCTCGTGGGATCGCAATCTTGCAAGCCATGACCTTCTGGAAGAGTCATCATTAGAGAAGCTTAATCACCCTCGACTCTTCTTATGCTTTAACTTTGATTACTCTTGTCCTAGTGCTTACCTAGTGGTGAGAAGTTCGATCACCTTTGACTCTCTATGAGGTGTTTATAAAGAAATTGGAATTAAACTAAAGAATCGATTAGAGTTAAGAAAATGTCATAAGTAGATCTTTCCTTAGATTTTAACATAGTGGCATATTATTTTGGCACAATGGCATCAATATAGAGGCATAGTATTTGCATGTTCACTATAACAAATTCATAATTTAGCGACATTTACTTCGCAGTATTTATTTAAATCATTTGTCACGCCGCGGGGCCGATTTTAGAAGCCTTTTTATAATGAATACAATTTTTGAAATCAGAGTTGTAGAAAACGTGCATTTTTTTTTTCGAATTCAACCTGGCCCACGTGACGTACAGACCCGCCACAAATACAAAGTTTCTCTGGCTACACAGACAGAGTCTACTTTGTATTTGCCCGGCATACCAACAACAATTTTAGGATCATAACAACAATTTACATTTATCAATCCACAAACAATTCATGTGATGCATTTTTATACAGCTAGCGATCCTTAGGGATGATGCATGCCTCTAAATACTGCTTAGACGCTGAATGATTGGATGCACAATACAACAATCATCCTAATTAAAAGTGCTCTCCACTCGGAAGCTTTGTTTTTAAACTCTTTTTAATCATCCATAAAAATCATTCGAAAACCTTTTTAAAACTGTTTTCCACTCGAAAACTTCACTTTTGAAAACCGACTATCTCGAGGGGTAAAAAATCACAATGTGTAAATACATAAATCCAAGAACCAATTATTTATAAAACTTTGTTTGCATGCATAATAGAAAATCACCAACTCAAACAGGTTCACAAATACTCAAACAGTAATAGTGATAATCTAACTTAACCATTTAATTATTACAATTACTAAATGCGGAAAGAAAAGTAACTAGGGTGACGATCGTTACTGTAGTCTAGCTAGAATGCTCTCTTATTGCGCCAAAAGCCAACTCATTGCCCGAGCCACCTGAGAAAATGGGGGGTGAGAAACCACAATCAAGATTTTCCAATGGATACGACAGAGCCACGAAGGCAAATCGTATTCACTGACAAATAAAGAAGATAGAACAATAGATATGTATATGGCACGATATAAGAGCAACTACAGTAGTAATAGAAACATGATAGTAAATGAGCAAAAACCAAACTACTACTGTAATAAAACTCAACTGAACATATGCCTCAAAGGTAAATAATCCAAAATCAAACCTAATCTGGTGCTTGCCATATTGGTCCGCAGACCTCAATCGTTCCCTGTCACAGAGCATGCACTAACTTGATTCATGCGTCCATTGACGACCTATCCGGATACATACACCCCCTGGTCGGTGGCCAAACCAACCGGTGTCTAGAATAGACAGTGCTATGACTAAATCATACTGATATGCTCAATACGAAAACCGATAGAAAACCAGTGCCTTGGCTGAAGCCAGATATAAGGGCATACAATGCTGAACCACGATCAACTAAATCGAAACACACGACAAATGAGTCGATGTGTTCCCTGGACCCAAGGTTCACAAATATACAACATATGCAAGCCTACTCTACATGTCTATCAACAACTATCATCATGCAAACAACAAGATATAGATGCATGAACGATAAACAAAAATTACCGACATGTAAAGACTACGATACTGATATAGAAGAATAGAGGAAAGCGAAACGATCTCACCGACTAACAGCTCGAAGCACCCATCTGTCACAATCGTGTCGAAATCCTAGAAGCGCCAAAAGTCAACCGGACCTACGGGGTCCACCGGGTCAGTATCCAACCCACAAATCCAAAATACCCAACTCATGAACCCTACACAAATCCCCGAAATCAGTTTCCTAAAATCGATCACCGTAATTCGCCGGAAGTCCCGAAAATCACGCCGGCACGCTGTCAAGGCAAGGCTCAGTGACACAACTCCGGGCAATCACACATCGTCGGATGAAATCCGAACCGAAATCGCTTTCCGCCGGCGAATTTCACCGAAAACGCACCGAAATAGACATTCGATTTTCGCGAAGGCTAACGGACCTTGGACGATCAGTCCAGAGCTGATCCTAAGTGAGGTGAGCACTGTGATCAGCACTGACCGGCGATCACCGTGCTCACCTCCGGAGGCATCGGGACAGCCTCGGATCGCCGAAAAAACAAGCACAACCCAGAACACCAACCAGAAGCTGTATTAAGTAGGCTTACCGCCAAGGAGGAACTAGGGCACGGTCGGCGACTGCTCGATGGCGGGTGCACTGGCGGCAGGCGGTTGCGGCCGACGGAGGGAGGCTGAGGCTCACGCCGGCTGGAGGTGGGAGGCGGCGGTGGCGGTGCTAGAGCAACCCGAGCCCGCACGGGCTAGGGCTTGGGTTCAGAAGCAGCGGCGGCCACGGCGACCGGTGAGATGCTCAGGGGCGACTGCGGTGAGCTGCCGGAGGCCGGAGGGAGGCGGCGCAACCGACCCCAGGCGGCGGCAGCACGAGGGGGAGGCTTTGCTTCACTCTCGGCCCGAGCTAGCCAAGGCCGGCCGCAGCTGCCTAGGGTGGCGCGCATTGGCGGCGGCGACCGACGGGGTGAGTCGCCCGAGGTTGAGGAGGGCGGCGTGGTCGACCCTAGGCGGTGGCGGTGCGCGGGCCAGGATCTACAATGCCCTCGGCCCGAGCTGACCCGACTAGGCCACAAGCTACCAAGACGGTGACGGTGGCACGCGGGGACGGCGGGGACCGGCGGGGGAGTCGCCGGAGGTCGGGGCCGCTACCAGAGGGGGGTGCCCGAGGGTGAGGATCACCCTAGGTGGTCCACGGGCAAAGGTGGTGGAGGTGTTAAAGGAAAGGGAGGTAATGTAGCTTACTCCGGCGGCCAGAGGCGCGCGTCGGCGGTCGGGGTACGCGCGGTGAGGGCAGGGGAGAGAGGTGAAGGTGGCTGGGGGTGCGACTCAGGGTGGCAAGGGCTAGGGTTAGGGTTTCATGCATGAAAACCCGAGTTGCCCTATATATACAAGTTGGCCAATTTGCAACCTAGTTCTCCAATGATGGTTATTTTCGACCAAGCCCTCTACAGCGCGTGTAAAACGCGCGAACACACCCCCATATCCGATTTCACGCAAAACGATACATAAAATGTAGGGCTTTTCGCAAAATCTCCATTTCACTATTAATGACCCCTCATCGATCAACGCACGATATCAGGAGATGCGTCTTTCAGATTTGCGAATAGATCACACCAGTGCGATCAGTACAACTGAGACATCAAACCCACAATTTTGTTTCACCTGGTTTAGTTGCAGATTCGCGGCAAAACCCATTCTCTCTCCAATAAGCAAAACCACACACCCAAATACATAAAAATATGTATATCCAGTTTTCTCGAAATCTGTGCGTTAAACCTCAAATTCGTTAGCGCCAATGGTTCCAGAATAGTCAGACCATTGAAAACGAGCTATTGGATCACTATGAACGGAGTCCAATACGCGCCAGAAGCCATCTATATCCATTGGCCTCTCCGAAAACCCGGGTTACTATTCACTTTAAGGGCGTGTTTGGTTCGCTTCTTTTTTACCCTAGAATCGGAATCGGAATGGGTGAATCCGTTTGTAGGTGTTTGGTACGCGGGAGTCCCATTCCGATTCCGATTTCTGAGTGGAATGAGAATCCCCCAATAACCTCATTTTTCAATCCGGCGTAGGAGGTCGGATTGAAAGTTGAATCCAGACGGAATGGATATTTATTCAGATTAAATTTATTTTTTCAACTTTTTTAATTAAAATATGAGTTAAAATTTAAAAATTAAATATATAATTTTAAAATTTACTTTGAACTTAAATTAAAAATTAAAATTTAATCAAGTATTTCGAATCTAACTTATGAATTTCAATTTAAATTACATTTTAATTTATATAAAGTTTTATTCAATTTTTTTTTTCAAACTTAAATTAAATTTATGGATTCAAATTAAAATTTAAATTGTAATTTTAGTTAGAATTTGAATAAATCAAAATTTCATTTCATGTTTTGAATTATCCACTCAACTTCAAAGTTTAATTTTTTAAAAAAATTTTGATATAAATTTTGAATTATATTATAAAGATAATGGACATTATTTCAAAATTTTGATATAAATTTTTAATATTTAATTTTGATATAAATGGACATTATTTCAAAATTTTGATATAAATTGTTAATATTTAATTTTTAATTTGAATTTTAAATTAATATATTATAAAGATAATGTTAATATATTAATTTAATTACGTTTTTTATATCCACCTGAAGCAAACACCGACAATGGGAATGATTTATTTCGATTCCGATTCAGGTGATGAACCAAATAGAATTAGGTAATGAGTCATTCCGATTTGGATTCCAGCTTATTTTGATTCTGATTCCGATTCCGACTCCAACTTCGAACCAAACACGCCCTAAGTGAAAAGTAAAGATCACGTAAAATCTTCATTCTAACTCGTTTTTTTCCGAAACTTGACGGGTGTTTTTTGTAATTAAAATACACACAAAAACATCGTCAACAGAAAGTTCAGCTACACTGCCAAATTCTCAGTCCTTATATCATTCTAATTAATATATTTAACAGCATTACTTGATAATTGTCATTAGATTTAATAATTTAGCAGTAATTTACTATTAATATTGTAAAATAAGAAAAATTAGCAGTGTAGATTAGTAAATGGCACTAATGTTTTCAGCATTTTATAAAAAATGATACTAAATGTAACAAAGTAGTGGCACTTATTGCTAAATACCGTTACTAATCAATATATACTTATTAATATAATCCCATTTTATACTTAGAATTTAGAATTTTGAAATTAAATGGTGATAAGTAACATAATATTTTTGATAAGTTTAGATTTATTTCTGTCAAGTTTATCTCTTAATATTTTGTTGGTTAGATATAAGAGATAAGTTTAAATCTTGTTCAATTATTGCTATTAGGATTTTTGCTTTATGTCTCTATATATATTTGTGTAAATATGTGAAAAATAAAATAATCCACCACCAAAATTTAGTCAAAAAATATTTAAAAAAGTTTTTAATTTAATTTGCTGCAATACTCCTCTTCTCCCAACAAGTGGTATTAGAACAAAGTTGAAGAAGCCTTACGATGAAGAAAAGATTGTTGGCTTCGTGATAAAGGATGTAGAATGTGCCGGCATTGCGCTCTCCATCCACATCGATAGTTAATCATGGCCCTAAACAAGATAATTCAACCACTACTTCCGAACTTTACAGAAAAGAACTTCGATTAATGGAGTATCCAAATACAAAATTTATTCTCATATGAAGAGTTATGGGATATTGTGAAGGATGACTTCAAAGATGTCACCGAGAGTAAGTTCGAAACACTCGCTGCTGCAAAGAAGGAGGTACCCAAAGATTGATGAAAAAAGATAGAAATGCACTATTCTTTCTGTATCATGCGGTGGATGAAGTTGTTTTTTAGAGATTATCAAATGCCAAGACAGCGAAAGAGGCTTGAGACATGCTCGAGAGGAGTTATCGAGGAGTAGGTAAAGTAAAAAAGGTACGAATCCAAACTTTAAAGGTGAATTTGAATTTTTAAAGATAAATGAAGATGAATCAATCGGCGACTATTTTAGTCGATAGTATCCGTATCAAATCAAATACGGATGAATGGAGAAAACTAGCCCGACAAATTAATTGTTGAAAAAAATCATGAGATCAGTTATTGGTAAATATTATCACGTCATTTCTTCAATTGAGGCAGCCAAAGACAGACAACCTAATAGTAGAAGATTTGCTTGGATCGTTCCAAACCTACGAACAGCGTGTGAAACTGAGAGCGCGGCGCACGATTGAACAAGCTCTCAAAATTCAACTGACAATTAGTGACAGATCTCAGAGAGGAAACAGAGGTGGATGCGGCCATGGCCACGGTAGAGGCCGAGGCCAAAACGAAGCATCAGTTGGTGATGCAGATGGTTCAAATTCAAATAGAAGAACAAGAGGGAGAAAGTAATTACCACAATCAACAAAGATATGAGAAATCTCGGATTCAATGTTATAATTGCAATACATATGGACACTATCAATCTGAATGTAGAAGAAAACAAACGAATGAGCAGAATAATATTAATGCAAATTTTATTGAAAATAAGGATAAAAATTTCAAATTTAAGGATGAAAATAATGCACATATGCTTCTCGTTTGCAATATTGTTGAAATATCAAAAAATAATATTTGGTATTTAGATTCAGGTTGTAACAACCACATGTGCGGTAAAAGGGAGATGTTTATAAATTTAGATTAGAAAGTAAATACAATGGCAAAACTAGGAGATGAAAGAAAAATTACTGTTCAAGGAAAAAGTAACATTTGAATTCGAGCACGACCCACGGCGCCGAGAAGCTCTTCCTCTTCATCGTCGGTGGCAGAGGTAGGGACGGAGGTTCTCGAATATGGATTTCGTGGGTGGAGGATCTGCCGGCAGAGGTGGAGGGCGAAGAAGAGATGAGCACAGAAAAATACATGAAAACAAAAAAGAAGAGAAAAAAGTTGCACTTTTTGAACAAAAGTTGCACTCTTAGGGCGAAAATTATACTATTTCTCCTTCTCCTCCTCCTCCTCCTTCCTCAAAAAGTGTAAATATCATATAAAGCAGTGCAATATTCCTTTGAAATAGTGCAAGTTCATCATCATCTTCTTTTCTCTCTGATTTCTTATTTTTTTTACAAAAAGGTATTTTCTTTATTTTTTTATTTTTTATTCTTTTTTAATTTTTTGTATCTTTTTTTGCTATCGCGATCTTTTCCTCGCTCTCTATCCACAACCACCATCTCACCGGAAGAGCTCATTAGAGAAGTGTGGGCACCTCTTCGCCCTTACTCTCGCGCGACATCGAGCACTGCCTCGGCCACGATCTCATCACCTCTGTCTGCTCCGCTCTCACCTGCACTCGCTTCGAATGCTCCTTCTCTGGCACTGGCATCGGAGGCTGCGCCGGCGAAGTGGCAGAGGAAGAGGACATGGCGCTGTCCTTATGACTGTCGTGGAGGGTCACGAAGGCGGTGGAGGAGGGTCGAAGAGAAAAAAAAGAACGAGAGGAAAAAAAGAGAGGAATAAGACGCAACATTGTCCTCTGTCATGCCCCGGATTACTCGTTTCCCCCGGCACGCTTACAAACCCGCCGTATAGGTAGGAATTTTCCCTGTATACAAAGCAAAACAGTAACAGTATCTGTAATCATACAACACTACAAATAGTAGTATAGAGCTGCTAGGAAAAATAAACCATATATAAAACAGTGGTTCTATACATACATAGCATCTGGGTACAAAAATACTCGCTCACGCGAGGTACAACATCTGTATGTAAAGGACCAAAAACTACAACTACCTGTAGCCGGTACTCCTCTAGCTCTGGCTCGTCTGGAAGGGCTCCAATTCATGACGCCCTTGCCATGCTCAGAATCAGCAACAACAGCAGCCGAAGACGACGGCTCTGCAAAAATAGGGGTAACAACTGGGCGTGAGAACTACTGCAAAAGAAGTAGTCCTCAGTGGGTACCGCCCTTAAACTCATCGGTTCACCCACCAAGTCTACAGAAGTAAGCAGGGATAGTAAGGAAAGCTGGAACAAATCTACAGCTAAATGCCACTATACTATCATGCTCTAACACTAACAATCTGTAGAAAAGTAAATTCTGACCCAATCTCACTAGGGACTGTGAATACACCCGTCCCGCCTGCCAAAGCTAACGCTACCTCCATACTAAGCAGTCAGTGGAGAGCAAGTCCAACCAGGACACAACGACACCAACGCAAACGCACAAAGCCCGACTTCGGAGTGGCACTCGTGAGCGCTACGCAACCGAGTATGGAAGCGTATCTCTGTCGAGCTCAATCAGGCTCTTACAGGCTAAGATCCAAATAAATAGGGTCCAACTGGTCTAACAACCAACTCACGTGCTCTCGGCACAATCTGATGTAACAACGGCAATTTGGGTCCACCGTCAACCCAAACGGCACATGACAGTCCGGAACAGCCTAAACACTGCTGTAAAAATAAGCTCTGCATCTCAGCCCGAGCATAAACATAATCTACACTATCCAGAATATCCACCGCCCACAAACTGCAGTGATACAATCAAACTACGGCTCCTAGAGCTAAATCTGGTTGTTTTAACATATGACAGTGTATAAGCGCCAGTTATCTCCTAATTCAAGTCCAAGTCCAACATGTATTATTTAACTAACTCATTTCAGCATGCTTCAAATTCAGATTTTCATTAACATGCTAATCGATGAATTAAAGCTAATCACATAGTATACAAAAGCTGAAATATACATGTCGACAATGCGTGCACTTAGGAGCAAAACTGATGATTAACCCACCTCTCGCGCAACTCCACGGTAGAAAGAAGGTCACGAAAACACTGGTAATCTCAGCTGTAATCACCACAGGACCAGCAGTAAACCTCCTCATAGATCTGAACATCAAAACCCAACAAATTGCATTATAACCCAAAAATTCAGCACTTAAGCTTAACTTCCATCAATATCAACGTCAACTTCACCTTCTAATACTCAAATCTGGTGAAGCAAGGTTCCAAATCCAGGGGAGAGTGATAGCACACAAGGCCCAGGTAGCAATTCTAGCTCCCTCCAAAGATTACATCAAGAAAGTCCAGGAAAACTCATAATCAGGTCTAAACCACCAACAGCAAAGAGAACACGAAATTGACCAAGCTAACCTTAATCAAATTCTGTCAAATTGGGCTCTACAAATTTCTCTTGAAGTCTAGAATCCAACAAACCAAGTTTCACCGCAATACGACCTTCCTACGTCCCACACGAGCAGAAACGCCGAAGGTCACTGCTGGAAATCTGCAGAATCAGCACTCCTCAAGCTTGGAATTGTGGACTTTGGAGTAAATTGGGAAGTTTAGAAGGGTTGAAATGCAAATTATGGGTTCTTTGTGAAGAAGGGAGGAAAAGAGCTCACCAGGGACGTACTCCCTCTATTTATAGGGTGATAGGATGATCCAATAAACCCGAAGAACAAAAGCCGTTAAACTGCTCACTCTGCAGGAACGGCCACTTTCAGGCGCCCCTTTCTGGGCGTCCGAAACATCCAGGCTGCACAAATGCTCCCCTTAGGTTCTTCCACCGGCAGTCTGCTGCACCCATATCCGGCTTCGGCGGACCTCACCTACCACCATCCACGTATCAACGCAAATGATACTCACGATGCGAACTTTCGGACCCACTTCCGGGCGTCCGAAACCAGACTCCGAATTGGCTTCCAGTTCTGCTTAGTTCTGCACTCAAGTTCTGGGTGACCCAAAACCTATTCTGGGCGCCTAAATTTAGCAAAACTTCAGTTTTGCTTATTTGAGTGCGCCGAGTCCATTTCTACATCCATTTCGTGCAGAAACGACTCCGACTCAGTCCGACACTCTCCAGATGTGTCGACCAGTCACTAGTACTGTAGCCAATCCTATCCAAACCTCTGGAACACTACATCCTCTTTATTATCGCAAAGGGCAGGGAAGGCGGTGGAGAAGGGTCAGAGAGAAAAAAAGAACCAGAGAAAAAAAAGAAGAGAGAAAAATAAATAAGGTTATTTTGGTCAGTTTCCTAAAAATCTGGTCCAAATCTGCAAAATTCAAAAAGGCAGCCTACTTTTGCAAAATCTCAAAACTAGTAAATTTTTTATGTAAATTGGCCTTTATAGATTATAGATTTTATGTAAACATTCTATTTAAAAAAATAAAAAGACTGTAATAACACCAAATGAGATTGTATTATTTTTGAAGGGTCATACAAAATTATTCCTAAATTTAAAAATTTTAGGATGAAGCTTCATAAAATGTTGGGGCTAGCAGTGCAATTTACCAGCTTCTCCTCACACGTGTTTACATTATGCATAAAATTTTTTAATTCACCAAATGACTCTTTTAAAATTTTATTTGGCCAATTAAACCTCATTTTACCAACTGAGTGCCGCTTTTAAAAAGCGGTGGATTATTTATCGTTTTCATATTATGTATAAGTAGTAAGAATGTAACATACCGAAACCTCGGTAATTAAATTCGAATCTTGGTTAAATTGACCAAAGTGCGAGTTTGGTACACTTCGAAGAGGCGGAAGGCGTCAATTAATGCAAAATGCATTACTGGGAATCTTCGAGAGCTTTTGAAAATTAAAATCTGTAGACTGCAGGTTTTGTGCTCTCGGGGACCGGTCCCTGGTGGGAGAGACCGGTCCCCGAACGCGTAGGCAGCTAGAAGGCTGAGAAATCGGCTAAGTCCTGAAAAACTAGCTCTCGGGAATCGGTCCTTGCGAGGAGAGACCGGTCCCCCAAAGATCGGTCCCATCGAGGGAGACCGGTTGCATCGCGCGCAGCCTGCGCAGTCCGCGGGATGAGCTCTTGGGGACCGGTCCCAGGTCGGGGAGACCGGTCCCTGACTGCGAAAAATGCCCAGTCTGGGCAGTGCACTAGAGATAAAGTGCGAGGGCTTAAATACAATTGTCACAACACCTTATATGGCCCAATCCTCTCCCTTTTTCACAGCAAACACACACACACACCTCTCCCTCTCATTTCCTCTCCTCTCTCTCTAGAACTCACCTAGGGATTGAAGGAGAAGAAGAAGAAGAAGCTTGAGGAGGGATTTTTGGTGGACTTGGTGGGTCTAGAAGCTCTCCAACAAGAAGAAGCTTGCTAGAACTTCGGCCAAGGTAAGTTTTTAGCATGTAGAGCTCTAGGGTTTGGATTTCTCCCAAAAAAACTTAGGTTTTGGAGCTTCTTTTATGATTAGAGTACCTCTTGAGGCTTGAACTTCATGAAAATCCATGGAAGCCCAAGGTCCTCTCATGGTGAACTTCTAGGGTTCATCTTGGATGCCCTAGAAATGACTTAGTTGACCTTAGGTGAGCACCTAGAAGCTTGACAAGCTCTCTTTTGCTTGTTTTAGAGATCAAAACCTAGGGTTTAGCAATGGGTTTGGTTAGGGCACCAAATTTGGAGTTTTTGCCCTAGAATTTTTCGGGGGCGAATTGACCTCGTAAAAACCTAATTGGGGGTGTCCTCGACACGCTGGACAACTCCGTTCGATGTTACGAAAATATTTAGGTAGGGTCCATGTATAAAAGGCCTAATATGGCACTATTTTGGTTATAGGACGCGGTATCGGCTTTCGTAAAGTTCGGGAGTCGGCGTAGTCTACACCTACACGATCACTCGAGATGGGTGGTGCATTTCAAGGACCTCGAAAATTTCTTTATGTCTAAGTGTCATGTTTTGAGCATAACTACATATTTGAGCATTTTGCATAATAGGGTTAAATTGTGAATTTTTTATAGCATGGTGTAAATTCAAGTGCATGTTAAATACTTGTAAGAATGTGAGAATGATAAACCCTATTTATGTCTGACAAGTGACAAGAATATAGAAGGGTTAGTGAACAAAAGTGACACATGGACATAGATCTAGTGAGTGACATTGATGAATCTAAAACACTTAGAAAAATAAGTGTGGCATTTGGCATGAGAACAAGAACAAGAATATAGCACTTAGAAAACAAGTGTAGCATGAGTATAAGAACTTGATAGTGTATATGACACAAGTGTTGGTAAAGAATGATTGAGATATTATGACATTTCAACCTTAAAGTTAAGGGTCATTGAGCATGGTCTTTCTTAAAGTTAAGGAATGGATTGAACTTGAAATCCTCAATGTAGGATTGATCGTACTCACCTTTAGTCCTTGCTCGAGGGTGGTAGCTCCCCCTCGGACGATGTGCTCCGGAGTCGACATCACTGGGTTGTAGCGGGTATCTCCTCAGAGGACGGTCCTATCGGGTTGTAGCGGGTATCTCCCCGGTTAATAGGATTTTGGGTTGGTGAGTTTGTTGAGGGCGAAATCTACGGGTTAGCCAAGAGATTGGGTAAAGAAATTGCGATCCTACATTCATCATGAGCATTATATCGAGTATCGCATTTTATATTGTTCAGGCATATTAGTTGCATTTGTTAGTTGGTTACTTTCTTTCTTCTATTCTATTATGCCTGATTAGACCTAATGGGATAATCGACGTGGTTGGTTGCCGAACCCACTGAAAACTTTGTTGTAGTTCTCACACCCCTATTTCCACAGAGCCGGTACCGAGCGAGCCGGTAAATGACCACGGTAAGGGCATCGCGCCCTAGGTAGAGACCGCCTGAGATGTTTTATTTCTTAGTTGCATACCCTTTGATATATCATCTTTTGTATTTTGATGATAATAGTTATTAAAAGAAATGACATGAATGATATAAAAGAGTTTATTTAATATCAATGTTATATTTTGGAGAAATGAAATGTGAAAAGAAATGATGAAAAATTATAATTGATTTCCTAAGTGTAGTTATTTACTTTCACTATTGGCTATTGATTGCCCTCATGCAAGCCATTGTGTATGCTTCCGCTTATACAAACCTTATACTCTATTGATACTTGATGTTGAGCCTTGGGCAGATAGGGGAGGCTCTGTCCGTTCAACGTCTGTTCGACGCTCTCGAACCGGCCAAAAGGATCGGGCTCGGGGCGTGACAAAGAAATTTTGTGAATTGTTAGGATTGTACGTGAATTATTAGAATTTTTGTTTGATTATTAGAATAGTATGAATAGATTGTTAGTGTTGGTAGTCGAATTTCCCGACCCTTGACCTAGGCAAAGACCTCCTCGAGGAGCGCGTCGGGGTGAGGAACGGCTGCGGATGATGACCCTCGAAGTTTGCGCCCTTCGACAGATCAAGCGATTCGGCTGATGAGGGATCGGATCAGCCGGGTTCGAAGACCTCTACAGCAAATTCGATTCGGCTGGGATGAGCCGAATAATCAAAACAGGCCAGAAACTAAGCCAGGAGAAGAGTCGAATGGCCAAAACAACACGAGATCTAGTCAGCCTGAAGAGCCGAAAAGAGATTCTATTGATTGATGGGAAGTACAACGATGGATATATAGCTTACAGCCGAGTAATGCCCGTGTAAGGACTGAGATTTTTGCAGTGTAGTTAAACTCTCAGTTGACGATGTTTATGTGTGTAATTTAATTACATAAGCACTCGTCAAGTTTCAGAAGAAAATGAGCTAAAATGGAGAAGATACGCAATTTTTAGTTTTCACTTAAGTGAATAGTAACTCCGATTTTCCGGAGAAGCCACGGAGTAGAGTTGGCTTCTGGTGCATATCGGACTCCGTTCCTAGCGGTCCAATAGCTCGTTTCGACCGGTTCAGCTGTTCTGGAACTAATGGCGCTGACGGATTTTGAGTTTGACGCACGAATTTCGAGAAAATCCAAAAATACATGTTTTATATGTATTTTTGTGTTATTCATTTTGTTGGAATGAAAGGTTGGATTTCGTCGCGAATCCGTGGTCGATCGAGGTGAACCAAAATTGTAGCTTTGTTGTCTCTGAGGTGCTGATCGTACTGGTGCAATCCGTTCGCAAATCTGACGGACGGATTTACAGAGATCGCACGTTGATCGAGGAGAGGTCGGTGTTGGCAAAACGGTAATTTCGCAAAAGTCGCGATATTTTATGTACCGTTTTGCGTGAGATCACACGTGGAGGAGTCTTCATGCGTTTTACTCATGCTGTGAGGGACTCAGTATCAAATACTGAAGTTTGAGGGGATTTTTCGCAATTTGCACCTTATATATATATATTGTATCTAGGGTTTTGAAATGGAAACCCTAACCCTAGACCTTAGCCGTACCCCTGCCACTCAATCTACCTCCCCTGCCCCTGCTGCGCGCGCCCAGGCCGCCGCCGACTGGGCCCCGGCCGGCCAGCCCCGCCGGAGCCACCTTCCTTTTCCCTCTCCCTCTCTTTCTCTCTCTCTCTCCTCTTGGGTTGTGAGGAAGCCCGAGACTGCCGCCACCTCCAGACCCTCCGCCAGTGTCGCCCCGTGCTCCGGCGAGCATCCCTGCCGACCGCCGCCGTCGCCTAGCGCCGCCGCTGCCGCCCAGGCTGGTTTGCCGCCTAGGACAAGGCTCGGCCGAGCCGAGTTCCAACAGCTGCCCTCGCGCCGCCACCGCCTGAGGTCGCTCCCGCGGCCTTCTCCTGTGTCCCACCGACCTTCCCGGCTGGTTGCCGCCGCCCTTCGGATCGCCGCGGCCGCCCTGAACCTTGGGCGCCGCCGCCCAGGTCTGCAACCGAGCCTAGCTCGAGCGGCAGCGCCCGAGCCGCGGGCCGCCGTCGCTGTTGCCCGCCGCCTTCCTCCTCCTCCTCCTCCAGCCTCTGAGGACCTGCCGCCGTCGTCCTCGAGGAGCCCCGGCCGCCGCCGTGGCCGTAGCTTCGCTGGAACTCGAGCTTTAGCTCGTGCGGGCTAGGTTGGTTCCGCCGTCGTCGTCGCCGCTCCTCGCCGCCGACTGGGGTGAGCACCTCACTCCTCACCTCCCCCGCACCCATCCCTGGCCTCCACGCGCGCCGCCGTGCCGCCAGAAGCCGGCCGGAGCAAGTTTGCTCCGGCCAAGCCCGAAATAGGGCTTAGTTAGGATGGTTTACTGTTCCGAGCTTCTCGAGCCTCCCCGATCTCTACGGAAGGGAGCATGATGATCCTGGCAAGTTTCTGATCATCGTGCTCACCTTGGTTTCTGTCGGGAAGGCTTCGTTCAGCTGTTTCGGCATTGTCGACCCTGTAGAGCCTGTTTGGCTGCTGTTTTGGGCTTGCGCATGCTTATCCAGCGATCCGAGGCTGTCCTGATGCCTCCGGAGGTGAGCACGATGATCGTTGGTCAGTGCTGATCATAGTGCTCACCTCACTTTGGATCAACAGTGTCCGGTCAGCCCTGTTTGGCGCGATCTTCCCCAACTGCGCGCTTCCCACAGTGACCTGTTGTGCTCCAGACCATGAGCACGGCCTCCGGCATGTCGAGAACTGTCAGTACGTGTCTCGACGAAATTTAGAAGTCCTCGGTTTGTGAGAACGAGTCATAGAAGTCGCCAGATTTACATAAAATGATGGATTTTATGTAAACATAGGGACTTTTATGCATTTGTACACCTTGTGCCTACTGGGGACAGTGTGTATGAGTGTGTTTGACCTCTGGACTGATTGCCCATGATCCGTTAGCTGTTGCGGAAATCGAAGAGTCGATTTTGGTGCGTTTTTCGGCGAAATTCGCCGAAAGAACGCGGTTTCGGTTCGGATTTCTTCCGATGTGGTTTGGTTGTCTTGTGTGTGGTCGCTGAGCCTTGTTGGCTAGTCACCATCATCATTTTGTGGGTTCGGTGATGATGGGTGAGCGACGGTGGGTTCCGGTGTCGAAATAGACACTTTCGGGAACTCGGATTCGTACAATTATCCGGCGATAATTGTGTAGTGGTGTTATCTTGTGTTTGCTGCCAAAACATCCAAATTGGAGTGTTTTGGGGCAGCAGGCGACTTGTGACACGAGTCGGTGAGTTTCGGGACACTTAGTGGGTCCCGACGGCATCCCGGTGTGGTTTTCGGGACTTTCGGTGAGTTACGGTAATCGGTATTGGGAAACTGATCTTCATGAAATTGTTTGTGGGGTTGTGGATACTGTGATTATTAGTTGTGGGTTAGATACTAACCCGGTGGACCCTCTATTGGTCCTGTCGACATTCTTTTACAGTCAGGAGACAGACGCGACATCCTTACAGGTGGGTACTTCGACCCGACGTCGGTACAGTGGTGCACGCTTGGTGATGGTTTCTTACCCTTACTCTTCTGTTGTTACTATCGCATAGCATATTGAGTTTTGCACCCTTGTTTATTCGTTATACTCTACTCGTTGTTTGCATGCTTAGTATCCTGAGTGGGAGTAGAGTAGTTCTATCTACATGCGTATCTGTTGACCTAGTTGGTTGGTTGTTGCATTCCGTATCTGTTGATCTAGTTTGGTTGTTGTTGCATTCCATAATCTGTGACCTAGTTGGTCTGTTGTTGCATTCGTATCTGTTGATCTAGTTGGTTGGTTTTGCATTCCGTATCTGTTGACATGGTTGGTCGGTTCTCAGTACTTCGTATCCAGGACCTTGTTGGCAGTTGGACTCTATGGACTGTTGGTCCAGGCACACACATGGACTCTCTTGTCATGTGGTTACGATCTGGTTGATCGTGGTTTGGCTGTGTACGCCCTTGTTTCTGGCTTCAGCCTAGGCACCGCTTTAGCCGGGTCGTTTGAGCATATCAGCATGATTTAGTCACACCACTGTGTATTCTAAACACCAGGTTGGTTTGGCCACCAACAACAGGTGTACGTATCCGGATAGGTCGTCGATGACGCATGAATAAGCTCTCAGTGTCTGCTCTGTGACAGGCAACCGCTTTGAGGTCTGGCGGACCAATATAGCAGCATCAGATTGGGTATATTTGGACTTATCGTCTGGTTGACGGCATATAACTATAGTGACAGTGGTTTGCTTGTATATCTTCAGTTCTTTCGTTATATGTCTTGCTACTAATGTCTGTTACATGTATAACATTCAGTTGTTCATTACAGAGCGGTAGTTCGTACTTTCTTTCATATATTTGTCTCTTTCATTCATTATTATTGCTACTGTATTTTCTACTGACGCACCGTACTGTCTGTGTAGCTCTTCCTGATCCGGTGAGTACTCCTCGCCTTCATCGGCTTGCGGTACCCACTGGAGGGGAGTGATTTACATGTCTCACCTCCCACACCATTTTTCAGGTATTGTAGGCGATGAGTTTTGGGACGAGACTGTGAAGTACGTTCGTAGCGGTCGATAGAGCTTCCGACCCAGGTTATCGATTTAGTTTTATCCTACTATTCTGTTGTTATAGCTTGTTAGTTTATGTGGTTCAGTTAGATGATCATACTTGATGTTTGAATGTTGTGAGCTGTTGAATTTGTGGATTTGTGGAATTTTGGATTTGGTTTATGGATCTTCAGTTTTGGGAATGTTTGTATACTTGTGCTTCTCGATTTGTATTGTATGGATTTACGCATCGTGGTTTTCTACCCCTCGAGGTAGTCGGCTTTCAAAATAGAGTTTCCGTGTGGGAAACAGTTTCAAAAGATTTTGAATGATTTTCATGTATGATGAATAGATTTAAAAATAAAAGCTTCCGTGTGGGGAGCACTTTTAATAGGATGATTGTTGTATCTGTGCATTGCATCATCCAGCGTCTAAGGAGTGTTTAGGAGCATGCATCATCTCTAAGCATTGTTTAGCTGTAAAAAATGGCATACATGAATTGGTTGCTTGATTGGTAAAATGTAGGTTGTGTTGTGATACCTGTTGTACCGTTGGTACCCCCGTGCAAATACAAAGGAGACTCTGTCCGAGTGGAACAGATGAACTTTGTATTTGTGGCGGTCTGTACGTACGTGGGCCAGGTTGAAAAAAAAATAATAGCCATTCTTCCGGACTCTCGGAGATTTCAAAATGGTAATGGCTATTAAAATCGGCCCTGGGGCGTGACAGATTAAGATGGTATCAGAGCGTGAAACAACTACAGCTACATTTACAAGTTTTCTAACTGAACCATTGGTTAGGTTGACCATAGGATGACCATAAAATCGTAGGCACGTACGAGCGCGGGGTATACGAGATTTAGTCTCGGGGTTATCGAGCTGGTAGGTTCGAGGGTTGATTGGTGTTATCACCTCGTGTTCTTTTGCTACAGGTTGTGGCTTGTGCTTGTTTTGGTGTTAGGAGTGGGGATAGTGAGCGGACTAGCTCTGAGCAGTGAGGTGTCATCAGATTGCTATTGCTATTGTTATCGCCCCACCTCCAACACGGGACATGAAAGTTTTTGCTGGTCAATCCGCAGGCACAGGGTGTATTCTGTTGAGTTATGTCAGGTGGTTTGTTGGTGGAGTTACCTAGGCGGATGTTTTGACCTTTTGTGGGTTCCTTGTCAGTACGGTGTGTGTCGAATCTGGTTTTTGTACAGTCGTGATGTCGGATCTTTGTTCATGCATTCTAGCACATTATAGGAGACTCTGGTTTTTGTACAGTCGTGATCCTGTTGTATCCGTTGGTACGCCGTGCAAATATAAAGGAGACTCTGTCCGAGTGAACAGATGAACTTTGTATTTGTGGCGGGTCTGTACGTCACGTGGGCCAGGTTGGAAAAAAAAAAATGGCACATTTTTCGCGACTCTGAGATTTCAAAATGGTAATGGCTATTAAAATCGGCCCCGGGGTGTGACAGCCCGTGGGGCAGACAGACTCCAGGATTCTACTTTAGCGAACTACTCCTAGAGAAAAGCGGTAAAATTACAAATAGACTACTCCTAAAAAATGCAGGAAATTACGAGAAAAATAAGAGTGGTCTTTTGTTCATAGGGAAAAAGACCACTTTTCAGGGTATCACCGACCTATTTATAGGATCGCCCTTGATTCAGTTATTGCTACACGATTGGCCATGATCTCTTGACTTTCCGGACTACTTTCAACCGATTGGAACCGCCTGCAACTGCTTGCAGTTATTGTAACTCCTTCAATTTAGCGCGGTTCATATCTTCCCTAATACTCCCGGCGCACATCAACACTATGACTCTTGCATGGGCCCGGTGTGCCAGCTGTTCGCGCCGAATTAGCTTAACAATTGCCCCCTCGGCAGCTTTCGAAGCGACGCTTCGGTAGCTGGCGTCTCCCAATGAGCACTTCACTTTTCGAATTCTTGGTATGGTTTCGTCTCAACCATCCAATTTTCTGTTGCCAAAAATCCTGCAATTGCTTCAATAACAAGCGCGATCCGAGGCATAGTTCTCGGTCCACTCAAATTCAAATTCCCTGTACGAGTAACATAACCTTATGTACGGTTTAATCATGGCCGCCTATTTTCTTTTTTTTTTTTTACGGCCCCGATCTTACTCTCTAATTTTGTCTTATACGCAGCCTTAATTAGGCCATCTTAATTGCCCTTGTCCATTCATCATTATAGCCGACCTCGAAACTCGTTTCGATGTGACGGTTCGATACAACGGCCTTTTCTTCTTCCCCAAGCTTCTCATTCTTTTTGTCTCTTTTATCTCTTTTATCCCTTTCTCGTCTCCTCCAATGAAACCTCTTTCTCGTCTCTCTCTTTCTTCTGTCGTCTTCTTCCTTTCGCCTTTCATACTCATCTCTCTTAGAGTAATGGCGCCAATTCTTTATTTACCTACTCATCCTTCATTAGACTATACTTTGCTCAAGCCGTATCTCGACACGGACCCCTCTAGATTTATCTTGGGTCCCTCTTTTACTAAAGACCTGCCTGTTGATGACTTCCCTTTTTCTGATGAAGGTCTTCCATTGATGGCCAAATCCATCCATCTTCATTCCTGGTATCCTTCGGCTTCGATAGGAAGAAGCCTTCGAACCTGGCCTAGTGTTTTAGATGCTTACTTGGCTTGGTTAGATCGCGTGGAAGCTACTTATGATGACTTCTGGAGAGAAGATGGAATCTATGAAGCTATTCAGCTATCTCGAAAACCTCCTATAGCCGATTCTCTCCTTTTAGCTTCCGCTCTTTGTTTCTGGTCCCCTGTTTTCAATATTTTTCTTTTTAAAGCAGGACCTCTTACCCCAACTTTCTTGGATGTAGCTGCCATCATAGGTCTACGGCCTTATGGTGTTACCCTATCCATGGCCTACAACCCTGATGGTGTGTCTGATTTTGAGGCTCACCTTGACCTCTCTGATTTGGCTTATTCCAAATTTCTTTGTAAATTTGCAGGAGATTCTTCTGCTCCTATCACCAAGAAGGAACACACAGCGTTCCTTCTATACTGGCTATGTCATAATTTCTTCTATACTCGTTCACAGAAGATCAATCGCGATTTCATTCCTATCGCCGTTGGTCTGACTAACGGCGATAAATAAGCTCTTGTACCTTATTTCCTCGCTTTTGTTTATAGAGAAATCTTTGATTCCATCAAAGCCCTACCCTCTGGAGAAGGGGTGACCATTAGTTCGGGCTGTGGTGTTTTTTGGTTTTTACAGATGTTTTTACAAATCTATCTCCCCCACTTGTGTCGAATTCCTTTAGATAAGGATTCGGCTGCTCATTTTGATTTTTAAGGGTTGGCTCTTGGTTGCCCTCCGCCATTGACATCCGGCCAACCTTTTGATTTTTCAATTTATTTTAAAATATTTTATGAATCTCGCCCTCATTTCACTATTCATTGGTCTCCTTTTGCTGATCGTGTCACCGGCCCGTCTTGGTTTTTAGCAAGATATGAAGCTCTTCAAAATGAGCTTACTTCTTCTCGTGCCGGTGAATATGCAGATGTTTGGTATTCATTTCTGGCCACAAGGGATTTACACATTGGCTTGAAGTCGCGCTCAAAATTACTGCCGAGCACTGAAGTTTATTCTCCTCAGTTCGTGGGGCGTCAATTCGGCTTTACTCAAGCAATTCCTATTCCGGTCAAATTCTTCACTGCTAATACTGCCTTTAACCGGCCCCCTACCAAGAGCATAGCTGATGCGGATCGGATTTCGGCTATGGGGAATCGCCTTCGGCGATTCTTCAAATTAATGAGTTTCAGGCCGAATTACACAGAGGTATTGGGATTTCGTTAGCATCACTTGGGACCATTTACCGATCGTATTTTCAATCGGTCCACTGTACAAGCATTTCGTCAAACCATTCTTCCTCTTGGTACGTCTCTTTGTTCATACTCACTCTTCTCCTATTTTCAGCCTTTATGAACTCAATTTTTTATTCTTTTATTTTTCAGATACAGCAGTACCTGTCTCCATTGATCCAACTGTACCAAAAGAAGAACCAGAGGATTCCTGATACTTCGCCTCCTTCTTCTGTAATAGAATTTTTCTTTCCTTTGGATTTTGAGATACATACATACATACACACACATATATATATATATATATATATATATATATATATATATATATATATATATATATATATATATATAGAGCTAGGCTGGTATACTATCGTAGCACGGAGGCCTCCGTACTACAAGGCTGTTTTCAATGATGCGGCTTTCAAATCGACGATCGGCTCCGTTAGACTTGACTTACACTATTAAAAGTATTTTGGAAACTAAATTTATAATTTTTCGAACGATCATTTGGGTAAGTGATCAAAAGGTTCCAAAATTAACAATTTTAATGGTAGATATGGGATGCGTTTTTAAGTTCAACGGCTGTAGAATGTATCCAAATTAGAATGAAAATTTAATAGAAAATTCTACTTACACATCAATAGCAAGACCATAACTTTCGATTTGAATTTTGATCTTTTCACTGTTTTTTATGAGATTTTTTCATTTTCAGCCGTTTATTTTCTAGACTACTCGTTTGATAGGTAAATAATGCGAAAAAATTATGAAATTTAGTTTCCAAATACTTTTAATAGTGTAGATCAAGTCTAACGGAGCGATCGTCGATTTAGAAAGCCACATCATTGAAAAAACTTGGAGCAGGAGGCCTCCGAGCTACCGATAGTATACCACCTTAGCTCTATATATATACATATATATACATGTATATATACATGTATATATATATTGTCTATATTTCATTTCTATCTACAGTTAATTCCAGCTTCTCCATCGGTCCCAGCTTCAGATAAAAGACTGGTTGAACCTGTACAATCTCCGCCTTCGCCGTCTTCAAAGCGGCGTAAATCGGCTGCTAAAAGGTAATTCCGACAAGCCGAAGGCGCTTCTTCGGCTGATATCTCAAAGAACAGAGCCGAAAATATACCTTCGGCTCCAATTCTAGAAACAAGAACCGAAGATATACCTTCGGCTGATGTTCCATCAGAGGAAACTAACATACCTTCCTCGGCTACTGAACAAAGCTCTATGCCAACCGAACCGATTGAGATCGAGGTATGCCAAGTTAGTTGTCTGTAACCAATTTTTCCTATTTCCTCATTTATTTATCATTTTCTTTTAACCAACAATCTTTTCCTGAAAGAGTCCCTTTTACTCATTCTTCGAAGACGCAGATAAAAAGACAACTTCGCAGGGAAGCTCGTCTTGAAAAGAAGCGAGGGGTAGAGAAAAAGAAAAAGTCTGTTGAAAAGGCGAGCACGACGCCATTATCAAATGAGGCTGCATCACCTTTTTGTGCCCCTGCCCCAGTGCCAACTATAGGGGATGAACAAGTAAATGTACCTTTCGGGCAAGGCTCTGGAGAAACAAGCACCGTACTTCCTCATCCGACTCATGAAGCTTCCCTTCCTGTTCCTGAAGATCCTCTATCTACTACTCTTCATTCTCTACTGGTTTCGAGCACCAATTCCAATGAGGGAGATGATTTTTCAACCATTATCGTATCATCAGACACCCAATACAAGTTTGATGAGTGTCTTAAGATATACAGTAATGGTATC
The DNA here is from genome assembly GCF_001540865.1 of Ananas comosus. Taxonomy (NCBI): domain Eukaryota; kingdom Viridiplantae; phylum Streptophyta; class Magnoliopsida; order Poales; family Bromeliaceae; genus Ananas; species Ananas comosus. Next base: position 6,778,210 of record NC_033634.1, on the reverse strand, counting down.
CCTAATTTAGCTCAAAATCCAGAATAATTTGATCGGCTATATGCTCTTTTACTTGATTTGGCTGATCAATCAGATATTACTCCTGGTATCAAATATTTTGTAAAGACTTTGTCGTCTCAATTTTCTTCTTTTTTAGCTCGGCAACAATCTTTGAGTGCCGAGCTTTTGTCTTTGGATCAACATTTTCACCACGTTGATCATTTTAGGAATACTATACCTGAGGTAGCGGCTCTTATTACCGATGTCAGCCGAGAGGATTGTGTCTTAGCAGATCAAGAATCAGCTCTGCATCAGCGCATTTTAACTCTTGAAGAAGAATTGGCTGAAGCGAAATCGACTGTAGCTCATATTTCTGAGCGTCGGTTTCAATTGCAAAAGCAATTGGAATCCTCGAAAGAAAAGGGGACAAAACTTCGAGATGAACTCTCTCAACTCTACAAAGTACATCCCTTGATGAAGTGCCGAAGAAAAGCTGCCGAAACTGCTCAAGCCAACCTGATAGCCGAATGGTACCAACTCAGAGATTTATTATCTTGATTCGGCTTGTAATATTTTAACTTTGATTTTGGTTATTTTCCCATATGGATGGGTAATACTTCTTTAAATATTTTCCATTAACTGGTTTCTCATTTTCTGACCCATCTCTATTTCTTAAGTAGTATGCATTTCCTTTAGTGACTCTGCTTATCTGAAATGGTCCTTCCCAATTTGGAGACTATTTACCATATAATCGGTCTTTTCGACCGATAGGGAATAGTAACCTATATAAGAACTAAATCATCAACCGCAAAGGATTTAGCCCTCACTTTTTTATTATATGCACCACACACTCGGTTTTGATAAGCTTGTAGATGATTTAACGCCATCAACCGAGTTTCATATAGTTTATCCATTTCATCTTTCATTAACTCATTGTATTCATCAGCCGACAGCCCTTTCTGATTTTCTAATCTTAATGAAGGCACTGTTATTTCGGCTGGAACAACGGCCTCATGGCCGTATACTAATTAGAATGGCGTCATCCCAGTTGCTGTTTTCACCGAAGTCCGGTATGCCTATAATACTTCGGATAGTGTTTCATTCCATTTTCTTAGATATTTCCCAACATGCCGCTTCATAAGGTTTATAATCACCTTATTTGCTGCTTCAGTTTGTCCATTCGCTTGAGCATAGTAAGGAGACGAATGGAGTAACCTTATCTTCCGAGATTCGATGAACCGAACGAATTGTCCACCTGTGAACATTGTCCCTTAATCGGTCGTAATTGTCTCGGAAATTCCGAAGCGATGAATTATATAATCTTCGATAAAATCGATGATTTCTTTCTGTGTGACCAACTGAGCAGGTTTTGCTTCACCCATTTAGTAAAGTAATCAACGGCCACTATTAAAAACTTATGACCAGCCAAAGAATTCGGCTGGATTTCTCCAATCAAATTCATGGCCCAACCTCGAAAAGGCCATGGTTTAATTATAGCATACATCTTAGAAGCAGGAACTCTTTGTACCGAACCATGGAATTGACAATCCTGACAACCTTTAGCATATTCTATGCAATCTTGATGCATGGTATGCCAAAAATATCCTAAATGTCGAATTGTCCATCACAATCTTTTTCCTGCTTAATGGGCTCCACACAAGCCTTCATGTATTTCTCCCATTACTAATAAAGCTTCTTCGAGTCCCAAACATTTTAATAATACTTCTTCGGCTGTTCTTTTATAAAGCTGTTCATTTAATAAACAATAACAGAGTGCTCTTCTTCGAATAGTATAGTCGACCTTTTTGTTAGGGTCTTCTAAATACTCAATTATAGGTTTTCTCCAATCTTCTTTTATCTCTATAGGGGCAACGATCGGTTCCCTCATAAGAACCGAAGGTAAAAGCCTTTTCTCTATCTTTGTTAAACCTTGGTTCGGCTCTCTATATCCGGAAGCCGATTGGGCTAATTCGTTCGCTTGTTCATTTTTCTCTCTAGTCAAATGTTCAAACTCAACTTCTCTGAAACTGTAAAGCAGTTTCACTGTTTTTTTCAAATAATTTTGTAAATTTTGACTTTCGCATCGGTACTCTCCGCTAACTCGTTTGATTACTAGCTGTGAATCACCGATGACCCTAAGCGACTTAACTTTCAGTTCTTGTAAGATTTCAAGACCAATTATTAAGGCTTCATATTCGGCTTGATTGTTAGAGTAGCCGAAACCTAACTCAAAAGCAAATTTACATGAATACCCCTCAGGAAATTGTATAACTATTCCAGCTCCTGCAGACTCGGCTGTTCTTGAGCCGTCAAAATAAAGTGTCCAAGGTTGACAGCCGACTAAATTTTGTTTCGGCTCTTCAATTTCAACACATGGATGATCAGCCAAAAAATCGGCTATTGCTTGTCCTTTAACAGCTTTCGCTGGAATATATTTAAGAGAAAATTCAGACAAAGCTAACATCCACTTTCTAAGTCTACCCCTCAATACGAGTTTAGCCAACATATATTTTATCAAATCGGTATTGACTATTACCGACACCTCAGTTGGTAAAATGTAATACCTTAATTTTGTACATGCGTAATATAATGCCAGGCATAATTTTTCAATAGCCGAATATCGTTTCTCAGTATCTAATAACCTTCTTTAGATAATAAATGGCATGTTCCTCTTTTTCTTCATTTTCTTAGGCTAATAAACACCTAAAGTTTTCCTCTGCAGCCGAAACATATAACTTCATCGGCTGTCCTTGTTGAGGAGGCATGAGAATTTGAGGGTTTGACAAGTATTTCTTTATATTTTCAAAAGCTTTTTGTTGTTCTTCTGTCCAAACAAATTCTTCTTTGCTTTTAAGCCGAAGAAATGGAGTGAAAACTCCTATTCTACCGGCCAAATTAGATATGAATCGCCGTAAATAATTTATTTTCCCCAACAAGCTTTGCAACTCTTTCTTACTTTTTGGGGGCGGCAATTCTGATATAGTTTTTGCTTTATTTTTATCAACTTCTGTTCTCTTCTTATGTACCAAAAACCCTAAAAAGTTTCCTGCTGAAACTCCAAAGGCACACTTCAAGGGATTCATCTTTAACTTGTATTTTCTCATCCTTTCAAAGGCGAGACTTAAATCGACCCAATGTTCGGCTTGTGATTTGGATTTTACGACTATATCATCGATGTAAACTTCCAACATTTTGCCGATTAAATCATGAAAAATAAAATTCATCGCTTTTTGATAAGTAGCTCCGGCATTTTTCAAGCCGAACGGCATGACTACCCATTCAAAGGTTCTAATAGATCCCGGGCATCTAAAAGCCGTTTTAGCTACATCATCCTTAGCAATATAAATTTGGTTTTATCCAGCATGTCCATCCATAAAGGACAGGATTTCGTTACCAGCAGCCGAATCTACTAGCATATCGGCTATAGGCATAGGGTACTCATCTTTTGGTGTAGCTAAGTTTAAATTCCTGAAATCGATGCAAACTCTAAGTTTACCATTCTTTTTTCGTACTGGAACTATATTAGATACCCAATCAACATAACGGGTCGCTCTAATAAAACCGACCCTCAAAAGATTTTCAATTTCAATCTTAATTTGGAGTACAATACTCGGCTCAAATCTACGAGCCGGTTGTTTATAAGGCTTGAAACCCTTTTTAATGGGTAGTCTCGACTCAACCCTGGCATTTCTTCATACCTCCAGGCGAAGCAGTCTTTGCACTCCTTCAGCAATGCTTTCAGCTCCTCCTGTTATTGAGCCGAAAGCTTAGCGCTAATGTAAGTCGGTCGCTTGTCTTCATCAGACCCCAAGTTCACCTCGATTAGTGGATCTTGTGTCTCCAATTTCTTTTCACCGACTTTGATAGACGATTCTTCTAAGTTCAACTTGTTGGTTTACCTGTTTGCTACATCCGATAAATCTTCATCGGCTTCTCCTGCCGATTTCATCACTTCTTGCGAATCGGTTGTAGCAACCGACTTCATAATTTCTCCGTTGGCCCTTTCGGCCCTCTTGTTGTTTACCACCTCTTCGGCCTTTTAGGCCGGATTTATCACACAGTCGATCTTGTCGATTGGCTTTTCTGGCCGAAGCTCCTCTAAAGCTTTAGTTCTTGGTCCTTGGCATTCCATTTTAACCATTTTGGTAGCTCTTCGGCTGCCACCAAAGCTTCTTCATCTCTAGTGAGGATCAACTGGACTCCTTCTTCTGTGACTCTTACGAAGAAAATTTGATCTGGATCCGCGTCGGCCCAATTGATATGGCCCACTTCTTTGGTGTTAATATCTACCATTTGGGGCCGTCCTTTGGCCCGGATTTCTTCAACTTTCTCACCGATCCACTGAAACAACTTTTCATGGGTGTGGAAGGCACGCACTCGTTCGCGTGAATCCAATCGCGTCCGAGTAGTAGGTTATATTAACTATCTGCATCAACCACAAAGAATGCCGTTCGTAAAGTTTTGGAACCTACCGTGATCTCGGTCGTAAGCACCCCTCGAGCTTGCTGACCGCTCCCAGTGAAGTCGGTCATGATCGTGTTAGTGGGCTTCAACTTATCTTCATCCTTACCCAACTTCTTAAAGAATGAAGTGGGCATGACATTGACCATCGCTCCGCCGTCTACCATAACTCAGCCTACTGGCCGACCTTCAATTAAGGCCCGAATGAAAAGAGGCCTTGCAAATCTTATTTGTATGGCCGATGGCTTCTCAAAAACCATCGTATCGGCCGGTTTGGCATCCTCTAACTGTAATTGGGCCACATTAAGCCCAAATTCTTCCTCTATTTCCTCATACTCAGTATACTATACTTTAAAAGACTGTTGCAGAGTATACACCATATTGACATCGGCTGGTCCTTCATCAGCCGATTTTTCTTTAATCCTCTGCTTCTTTTCTTCACATTCTTTAGCCGTTTCGGTAGAAGAATCGCTCTCCATTCGCACCTCCCTCTCTTTAGGAGGCCATATCTCTCTCTTGATGATTGTTTCGAGAGAAGCTATTTTATCTTCTAGCTCCATCCTTGTCATTTTCTCTTCTTGTTCGGCCGGTATTGGTCGTTCAATCTTTGATTTTAGCCAGACTGCCTCATGATCATTCCGCATCGGGCGGACAAGGTGTGGAGGTTCATCAGGTCGCCTCCATACGTTCAATTTTATCCCCTTCGCTTCATCGTATTATTGTCTGGCCTCGGCTTGCATTCTTTGCTACCGACGCTTTTGTGTTTTCGTTAACATCGGCCCTTGCCATCTGGCCGATGGTTTCACTTCTACCTCATGCCATTTGTCTACCGGCACGTTTGCCGGTACTTTCACGGTCCTCAAATGATTCTTCAAGATTTCTCTCCTTTCCCAGGGTCTCGGCTAAGGTTCGATGCCGAGCTTATTGACTTACCTTCAACCAAGGAATTCTATGTTTCTCGGTCATTCCCTCGAATTCTGGTTCTGGTCTCAGCCTGGCTTGATGCTGCCAGTGTGGCCGATACCCAGGAAACCTTGGCCTCGAGCCGAATGGTTTTTCTGGATAACTCCATCGGCTCAGTCGTTCTTCTCGTCGGTTGTGGTAGTAGTCATGCAGAACTTTCTACATCAGCAAATCCTTTTTATGTTGAACCGAATCGACTTCCAGTTCCATTCCGTTGGAGGCTTCATCTGAGCCTTCCTCTTCTGGATCCTCACCATCAGGAATGTCATCCCATTCCTCGGAAAACGCTATCAACTCATTCCACTCATTGCTTCTTTTCTTGGCATTGATGATGACTTCCCAGTCCTTCTTCGTCATTTCGGCCTTGCACCTTATGTAAAGCCATAGGTTTCTTTTGGCATGTGCCACGTTATCTGCGGTCGCCTGGTACGCAATCTCTTTCCCTTTAACATTCACCATATTGACCTGAAAAGGAAATGAACTTTTGTCAATTACATTATTTTCATTTTCTTGGTTGGCTAATATGAGCCGACCCTCGTCTATTTCTTCTTGGATCTGTCTTTTTGCAGTCGCTTTTCCTTTTCCTTTCATATTCACCACGTTGACCTGTGATGGAAAAGGGTTCTTATCAATTTTCATATCTTTACTTTCTTGGTCGGCAAAGATGAGCCGACCTTCGTTTATTTTTTTTTGAATTTGCCTCTTAAAGGCAGTGCATTCATTTATTTTATGGCTCCATGAGTGGTGCCATTTGCAATTCTCCTACGTTTTAACTCTTCTACGGGAGGTATCGTTTGACCCTCCTATAGTTGAATCTTTCCATCTTTAAACAACAGATCAAATATAAGATCGGTCTTTGACACATCAAACGAATAGGTATATGCCGAAACCTGCGCTTTTGCTTCGCGCGATTTAGCAGGTTTTAACAAAGCGCACTTATATGGTTGACGGTTTTTCACCATATCTGCAGCACATACTTCGGCTTCATCAGCCGAATCCTCAATCTCTTCAGACGAATTCGGCTCCTCATGAGCCGAAGACTCCTCAAGGAAAGAGATATTTTTCTCCTTTTCCTTGTTCCATTCTCTATTTCGGCTTCATCTGGGCCAATCTTCATTGTTATTCTTTCAAAATTGCTCATATTGAGCAACTCAAATTCCCAAATCGAAGAGGTTTGGAAAAAACTTGTCTTCAAAATGATCTTTAATCTTAAAATGCAAGCCGTTAAATACCATTTTGGCAAATTCCGACTCTGGCATTCTCACAAAACAACGGCTCCGAGCCGTCTTAAATCGGTTCAGATACTCATCAACCGATTCACCTGTCCTTTGTTTGAACTAGGCTAAATCGGCAACCGATAATTCCGGCTCAGTTCTATAGAATTGTTCATGAAATTTACCTTCTAATTCGTCCCAATCTCGGACGGAATTAGCCGGCAAACTTGTGTACCAAGTGAAAGCCATCTTTGTTAATGACGCATTGAACAATCTTAACTTCAAAAATGGGTTTGCTGCGGCTTCTCGGCATTGTGCCGTGAACCGTGCAACATGTTCGACCGTGTTCTCGGTTTCATCTCCAGAAAATTTATCAAACTTCGACATTTTCCAATTTGCCGGGTATGGGTGCTCTGCGTCTATATTCGCAGGGTAAGGTGATCTAAATACAGGCCGCATTGCCGGCCTTGCGCCTACTCCGAACGTATTTCGGATGGCCTCCTCTATTTGTGAGTAAATTTTATTATTAATCCCCTGTAAAGGGATTTGCGCTGGAGCTAGGTTCGGTCCTTGTGCTAAACCGGGATTTTGTACTCCGGGGTAATTAACTCCTTGTGTATTTGGAGCCTGCCTCCTAGCATATTTTGAGGTTGGTATGCTGCGACTGGTGGGGAGGTAACCCCCACGCTATCTCCGGTTGTTGACCGGCATTAACGACAGCCGGTATATAAGCCGCCTGATAAGGTGCCCCCTGGTATTCGGGCTGTACATTTACCGAGGTTACGGGATTTTGTAACACTGGCGCCATCATAGGTGTTTGTAAGCCTACTGCTGACTGATCATTTCGAGTCAATATTTGCCCTATTCGGGCTATGTTTTCGTTAGAGGCCGTGATTGCGGCCAATACGGCATCCAGCCGTGCAGTACTCGCATGATTATTTTGGTCCAAAACTTGCAGGACGCATGTCACGCCCCGGGGCCCAGCGGAAGCCCCCCCGGCGCGTGCCCAGACCCGCCATATGTATAAAATATATAAGGCGTCTACAACAAAGCGATAAATAAAACAATAATACAAAGAGATCTAGCAATATCAGAGTATAGTATAACTAGATTTCTACAACATGATAAGGTAAGAGAAGTTCAAACCACTAAATAAAAGTCATAGGTAATAGAATAGATGTCCCAAAATAAGAGCTAAAAGAGTACATAGGTGGTCTTTATACATGGTACAAAAAAATCTCTCTCTCACCAAAAATACAAAAAGAGAGTAACTACCTAAGAGCAAGTAGCTCCCCGTTATCTAGCTAGGCGACACTCTTGTTGCGATCCCATGCCTCTGCCGATGCCGAAGGCTCTGAAATAAAATCATAAAATAGGGGGCGTGAGAACTATTAAATAATAGTTCTTAGTGGGCAATTACTGACTTCAGTGAAATGCGCCACTAGGTCCAAAAGCTACCAAAAAGGGAAAGTACGAGAATAAGCAAAAGCGATATATACGACAAGTAAATAAACATGAGTACTCGTTACCACATGAGATCTCTACTTAGTATGGAATTGCATAAGTAAGAAAGCTATACTATCATGAAAATGCACAAGTATACAACCATCATAATATCCACAATGTAATAGTAAAATGTCATTGTTTACTATTCTAGTCAATGTTCACTTGTCATGTTAACTACTTAAAGTTAAATCTTGTAAGACCCACCCGAAGGTTGTCTGGCCTGAAGACCCACCCGTAGGCTGTCTGGCCGGTGCCGTGCCTAATGGCCCCGTGGTAGTCAACATCCCCACTCTAGGAATGAGTCTTACCCACGGCAATCCACTTCAGCGCCCAATCCAGCACGACGAGTATGTATCGCGATGGCTATCTCCGGAGTGCCGGCTTGTAGGGAGCGACCCTCACAAACATGTGCGAATGAGCACAAAGGCAAGTAAGCATATATGTCCGTCTCAAGTCTTAAGTCATCATGTCTAAAATATGAAATATAGCAACTGTGTCGATGGCCTATCACTATGTCATCATGTCTAAAACACGGAATATAGTCGATGTCCAATGGCCTATCTCTATGTCTCTATGTTGCAGTTTCATAGTTTACTCGTTCAAGTGCCTCTTTATGGCGCTTTTGTCCCCTAAAGTCAAAGCATGATTTTGGTATTCATGAATACATAATTTGAGTCATTTTTAAACATAGGAGACATGTTTCCAACCTGCTAACATGAATATTTCTCACATGCATGCAAAACACCCAGAATGCTCTACTATATAGAGTGAAATTTTCATGATATATAAGGCATGTATTTTAAGCATTCTAAAATTCATAGAAATTCTATCTAGTATGAATATGCATGAATTTTAACGTTACGACGAGTATAATACCCATAGGGGCATTTTGCCCTGGTTTCATGAAGCCGAACCCACCGAGCTTCAACGCCGCTCTTCGATCGAGCCGACGAAGGTTACCGCCACTCTCCTAGCACCCTAGAGGTAATACTAAAAGAGTTAAACGAATCTTACGAACAACACTAAGCTCAAACTATAACCGTCTCAAGAAAAGGGCAAAACTCACCTCTAGTGTGGAAATCCCTTCTCAAGCTCCAAAGGAAAGCTAGAACTCTTCCAATCCAACCTATAGGAGGGTTCTAATCCAAGAGATTGAGCCCCAAAAGCCCTAAATCCAAAATGCCCAAAATCAACCCTAGGTTCCCATTCTAGGGTTTCATCTCAAAGAAACCATCAAAACATGGATCTAAATGAAAGAAATTGTTACAAACCTCTTGGAAGCTTCAATCCAAGCCCAAAGTCCACAAGCTCCCAAGATCTTCCCTCAACCAAGCTCCAAGCCTCTACCAAGGTGGAAATTGCTCCAAAAGGCAAAGAGAGAAGTAAATCCACCAAAATCCAGGCTAAAAGGGGCTCAAATCCAAATGGGATGGTGAAGAGGGCTCCCTTACCTTTTTCCCTGCTGGTGCCAAGCTCAGGGAAGGCTCTAGGGGCGTGGGGTGCTATATAGGATAGCAACAATCGCAAAAACACCCCTGCAGTTCGATTAGATCAGATTCTGCATTATGTACCGGTACACGGGAAAGTGTACCGGTACAAAACCCTATACGCGCAAACCTGAGCCTCGGGTTGGCAATTTACCACATCTGTACTGGTACAACCATCAAGGTGTACTGGTACACTTTCTGTACTGGTGCAACCATCAAGGCTGTACCGGTACACAGCCCTGCAGAGGCTACCCGAGAGCAGCCTGAGCTCCCCTCTTTAGTGGCCTTAGCGCTACTTAAAATACCATAAATCTCGAGATACGAGCCATAGGTCGGAACACTGTCAACGACCCTCCAGAATACCTGGAAAAAAATTCAGAACACTCATCAAACACTCGAACCTCGCAATTTGCAAAGTTCCAATGCGTTACAACCCGAATCATTTGTCCAAGCGCCTAAGCCAGACTAGGCTCCTGTTGGCGAGATTGACCACTGGTCTCGCCCTCAGCAGGTAAGACTGCTTGGGCTCTACGGCATTCTCTAAATTACTGGGCTTTCGCTCCCAGAATTTCTAGGAACGACCCTATTACGGAGATTCATGGCATTATTATCAGCCATAATTGGTATAAAATGTAAATTTATCTAAAAATTATGTTCCACTGGGCGTGCCAAAAATTGTTCGTAGCCGAATTTTCCGTCCTTGACCCAGTCAAAGATCCTCCTTGGGGAGCACGTCGGGGTGAGGAACGGTTGCGGATGATGACCCTCGAATTTTGCGCCCTTCGACAGATCAAGCGATTCGGCTTACGAGGGATCGGATCAGCCGGGTTCGAAGACCTCTACAGCAAATTCGGTTCGGCTGGGATAAGCCGAATACTCAAAACAGGCCTGAAACTAAGCTGGGAAAAGAGCCGAATGTCTAAAACAACATGAGATCTGGTCGGCCTGAAGAGCCGAAAAGAGATTCTATTGATTGATGGGAAGTATAACGATGGATATGTAGTTTACAGCGGAGTGATGCCCGTGGGGCAAACAGACTCCAGGATTCTACTTTAGCAAACTACTCCTAGAAAAAAGCAGTAAAATTATAAGTAGACTACTCCTAAAAAATGTAGGAAATTGCGAGGAAAATAAGGGTGGTCTTTTGTTCACAGGGGAAAATACCACTTTTCAAGGTATCACCGACCTATTTATAGGATTGCCCCTGATTCAGTTATTGCTACACGATTGGCCATGATCTCCTGACTTTCCGGACCACTTTCAACTGATTGGAACCGCCTGCAACTGCTTGCAGTTATTGTAACTCCGTCAATTTAGCGCGGTTCATATCTTCCCTAATACTCCCGGCGCACATCAAGACTGTGACTCTTGCATGGGCCCAGTGTGCCAGCTGTTCGCGCCGAATTGGCTTAACAATTAGAAACTTTTTAGGTTGTAAGGAATGTGATAATTATATGGGTAAATTGTTAGAATTTTTTAGATTGTTACGATTATATATGATTTGTTAATCTTTTTATGTAATTGTTAGAATTATATATAGGAAATAGAAAGAAACAATAAATTTTTTTTATTAACATAAAGACGGTAAATAATTCACCCTTTTTTTAATTTTATTAATGACAAAACAAAATTATTTGACCAATTTTTAAAAGATCATTTGACAAATTATAAATTTTTAAAAGATTAAATTAAAAAAAAAAGTTTTATACACTCTGAAATTGGTATATCATACATCATACTTATTTAGAAGATAAAATTTTTACATAACACATCATTCACATCACGTGATAATTAAAAAATTGAAAAAAGCTAATTGCACATTTGACAAGATGTATGATGTACCCTCACCTATTCTAGGGTGGATTGGCTTTCCTTGTCATATAATTATGATAGACGAAAAAAAAAAGTCTCTACCGTAGGATGCTGTGATGTAAGTCATATAAATTTTTAAGGGCGCATGTATAGCCGTGTTTGGAAGTAGGGCCAAGTAGCTTTTTCCTTAGATCTTTTCTAACTAGGGATGTCAATGGATCAGATTCGGGATGAAATTTCAAAAATCTTAAATTGAACCCGAAACCAAACTTGAACCCGAATCCGATAGATTTTGAAAATCCATACCCAAACTCAAACCCGACCAAAAATTTGAGACCCGAATCCGAGCGTGAAGATCCGAAATCAAAACAATTATTTCTCTTTACAATATATTTTAAAATATATTACAATTATATATTATTATATAGCTTTTTTCATTGCTTTTTGAAACGAAACTCTATTTTTTAATTTATAATATAAAATAATTTTAAATTCGAATTGGATTCGAGTTCGTATTTGGATCAGATACAGTCTAAATCCACATCTGAATCTAAATTGGTCAAATTTTTATTTTGACATTTATATCCAAAAATATATCTATTTAGCATGGAATAAAGAGTTTTGCTAGAATACTATAGGTAGTAAACGACTCGGTTTACTACCGATTTGTTTTCGATGATAGAGCTTCCAAATTGATGATCGGTACCGTTAAATATGATCTAAACTATTTAAACTATCTGAAAATCAAATTTTACACATTTTCGATATTGTTCTTTTGTCCATCAAGTGAACCAAAAAATGAATAGCTGGAAATGAATATCCTTCAAAAAATGATGATATAATTTTTATATTTGAGATCTAGAGTCTAGATCTTATTTTAAATAGTTTAAAGAATTTTTTAATAAAAATTTAGTTGATTTGAACTCTTCTATACCGTTAAACGAGTAAACGCACCATATCGGCCATCAAAATTATAGATTTTGTGACTCTTTGATTGTTCAGTTAGTGATGCCAAAAAATCATAAAATTTGATTTCTAGATAATTTAAATGGTCTAAATCATGTTCAACGATACCGATTGACGATTTGGAAGCTCCATCATTAAAATAAATTGGTAGTAAATCGAGCAGTTTACTACCGATAGTAGCACGGTCAAACTCTGGAATAAATCCACTTCGCTCTGCTGTAGATAAAATTTTGGATATAATTTTGAATATCCGTGTGCATTGACAACCCTATTTCTAGCGATGGAAGGAGAGAGAGACTAGCGGAACTCAGTTGCTGTATTTCTTCGTCTTCTTCTCTCTAACCCTACCTCGAAGAGCTTCTGGAAAGAGAGAGCGAAGAGATAAGAAGGGGGAGAGAGAGAGCATATGCCCTCGATGGCGCGTCCCGCGAGGCAATCCGACTACGCCCGCTTCTCCCCGGAGACCCCGATCGTCGTCGACAATGGCGGCTCCACCTTCCGAATCGGGTACGGTTCCAAAACCCTAACCCTAACCCTAACCCTAATCCGAACCCCCGATTCCCTTCTCTTCTCTCTTCTCTCTAATCTTTTGATGATAATCGTTTTCCTGCCCTTCTCTCTCTCTCTCTCTTTATCTGTTGTAGATGGGCGGGGGAGTCTGATCCCCGCGTCGCGTTCCGCAACGTCGTCCAGAGGCCTCGCCACAGAGTCACGGGTACAAATTTTACAATTTTGTTCTTAATCTTCTCTATTTCCTGTGTATATTCTGCTATTCTCCACTAATAATGGCCACATGCACGTCTCCTAAAAAGGTTTTGATTTGCAAACTTATCCTTATTACACTTTCAAAAGTGTGGCAGATTTATGATGATAAAAAGTTATTACCTTGAAAGAATATGTTTTTTAGAGTTTTTTGGAGGTTTTTGATTTAGGGTTCACAAAGAATAAAGTGGGAGATGAATTAGAGACAGTAGAGATGAAAAATATAGATAAGAGATATGTATATGTGTATGTATATGTATATGACTACCATACTCTTATGAGTACGGAAATATTCATACTCATAAGTCATTTTCGATAATAGCAGTTCCGAATCGATTATCCATAAACATGATCTAGAGCATTTGAAACTTTTAGAAAACAAATTCCGTAATTTTTCTAAATTATAATAAAGTTCATCAAACAGGTATAAAATGAATGGTCAAAATCGAATGACCTTCTAAAAGTAGAGGATCGAATTCTTCAATTTAAAGTCGAAGTTATTTATCTTTATCTAGATAGTGAATAGAACTTTTTATCCAAAATTCAAACGATTCCAATTTTTTAGTGCCGTTAAACTAGCAAATATCACACACCGACCATTAAAAATTATTAATTTTGAGATCTTTTAATCGTAAGTTAATTGATTTTGAAATGTTATGAAACTTGATTTATAGAAATTTCAAATGCCATAAATCATGTCTAACGGTATGGATCGTCGATTCATAATCTTTATCATCGAAAATGACTTACAAGTACGAAAATGTTCACACTCACTAGAGTATAGTAGCTGGACCCCATATGATTATGAATCGACGATCCATATTGTTAGATATGGTTTAGAGTATTTAAACATTTGAGAAATCAAAGTTCATAATCATTTGGCATTATATACCTTGCAATTAGAAGGCCACAAATTTGATATTTTTAACGGCCGGTATGCAGGAGCGTTTATGAATTAACTGCGTAGAAGAATCAAAATCGATTGAATTTTTAATAGAAAATTATATTCACTATTTATATCAAGATCCATAACTATGATCTTGAATTTAAAAACCTATTGTTTGATTTTGACCGATCATTTTATACCCCCATGATGGATTTTATTATATATTCAAAAAATTATGAAATTCGATATACTTAAAGGCTTTAGATCATGTTTAACGGTATGGATTGTTGATTTGAAAGCTCCATCATAAAAAACAATTAATGAGTACTAAGGCTCCTATACCCTATACTCATAATAGTAGCCCTATATATATATTATTGGAAATGAAAGAAAGGTCGAGCTTAAGCCGATTCCATTGTGGAAAGAAAAGAGGCTTTTCTATTCCCACCTAATATGTCAAAAGCGAAACTTACGTAAAAATAAGGGGAACCAATATATATAGTAGGGCTAATATATTCTTATGAGTATAGAGCTCTTTATACTCATAAGTTGTTTTCAGTGTTTGAAAAGGCTCAAGGCGCAAAAAGGCGCAAAGGTCTTATGGAGTCTAGACGTGAGGCGCACCGCGAGGCGCACGCCTCAAGATGGTGAGGCGCATATCTAATAAAAATAAAACACTCTTAACAAGCTTATTTTAAATGGATGTTTTATATTAAAAATTCTAAAATAGCTATACAAAAGCAAAATAACTATAAAAAAGTAAAGAAATTGCATGCATAAATGTTCTCAGCTTAAAAAAAAAAAATGTTTCAACTTTCAACTTAAAAGTGTTTGCTGCTGCTGCTTCTTCTTGCCGTTGCTATTTATTGCCATTGGTGGGTGGAAGAGAGAACGACCAAGAGTAAAGGAAAAGAAAGCGTCCAATTAGAAATTTTTTTAAAGAATTTCTTAACATTTTAGAATATATTGAAGAAACTCAAAACCCAAAAATCCACACCTTAGACACATGAAACGTAAATATCACGAGGCGCGTGTGAGGCGCGCACCTCACTCCCTGAGGCGCTGAGACTCACGCCTTGCGCCTAGGCACTGAAATGCGTGCTTTTTCAAACACTGGTTTTTGATGATAGATCTTTCGAATTGACGATCCATATTATTAAATATGATCTGAGAGCATTGCAAACTTTTAGAAAACGAATTTCTGTATAATAAAGCCCATCAAGTGGGCATGAGGTGAATGGTCAAAATCGGATTACCTCCTAAAAATAGAGAATCAAATTCTTGAATTTAGGATCAAAGTTATAGATCTCTATTTAGATGGTGAATGGAATTTTCTATCAGAAATCAAATGATTTCAATTCTTTTTACATTGTTAAACTAGTGAGCATTAAAAATGGTTAATTTTGAGATCTTTTGATCTTAAGGTAAATGATATTGAAAAATTATGAAATTTGGTCGTTTAGAAGTTTCAAATGCTCTAAATCATGTTTAATAGGATTGAGGACATTGTCCCATCAAGTCGATTTGAATGATCGGAACTTCAAATTGACAATCAGCACCGTTGAAATTGATCTACACAATTAAAAATGTTTAGAAACCAAATTCTGTAATATTTAAAAATCATTATCAAGTTCATCTTAATAGTTGAAAAATGAACGGTCATAAATGAATAACCTTCTTAAAATAGAGGTTAGACTTTCTCAATTCATAATCAGAGTTATCAAACATTATCTAAATAGCATAAAGAATTTTCTATCAAAAATTCAAGCAATTTGGATTACTCTACACCGTTAAATAAGCAAATGGCTCATATAGGCCGTCAAAATTGTCGATTTTACGACACTTTGATCGCCATGTAAATAATTTTTAAAATTTTTGAAATTTAGTTTCTAGATATTTCAAATACTCTAGATCAACTTCAACGGCTTCGATCATCGATTCGGAATCTCTATCATCAAGAACAATTTGATAGGACAAGTGCTACTATCCTATTAATAGGATAGTAGGATAGTAGCCCTAGCCTATATATATATATATATATATATATAGAGAGAGAGAGAGAGAGAGAGAGAGAGAGAGAGAGAGAGAGAGAGTGGCTGCTGTGCTCTCAGGAGCACGGAGGCCTCCGTAACTCTGAGCCGTTTTCGATGATGGAATTTTCGAATTGACGATCGGTCCGTTAGACTTGATCTGGTATTGAAGTTTCTAGAAAATAATTTTTGCGATATTTGATATCATTTACCTAGTGATCGAAAGGATTAACAATCATAATTTTTAATGGTTGATATATACCGTTTCAATTTAACGTGTAGAAGTATTCAAATCAGATTAAATTTTGATACAAAATTCTTTATACTATCCACAACAAGATCAATATTTGATCGAAAATTTTAGTGCTATATTCACACTTTTTATAGATTTTTTATTTTCAGCCGTTAATAAATGTTGATTTGAATCCTTTCGATTGCTAGGTAAATGATATAAAAAATCGGCAAAATTTATTTTCTAGAAACATCAAATACCCTAGATAAATTCATGCGGACCGATCGTCCGATTCGGAATTCATCATCGAAAACGGCTGCAGGAGCACGGAGGCTCCGTCTCACTAAGAGCACAGCAGCCCTACTCTCTCTCTCTCTTCTCTCTCTCTCCATATTATATATATATATATATATATAGAGTCCGGCTGGGATACTATCGATAGCACCAAGAATTTGATGCTATCAATTTTTCCACCATTAGATTTAACTCTTTGATTATTTTTACCCGTTATATTATACTATTCAACCAACCACTCACTTAACCCTAGGGGGCCCACATCATCCTAACCACCAATTTCTCAATCCAAAGGCTAAAAAATCAATAGCACCAAGCTATTGGTGCTATTGATAGTATTCCAGCCTAGTCCTATATATATATATATAGAGTATGTCTCCCGTACTTTTGAAAGTACCGAGGCTTCTGTACTTGTAAGTTGTTTTCGATGATAGGACATCCGGTTTGACGATCGGCTCCGTTAGGCATAATCTACGTTATTGGAACTATCTAGAAACGAAATTTCATAATTTTTCGACATCATTTACCAAGCTATCACAGGGTCTCAAAAATGACTATTTTAACGGCCGATGTGGCACGTTTTTAAGTTCAACGGTGTAGAAGTATTCAAATTACATGAAAATTTAACAGAAAATTCTACTTAACATCAAAAGTAAGAATAATACTTCCGATTTGAAATTTGAGTCCTTTGTCATTATTTTTAATGAAATTTTTATTTTCAGCCGTTCATTTTGGAACTACTTGTTCGCTAGGCAAATAAAGTCAAAAAATTATAAAATTTGGTTTTTAAATAGTTCTAATAGCGTAGATCATGTCTAACGGAACCGATCATTGAATCGGATGTCCATCAACGAAAACAACTTACAAGCACGGAGGCCTCCATACTTTCGAAAGCATAGTAGCCTATCTCTCTCTCTCTCTCTATCTCTCTCTCTCTCTCTCTCTCTCTCTCTCTCTCTATATATATATATATATATATATATATATATATATATATAGTGCACACAGGATAGACATTATATTTGCAAATTTAATTAAATTTAAATTTAAATTTGAAGTTAAAATAAATTTTGTATTTGTAATTTGAATTTAAATAGTTATTGGTGGCATGAGTCTAATTTTCAATTGATTTATTTTCTAAATTTGATTTGTTTCTGAGTATGTTTGCAATTTAGTTGTACCGTTAATATATTTTATGTGTGTTCCATAAAATACAATTTTTTTTAATGTATACCCAAAATTTTAAAAATTGAATTGATTTCAAAAATTTAAATTAAAGTTTAAATTTACATTTAAAGAATCAAACTCAAAATTGAAATTTAATTTTGAATCCATTATTTAAATTTAAACAATTGTTGATTTGATAGGTCTACTTTTAAACCATTCTATTTTTCAAAACTAATTTGTTTTTAGTTTGTTAAATATATATATATTTTCGGTAATGTATATGGAATATTCTTAATTCCATCTAGGATTTCATCTATCAACTCAAATTTTCTATCCACTTTTATATATATTATAGATATAGATGTATGTTTATATAGGCTAAGGTGCCAAGTACACACTTTTAAGTTACACAGTTTTTATATAAGCTGTAATTGTAGGAGTTTCAAAATGAAGATCAAAACAGTTGAAGGTCTTTTACAACATAAAAAGGTCCCACATGCAAAAATATATAGTTTTTGGAAATCTATATATTGAGTTTTCAATATTGTCCTTATTGAAAATTTTGAGTCATTTATTTTAGGGGAAACTTCAAATACCCCCTGTGGTTTCGCCCTTTCTCACTTCAATACCCCGTGGGCCGTCGTTTGAAGTGTATCAAATTAGTACCTTGTGATTTCGCACTTTCTCACTTCAGTACCCTGTGGTTTCAAGTATATCAAGTTAGTACCCTGTGGTTTCGCACTTTCTCACTTTAGTACCCTGTGGTTTAATATTTCATTAAATTATATACCCCGAAATGGATAATAAAAAGAGAAAATTGAAACCACGGGGTACTAACTTGATACAAAATTGAAACCACAGGGTACTAACTTGATACACTTGAAACCACAGGGTACTAAAGTGAGAAAGTGCGAAACAACAGGGTACTAACTTGATAAACTTTAAACCACAGGGTACTAAATGAGAAAGTGCAAAACCATAGGTGGGGTATTTGAAGTTTCCCCTTTATTTTAACATCACTTGATGTCTAGGAAATCAATTTTCAAAATTTGTGAAACTTTGTAAGTATACATTTTAAACATTCTTGATCACATTTAATGGTTTAGATCTTAATTTGGGTTTTCTAAAATTTGAATTTGCACTTATGTAAAAACTGCTCATATATATATATATATATATAGTAGGGCTACTATACTCTTATGAGTATTGGACCCTTCGTACTCATAAGTTGTTTTCGATGATGGGGCTTCCGAATCGACGATCCACTCCATTAAATATGATCTAGAGTATTTGAAACTTCTAAAAAATAAATTTTGTAATTTTTCGAAATTATAATAAAGTCCATCAAACGGGCATAAAATGAACAGTCAAAATCGAATGATGTTCTAAAAATGGATGATCGGATCCTTCAATTTAAGATCGGAGTTATTGATCTTTATCTAGGTAGAGAATAAAATTTTCTATCAAAAATTCAACCTATTCCAATTCTTTTACACCGTTAAACTAGCAAGTATCCCATACCGACCGTTAAAAATTGTCAATTTTGTGAGCTTTTGATCGTAAGGTAAATGATGTCGAAAAATTATGAAATTTGATTTCTAGAAGTTTTAAATGCTCTAGATAATGTTTAACGGTGTAGATCGTCGATTCGGAAGCTCTATCATCGAAAACAACTTATGAGTACGAGGGCGATCGTAATCATAATAGTATAGTAGCCGG
Organism: Ananas comosus; assembly: GCF_001540865.1. Taxonomy (NCBI): domain Eukaryota; kingdom Viridiplantae; phylum Streptophyta; class Magnoliopsida; order Poales; family Bromeliaceae; genus Ananas; species Ananas comosus. The sequence continues at coordinate 6,758,732 of NC_033634.1, read as the reverse complement.
ACTCTATATATATATATATATATATGTAATGTGTTTATACCACATGTATATATGCATGTATACATATATACATAGATATATATGCATATATATGTATATATGTATATATATGTATATGTTGAGAGAGAGAGAGAGAGATATGGTAGCAAAACACTTGCTACTATCAACTTTCCCGCCCTTGGATTCATAATAGTACTACCACGAAAGCCTAAACCCTAGGCATCCAAAAAGTTGATTATAGCAAACACTTGCTACCATCAATAGTATTCTAGCCACATTCTATATATATTTTAAGGTATCGTTTGGTTCGGGGATAAGCAAAAAATGGCTATTCCAAGGATAGATATAAATTGAGATATAAGCGGGGATTAGATCAATTTTACGTTTGGATGAAAATTAGGTTATTTTTTGGAATAAAAAAAATAGCGTTTGGTTAGATAAGATGGAATAAGAAAGATAGTGGGTTTTATAAATAACAAGTAATGATATTATCCTCTTATTATATTTGAATTTGAATTTTTAAAATTTAAAATTTATATTTTTAAATTTAAAATTTTAACTTTGAAATTTGAAATTTTGAAATTTAAAATCTCAAATTTTAAATTCAAAATTTTAAATTTTAAATTTCAAACTTTAAATTTAAGATCAAATTTAAATTTGAAAAATATAAAATATCAAATTTAAAATTTCAAAAATTTAAAATATCAAAATTTAAAATTTAAAATTTAAAATTATAAACTTTAATTTTGAGATTATAAATTATAAATTTTAAAAATTTAAATTTTTAATTTTTAATTTTTTAAAATAAGAATAGGGGTGGGAACAATTAATAAAAATAATTTATTATAATAAATGTATAAATTTTTTTAAAATTCTACTTAAACTTAAATTTAATAAAAAGAATTTATTATAATATCTAAATATAATTTATTATAAATTTTATTATAATATTTAAATATAAATAATACGTATTAATATAGTACAATTAATAATTTTATAATAAAAATAATATATTATAATATATAACATAGTATATTTATATACTTTAGTTTTAATTCAATTTATAATTTTAATTAAGTTTGAAATTAAGCATTGGGATAGCACTATTCCACAAAAAGAGTGTAATAGCAAACCCCTTGCTATTCTGGGATAACCGGGAATAGCAAGGTTTGACCGGGATAAGATATCCCGGCCAAATTTCATCCCGTTTGGCGGAATAGCGGGGATAACTTTTGTTATCCCTTCTTATACCCCCAACCAAATGGGGCCTAGGAATATAGGGGCTAGAATACTATTGCTAGTAGAGAAATAGTGTTTACCACCTACTTTTTATCCCTTGGATGCCTAGAGTTCACTATCGGGTTGTTGTACTAGTACTCATCCAAGGGCTAGAATGTTGACAGTAGACACTAGTCCTTTACTATCAATAGTATACTAAATCAACTCTCTCTCTCTCTCCATCTCTCTCTCTTTATATATATATATATATATATGTTTCAAAGTTAGAATGATCACTTTCACAGGACGGTCAATTTTAGCAGATGAACTGACGGAGAGGGATGAATTTGTGAATTTGTTTATTTACAAATTCAGAGGGATATGTTTGTTAATTATAACGTATGTGAGACTAGTCTACAATTTACTACTTTTTTTGAATATGCAGGCAATTTTCATTGAAATATTTAAGTTTGTATGCATGGCTTGTAACTATAGATATCTTTTCTCTCTGCAAATTTTGATGTCATGTCTCTTGTCCTTAATGACCTTAGCTTAGATTAAGTAAACTTCTCTTTTTCTTCAATATTAGCATGTCAATCCTGCCCTTAAAAGTATCAATTCATTAGGTTGCAGAGTTGTCCTCTTCACTTTGTGTTTCGGGCTTTCGGCCAACCCCATATTGTTTGGAAAAGACTCGAGTGATAATTTACATGCTTAAATGTTTTTTTCATGATAGTGACATGATCTTATTCATTATATGCACAATGTTTGTAGTTTCATGTTTGAGAAATAAGCTTAGCTTGTTGATATTAACATTCATGAATATATTTCTTTTATGACAGGTGAAACTGTCACTATTGTTGGGGACCATCATGATCCTGCTCTGATGAAGTACTTTGATTGCACGCGTTCATCTTGGCGCTCAGCATTTGATAACAATGTGGTTTATCAGTTTGAAATCATGGAATATGTTAGTTTACTTTGCTAACTATTATGCTAATCTGCGTTTTACCAAATTATCTTTTTTCGTACTAAGCGAGAAGCTACAATTTCAAAGTTAGAAGTTAACAGAGAAGGTAGGCATCGACCAGGGTCTTCATATTGCTTTATTCTAGTTCAGATTTTTATTGGCTGGAAACTGGAAAGGTTGCCGTATGTAGAGGTCAACAACTATAGATCCAACAAGTGACTGATGATGCATGATGGGTACACTATCCAAGATGCAATATATTGAACAATTAGGAATTTAGGATGGCTGGCATACTTTATAAAGGACAAATTACAAGTTCCTCTATATTGTTTTATTGAGGTTAGATCCAAATTAGAGATCTTTTTTTTTTGATAATTCTTTACATTGAATAAAATTATCTAGAAATGAAAACTTCATAATCTGAAATCCACAGGCTATGCAGCAATTTAGTAGAAAAATGAAAAATGTTAATGAGGCAATACAAATAGAAGTATACAGCTTATGATGTTGTCTGGCTAATCATTCCAGTTTCGACAGTCTAACGAAAATAAGTATGACTCGTTCAGATATGCCTATTGATTGGTGCTAGAGCAATTCTTTCTGTATTGCCAGCTCTTGAATCCCAAAGCCACTGTTCTGGAGTAAATCAGTCTATCTGTAGAGTAAGTACAAAGAAAAGTGGATGGTTATGATGGTGGTTTGCAATATTGACGTGGAATTCCTTTTAAAAATATAACTCTGTATGGAAGATTCAATGATTAATTTACATTGTATGGGAAAAACAATTAAGTGCTCAATATACAGGTATGTGTGCTCATCTGGTAGAAAATTTATCAACCAAAGCTGATATATCTCTAAATGAATAACTGCCACCTTTTTGTCATTATAGCTTTCTAAGATACAGGTGCTCTTAGGACTCGAGACTTGAGTTATTTTTTATGGAACAACAGTATCTCTGATGAGGAGTATTCAAACTTTCTAGTTCTTCACTGTTACCCACTATCATATGTTGATGGTTTCTGCAAGATGCTCATTTACCTTAAAAAAGATCTATCTATAATGCTCTCTCTCTCTCTCTCTCTCTCTCTCTCTCTCTCCATATATATATATGCCTTTCAGCTTTATGTTCTTGTACTATCAAAAACCTTCATCACTATCGTTTGCATCATGCATGACTAGTAGAACCTTTTGTTTATTATTCTGACAAGCTATCCATTGTTATTTGTTAACATCTACTCATGCTTCATCGTAGTTTTGTAATTTTTATTCTCTAATCTTCTCGTAACCAGATATGCTTCCATTTGTTGTCATAATTTCTTTTACTTAAGTTGTTATACTGGTTTTTTCTACAACCTTGGCTATTGTGCTACTTTTCTGATCTCTATCTTACTTGTGTTGTAGGTTCTTGACTATGGGTTTGAACGATTGGGCGCCACAGGTAACCTCTTGTTTTTCTCTTAAACATAATTAGAATTACTGTCTATTATTTTAGTTGGCATTGGAAATGCTAATATTAGAAGGCTTCTTTTAACTATAAAACATATTCATGTTTTAAATGTCCTATAGTTCGAAGAAAGTTCCAGTATATATATATATATATATCCCTATTTTTTAGTTTATTGTTATCATTTGCTCAAAATTATTTGGCCTTTTTATCCTGAATGTTGAGGCAGAACAGTTGGATCATCCTATCATGATGACTGAGTGCATATGCAACCCTATTTCCTCTCGTGTTAAAATGGCAGAGCTGCTTTTTGAGACCTATGGTGTACCATCCGTAGGTAAGAGTTTCATGCTATGGTCATCTTGGGTTATCCTTTCTGCTTTCTTTCTTCTTTGTCATTTTATTTTTTGGTGCCTATTTGGCCAGGCTTTTGGAACAACTTCTCGCAAACAAAAAATCTAGAGGTTTTTTTTGTGTAGCTGGAAGCTGAAACGAAATTTCAAATCCAAAAAGCAGAAGCTCCAACCTGAGCTTCTGTTTTTGCTGCAGAGGAAAGTTGTTGGTCAGCATGTTGATGAAAGAGCTATATGTGCCTTTTCGAACAGCTTTTAGTCCATAGTACTTCTATAGAAGCTCAACTCAAGTCAAACATGCGCTTTGTGATACTTGCTACTTCCCTCTTTTATACAAGACGTTTTCATTGCTCTTGCTAACTCTACTTCATCTCTCATGGAATTCAGCTTTTGGTGTTGATGCTGCATTTAGCTACAAGTACAATCAACGACTTGGGATTTGTAGGGAAGATGGCCTAGCCATTTGTTCTGGACTGGCAACAAGCCATGCTATCCCAGTGAGTTACTTTTCTTAAGATGCATTTCTTGGCTTCCTATTTATTGTCTAGTGTTAACATATAGGGTCTGATATTTAACATTCCTTCTATATGTCCACGACCACATGTCAGAATTCTTCCTTGTTTTCATATATTGTAATTGTACATCTGACTGTGTTTGTTGGTAACTGTAGTTCATAAAAGGAGAGCCTGTATGGGATGCATGCTGCAGAACAAACATTGGTGGATATCATGTAACTGACTATCTAAAGCAGCTTCTTTCCCTGAAGTACCCCTATCACATGTAAATCACCCAAATTCTTTCTTTGGTACTTGTCAATTTCTTTTCTAGGTTAACCTGCAGATTTTGGCTTACTGTATATAGGTCAAACATTACATGGGAGAAGGCAGAGGAGCTCAAAATGGAGCATTGTTATATAGCTTCGGATTACATGTCGGAGTTGCAAATATTTCAAGTGAGAAGCTTACTTTTTGTACCTATGTTTCATAGAACCTATATTTCTTCTACACTTAAGAGGCAATCTATGTTCCTACCATTAATTATCCTGTTTATGTGATTCAGATTTTAGTCTCATTTCTATGTGGTCATAATTTGAAGTTTGGACAAATAACGTGATAGGAGTAAAGATCAAATCTATTCTGATAATCAAGTTAACCCACGAACAAGGTTATGAATTGCACGCATTGGGCAAAGGGGCTGAGGGATTTCTTAGTAAGCAACATATAGTGGGCACTACGGTTGAAGCATGAGCCCAAAGCAGCAACTAATATTAGTTAAGAATTTACAGTACAAAGAAAATAATATTACATTCCTCAGCAGAGATCCAAGTAATGTATATTGTTCTGGAGAAAAAAGAAACATTAAAATATGTGAACGTGATATTACATTCATTACAGCCATATCCTTGTATTTTTTTCCGTCTGTTGCTAAAGCTGCGGGGCTTTATTATTTCATATTAGTTACCTCTTTGGGCTCATGAGGCCCGCTGTAGCACCCATTATTCACTATGGACCATGGAAAAGTTTACCACCGTGTTTCCTTTGTGCACTGTTTACAATTTGGAGTGTTACTCTTTCATGCTAATGGAAAGGGTGAAATAAGTTACATCAATATCTTATGTTGAATGGTTTAATGTGGGATTTTTCATCTGAACACTAATCTAGCTTGCTCCAGTAGAAATTCATGTATATTTTATTAGATGTACCAACAATATAGTGGTCTCTATCAGTAGATGCTTGCTTACATACTAATGGTTTAATTAAGAGAATATACTTGGCTTTCATTGTCTGCTTCTAATCTACTTGAGCCTTTATCGAGTCATGCTTGTGGGCCAGACCTGAGCAAACCCCGGTCCTGGCCTAATTAAGGTTCTGGGTCAAAAAGAAAATTGCCTTGCCCATCCCGGAATTTGTATTGCTATTTAAGCCTGAGCACTGATTCAAAATAACCGCGCTGGGTCAACTAAAGAAGTTGAAGACATGGGCATGACCCAAGTTTTCTCGGATCTCATATTTTGAGGTCGGGCTGGCTAAGCAAAATCAAGTGCTGCCTGATCGACCTGTAACAACTGGGCCAGGGGTTCAGGTCAATTTTGCTCAGGTCTAGTTGCAGCTCAAAGGCCTTGGCGGGCAGTTGCAATGCTGAAGTCGGGAGCATAATGCTTTTTCTGATTTTGACTGATGTTGGCAGTCCTCTATTGGCATTATTTTTGCAGAAGGAAACGAAAGAGGCTGAAGAAAAAACTAGATATTGGCAGCTACCATGGGTTCCTCCCCAAGAAGAGGCACCATCCGAAGAAGATCTCGCTAGAAAAGCAGCTTTCAAAGAAAAACAGAGCCAACGGCTGCGAGAAATGGCTGCAGCAAAGAGGTCTCTTAAAATATCTGAGCTCGAAAACGAACTATGCGGTTTAGAAGGTCTACTGCAGCAACTTGATGAAGTGGATGAAGCTGAAGGAACAGCTGTTCTGGCAAGAATGGGCTATCTCTCCAGGCAAGAAATTGAATCTGCTGCTCTAAAAGTAACACAATCTTTACGTAAAGCTAAAGGAGAGTCTAATGAGGCGGAGGATAAAGTAGATGCTTCTTTGGCAGAGAAATATCCACTTACCTTAGTCCCTGATGAAATGCTAACACCAGACCAGGTTTGCTAGCCATTCTACTGCTCTAAATACGTTCTGGTCTTATATAATTGAGGAGGTTACATACATACCATTGCAGTATTGAATATTTTCAAATTTATATTTACATTTACAAGTCAAGTGCATGGGTGATGCACGCCACAATAATTTTGTTTGATTTTTCAAATTCAAAAAAAGGGGACAAATCTGAAGAGCTATTCAAGAGATAATTTACATTAACATAATTAAAAAGTTTAAAGAATATAATAAATTTAAATTTGATATAATTATAATTTAAATTTAATTTACAATTTGAGCTCAAATTTTAAATAAGTTTCAATAAGTGTAAATTGAATCTGTTTGAAGTTAAAATTAAAATCTAGCTTCTGTTTGAAATTAGACCTGAAGTTAAAATTTGAAAGTTGAATTCCAGTTTAAATCCACAATTTGAATTCAAATGTGCATTCAAATTTGAATTCTTAGAGTGATTTTGGAAGTGATTTAGGAAAAATTTTTGGAACTGTTTTTTCTCTTAGAAACAGGAGAGATTTCTAATCAAGGGAAATAAATCAGACTTGCCATAATTCCATCCCGCTTATTTTTTTTTCATATCACACTCAAAATGGGTCTCTCGATAGACCCAAATTTAAATTCAAAATTTAATTTACACAACAATCAATTTTGACATCCAAAATTGAAATAAATCCAAAATCAAGCTTAATTTGGATTAAAAGTATAAAAGTTTCATTATACTTTTAATTGAAAATCGGAAATTTTAATTCAGAAGTCAAACTTTAATTTTGATTCACTTGTAATTAAAAAAATGTGAATTTTTAATTCAAATTTGATATCAAAAATCAAATACAATCTGAACTAAAACTTTAAATTTGAATTTAAAATTTTATATTTCAAATTCAAATAGTATAATTGAGTTCCAATTCCTAATTCAAATTAAAGTTAAAAATATTAATATCAAAACTAAGTTTAAAAATCAAACTTATATTTCAAATTAAATTTGAAGCTAAAATGTGGAACTTGAATATAAAGTTAAATTCCTAATTCAAATTAATATTTGGTTTCAATTTGATTTTACAAATTAACTTAAATCTTAATTTTTAAATTTAAATTTGAAATTAAATATGAACTAAAACTGGGATATAAATTTGAACTTACAAATCAAAATTAAAAATTGAAGATAGATCTGAATCCATAGTTTTGAATTTAAATGGTCATTGGTCACAAAAGTTATATAGTCTTAAACTCGATATGGTTCCAAGTTAGGTATTTACTTTTTTTTTTTTTTTAAATACACATGAATATTCCTATCTGCCACAGTGAATCCGTCTATTGATGGACGTAAATTTCAATAGACGTTTTGTAAGTAAGAATGAAGCTATTTAGCTAATATACATACCAATCAAGAGGATCATTGGAACAAGTATATGATGTAGATTGTTAAATTTAGAAAAAAAAAGTATAACAAACTAAAAAAAAAATTGAGCACATGTATGAAGTGATGTTCAACTAGATCAACCTGCAGAGTCACCAACCTTTGCTGGTGTGACACCTACATCCAACTCATCGTCCATGGAAATGTGATGGTCAAATCGAACAATAGGATAAAAAGGAAATATTGAGCACCTACTTGAGACGACGTTAGGACAGATCAATCTGTAAAGGTGCCGAGCTTGTTGGTTTAATACCTACATTCAACTTACTCTCGGCAGACATGTGGTTGTTGGCTACATTGTGGAGTTCACGCTTGGGGGCTTCAATTATTATAGTAGGTAAGGAGTGATTCGGCAAGTCAGAAATTATTGCTAGGGATGATCAGAAATTGTGTCCATCTCAAATAATCTTTCCCACACCAAAGTCCAACTCATTGTTTGCTGAAATCTGCTGATCAAAATCCAATAGTAGGATTAAAAAAGAAGAATAGAGTGCCTACCTGAGACGGTGTAGAACAGCTCAAACTGCAAAGGCGCGAACCTTTCTGTTGGAATACCTCCATTCAACTCACTGTCGGTGGAAATGTGTTCAATTGCGTTGTGTCGGAGTTTACATTCTTCAGCATTTTAATTAAGTATAGTAGGTTAGGAGCGATTTGACAAGTGGAAAATTATATATTGCTAGGGGTGATCACAAAATACTGGTTTATTTCCATCTCAAGTAATCTTTCTCTTATCTAAAGATTCCGCACTTGCATCCTCTTAAGAAGTGCACATGGTTATATCCTCTCAAGAAGTGAATGCACCTTGTGTTGACAATTAAGGGTGCCAAAGAATTTTAATTAGCATGATATAGTAATGAATGGACATGATACCTGTAGTGCATCATGCATCAAACAGAATATAGACCGTGCGTGTGAAATCATGCATGTTGGAATAGCGAAACTGCAGGAAAATGAAATTTCCTAGGTGAAAATTTCATCCCACCTTATACCGAAGCAATTGGATATCTTGATCCATTAGAAATTGGACAAGTATACGTTGTTTTTAATATAGTATAGATATTTATATATATATGCACTTGCGAATATAATTTTGGTTAAAATGTATAAAACTTACGTGAACTATAGACCATTTTAGTTCGGCCATCTAATTGTTTAAAATTTTGATTTTAGTACCCATCTTTCAATTTGTTTGATGTGACTGATTTGATGACTCTTCAGATAAAAAATTTAAGATATTTACTTATTATAATGAATTTATAGTAAACGTGAATTGTATAAGATATTCAACCTGTAAAGACAAATGATGCATTCGCATTTTGAAGTTGAGGAGTCATTAACTTGTGCAATCAAATAATTAAAAAGTTAGGTAGTAAAATCAAAATTTTTAAATTTTAGGTAGTTAGATCAAAATAAGTGACAGTAGAGGCAAGTTCTATACATATTTACTTACAAATTTCCATATATAGAATTCAGAAACTCAATTTTCTGGTCCTTATACTTACGAAAGTACCCATCTTTAAATTCTAATGAATTGGATGAGTCTTATGCTTAGGTAACAGTATTTTGGTAAGAATCTACAGTCCATTGGCATGTAAGTAAAACTCAGACTCTATATGGGTATGCATGCAAAATAGATGATTTAGCAGAATTATGTGTGCAAGAGACCAATATAATGGCCCATATGGCCAAGATTATGCAGGACTCACCCATCACCCAAGAAGTGATGATAATCAAATCAGCAATTCTTTGTCTGTGCTTCAATGTGCTATTTCTGCTTTTTTGTGAAAATGAAGAGGCTGCATTATGTGCTGAATGCTCAAACTAAACAACTACTTCGTGCAAAAGCACTAGTATGTGCATCAGAAAGAGTGGGCTTAACAATATTATGGTTTTTACTACTTGTTACTAATATATGCAAACTATACATTGAGGATCAGAGCTAAACTATTTTGCATTTGATGAAATTAAAGATTATCATCTCTTACCTTTTATCTGACATTTCATTACTTTTTGGGGAGCCAGCTGAAAGAGAAGAAGAAGCAGATATTTCTCAAGACTACAACGGAGGGTCGGTTGCGTGCTAAACAGAAACGTTTCGAAGAGGAAACCTTTAAGGAGAGACAAAATCAACAAGATGAAGAGAAGCGCTTGTATGTTGCCCATATGTTTTTAACTGATTTGATACAAATACATATACAATGCCCACCAAATTTTCCTGTCCCCTGCTACAAGTTTCATATGGTTGAATTGAATTCTGTGCAGTTAACAAGATAATTATCCTTTTATAACCTAAAGACTTGGTTGTCTACAACTGTTAAGCACCTGTTTAGTATTATTTAGCACTTGAAATTCAAAAATCAATCAACTATACCAGTTGATCTTGAGTTCTTGAAGACTTCTCTTTGATAATATTTTGTTCATTTTTTTGGGCTTTCACTTCAGAGAAGACGCTACTTCCAAAGAAGTTTAATCATCAATAGCTAGCTCAATATAGTTATCTGTCTGTTTTGCATTAATCAGTATCATTTGGTTCTTATATAATCTACTTTATTCAATTGCAGGGAGAACCCAGAGCTATATCTTGAAGAGCTTCGCTCTAGATATAAAGAACTCTTCGAGAAAGTCGAGCAAAGGAAGCGACAAAAAACCAATGGCCACCATTCTAATGGTCACTCATCAGGCGGTGTTGGGCGGGGTGAGCGTTTAAGTGCGGCTCAAAGGGAGAGAATGCGGCTTCTGACGACCGCAGCATTTGACCGAGGGAAAGGCGAGGACACCTTTGGAGCCAGAGACGAAGATTGGCAGGTCTATAAACTTATGAGTAAAGACAATGATGATGATGATGACAAAGGGCAAGAGGAGGATGAAGCTGAACTAGCTCGGGTTACGTCCAAACTCCAGGTCTGTTTCATGGTGCTGTTGTTTTGCTATGTCAATAGTTTGATGTGTTTATTTAGGTTAATTATCATCCGTAAGTTCCTGGTTAGAGCATCCACCACTTTTGTAGATTTTACAATTTTCATGTGCTTGATTTTTGCAACTTCGGGTAAAAGAAATCTTTTCCTGGATGGTATGCCCTCATTTGTATTGTGATGCATGCATACACCAAAGATCTTAGCCGCACTACAAAAGGAAAAAGTGAATTGAAATGACATAAGCAAAGAAATGGTGATCCCCCCCCCCGCCCCCCCCCTGCAAAACAGCCTTATTTTTTGACATTTCTAGTTTAGTTTTTGCATTGTCCTAGTTTTCTTAAATTGTCAATAATTTTCTGATCTGATTGTGTTCTTTAGCGTCCACTCAAATTCGGATTATCTTGAGGTGCTGGTGCATGCTCAAATGTCAGGCTTTGGTGATTTAGACATCGATCCTCAATTAACTAGTAGTTCAGTATTGTTATTGGTATTTTTAGTGTTGATCTGATTTTCCTTAATTTGTTAGTTTTTTATATCATCTTGACTGAGCATGCTTCTTCTTGTCATGCATCCAACCTTCTTTTTATCTAGCATAAGTTATATAAAATTTTGCCTTATCTTAAGTCAACTCTCTTAAAATTGGTGAGATAGTCCATGTCACAGAACATTTCAATCTATTTATTCTGCATTCGCGGTGCACTTCTTCCGCTGTCATAACATACTAGAATTAGGTGTGCCAACTTAAAGAGGGAGCCTTTAGTTTTAGACGTCTACATGCATTTACCTGGTAGCAAACTGATGTTGAAGTCTTGAATTCTGATATAGTCGTTCCTTCAACTACCAATTAGTAAAATTTTACTCCTGTCTTTGAACTGATAATCTGTTAGATTATGTTTATGTTTTGCTCCCGAGATATTCAACAATTGCATATTCATTTAATTTTTGGTTTTAAGACTAGCTGCCTTATGGTATAGAAGATTGCTGGGGTAAACGAAATTGTGTCATTTCCCTTGCAAGGTTACTTTTTGCATACGCTACCCCGCGAACTTTATTTATACCTCATATCCGGGGTATATATTTAGTAAAAGCTATTTCTGCGCAGTTATTCCTGTTTGGTCGGGCATGCAAATAAATAAGGTTTAAAGGCTGCATTCGTGACTATGAACTTTGCATCGAAATGTGTGCAATTTTGCAAATTTTCTGGGGAAGTGCAAAAGATTTGTTGAATTTCCTGCCAATACAATTTATGTTATTACCCATGTAAACTATTACAAATTATCGTTGCATGATCCTCTAACATCTTGTATGCAGGAATTAGACCCTACTTTCGTGCCCAAATCTGACCAACTCCCTGAACACCTTCCTCGTTCCCGCCCTCTAACTGCTGAAGACTACAAAATTGCTCTCGGCGTGGAACGCTTCCGCTGCCCGGAAGTCCTCTTCCAGCCGAGCATGGTCGGAGTTGACCAGGCTGGCCTCGATGAGATGGCTGCCATCTCTCTAAACAGGCTCTCTGCTCGGGCCGACATCGACGAATCTGTCAAAGATCGCATTGCCATCTCTATACTCGTCACAGGTGGCAGCTCCCTTTTCCCTGGCCTGGTGCCCCGTCTCGAGGCCCTAATCCGGCAGTCCCGACCATACCTTTCCCCATTGAAGGTCGTGCGGGCATCAGATCCAGTGTTGGATGCGTGGAGGGGTGCAGCAATCTATGCGGATTCCAGAGGGTTTTCGTTGCAGACGTTCAGCATGCAGGATTATTATGAGCAGGGGGAAGCCGGGCTCCGGCGGCACAACATAGTGTATAGTTTATATTGATCAGTTTATTTAGATCAAGCACAAGCTGGGGAGGCCCTTATTGAGCCTTTTTTATTTTTGTTTCCTCTGATGAGATTAGCTGTAACTACAGCTGTTTGGAACAGGAAGCTGCAGTAAGTAGGGGTGGAAACGAGCTGAGCTCGAGCAAGCTTACCTCGGCTCAAATTCGGCTTGAAATTAGTTTCGAGCCTAAATTTAAGCTCAAGCTTGGATTGAAATTAATTCGAGTCGAGCTCGAGCGAGCCTAATTTCGAGTCTAGCGAGCTCGAGCCCTAAACGAGTCGTTTGAAATTCTCAACATCATATGATCAATAGTTTAATTTGTATAGAATATAATTTATAATTTGATACAAAAATATGTCTAATAGTTCAAAATACAAAATAATTATATGAAATATAGTATTATAATATAAAGAAAAATAATTTATGAAATTATTTAATCATATATAACTAAAATTAAAATTTTATATAAATAATAATTTTTTACTTTAAAAATATTATATATATTTTTTCAAGCATACGTTTAATAGCAAGGTAGGCAACGGCGGGTATATACTATTATTTGGTAACTTGGAGGGCTTTCGGCTTGGCCACTGACGGTGAAAGACAAAAAAAGAGAGAGAAAAATATATTAAAAATTTAGAGCTCTGTGAAAGAAAAAAGGAAAGGAAAAATGTATAAATTTAGTGAAATTTTGCTCTTTAATTTGTTTATTGGGTTTGTTTTTATGGGCTAACAACATTGGCCTATTTTTAATTAAACTTCGGTTATTCATTTAGTCTATATATAATTAAAATATATTTTATATATATAGAGAGAGAGAGAGAGAGAGAGAGAGAGAGAGAGAGAGAGGGGGGGCTAGAATACTATTGATAGCAAAATGTTTTCTTTGCTATCAAGTTTTTAGCCTTTGGATCAACTCTTTTCATTATTTTTAATCATTGGATTAAATACTATAAATCAGTGGGGACCACTCAACCTTAGGGGACCACTCAACCCTGACCAACTAATATCATCCTAATCCTACAATTTCTCATCCAAGTGTTAAAAATTTGATAGCAAAAAGAGCGTTTTGCTATCAATAGTATTCCAGCCTAGTATTCCAGCCTAATTATATATATATATATATATATATATATATTGTAGAACTACTATGCCATCGAAAATGTAGAGGATTTGATGTTTTCGAATTTTTGACCCTTTGATTAAGAATTGTATGGTTGGGATGATTGCGGTCCCTCATAGGATTAAATAATACCCCTAGGATTGAGTGGTCCCTGCAAAATAATAATAGTATTAATCCAAAGATAAGAAATGATTAAAGGGGTTGATTTAAGAATCAAAAAATCGAAATCACTAAATCCTTTATATTTTTTATAACATAGTAGCTCTACTCTATATATATATATATTCGAGCTTTTCGAGCTTTTCGAGCTTAATTCGAACGAGCCGAGTAATACTCAAGCTCGGCTTGAATGAATTTCGAGCATTTTTTTTTGTTCAAGTTCGGCTCATTTAATTTCGAGTCGAGCTCGAGTGAGCCAAATATCGAGTCGAACCCGAGTCGAACGCGAGCCGGCTCACTCATTTGCCAGCCCTATCAGTAAGGGTATTTTTAAGTTATAGATTATCTTTTCCTGGAGATGTAGAGGAAGGGAATATGCAAAGAAAAGGGTTTGGCGCCTCTCTCTCTCTCTCTCTCTCTCTCTCTCTCTCTCTCTCTCTCAACTAAGCTGGCTGATCCAAAAGATAAAACTAGTTGCTGAATACTCAATGCACTGTTCAACACGCTTGCTTTGCAAAGTAGTAATGTGAGCAAGTTTTGAGTTGTCTGTGTGCTCTTAACAACATTCAAAAGTTAAGAGGGAGAAAGAGTTGAGCTATATTTGCAATTTTAGCGAGCTAGATTCGGGCAGACGTATAATTGAAAGAGGTCGCCACCAAAATGGCACCTTCCCCAACACTCATACTATCAACAGTCCAGGGTTTAGGTATTATGATCTTCTTTCGATGTTTGGGTATTGAAATCAACAATCCAGTAATTTTTAAGCTTTTAATCATCATTTCGTAATTAAATCGTGTCAAAATATGATACAGAATAAATGGTGAAAATTGAACATTTTCTTTTAAAATAATTGAAGATAGCAGCATAGGACTCTAATGTAAGATCAAGGACGTTCACCTAATCTCTCTCACCCAAGAGTAACCGGCGAAACAACTTCTTTAGTGGTAAATATTATACAATGGTTGTACAATGTTCGCTTATACTTTTCACATTTACGGGTAAATATTACACGATAGTATTACGATGTTCACATAAACTTTTCGCATTTAACAGCATCGGCTAGTAAATATTATACAATATGCACAAGTTAGGCATTAACATACAACGCATTTTTTTTGTTCTTTGACATTTACAGCACACAATTCTGACATTTTCTTCTTGACATTTACGACAAAAATTCATAAAAACTTCACCACACCATAAAATATTTGCTAACAAAGTATATAAGAATTGACAACAGTGTAAACAAACCATGTTTCAAATGAAATAAGGTTGTGGGAACACAATCATTTCCCACGTCCATTATCACTTGTTAAATGTTAGAACAAGATAATTAAGCGAAAAGAAAACCAGTATCTGAGATTTTATTATGAATACATATACTGCAGTCGTCTTCACTTCAAAGGGTAGTTAAATAGCTAGCCAAGCACTCAACAAACAATTACAATAGGGATGATCGGCCGGCTCATGCAAGATAAGAAATTATTTTACGATCTAATTGCAGCTCCAGAGGATATGATCTCACAGTTACAAACTTTCACTAAACAGGCATAACAGTAACAATTACAAAAATAGTTATTAGATCTCTTCAAAGAAATCAAACTGACTTTTAGACTAAATGCATCCTCAAATGCATTATAGGAATACTATATATGACAAACTTTCATATGATTCAGTGTAAGACATCTCGATGAATAAATGTATAGGAATGGAGTGCAAGATTTTGAAGCTTTTTAATGATGTGCAATGAGGATCTACAGCATTCAACACTGTATTAGTTGGAAAGAGCTGTCATTAGCTCAAAGAAACAGGTAGGCTTTTGCATATTAATGACCACAAATGTGTTTCAGTTCTCTGAAGACCTTGCTTTAACAAAACAGATTTTTTTTTTTTTTTTTTTTTTTTTTTTTTTTTTTTTTTTTTTTTTTTTTTTTTTTTTTTTTTTTTTTTTTGTTGCTTGTTCTTCCTTTGGGCCGTGTTGCCCCACTCTTGTAGCTTAATTCATCAGTTTAATGAATGAAGCGGGTAGCGTGCTACATTTTTCTCAAAAAATAAAACAGATAACTTCCACAGAATAATAAAATCTATTAAATATAATGAATTGGCAGTTGGAAAGTGACATGGAGCCCCCACCTTTACTTGAGTTTTGTGGGGCCTATATTTAGGGTAAATTACACCGATAGTCCCTGGCATTTCTTGATTTTTAAATTGGGTCCTCTATATTTTGTAATTGAGTTTTTAATTTGTAAATTATTTTTAACTGGGATCTCCACTGCTGATCTTCTACTATAATTGAACAGAAGTCGACATGTAGGTACTGACTTAGCACTGAATTGGTGTAATTTTTTAGGTTAGTAGAACAATTGGTTCTCAAATCTTTTTTCAAATTTTCAATTGGGTCCGAAATCTTTTTTTTTTTGCCATTTAAAAATTTTAATTTTTTATTTAAACTTTTATACCTATTGTGAAACAACCGTTGTACTCTAAAAGCTTAAGCTGTTAGAGAATGGTGTTTAAATATTTTTATATTTAACACTCCCCCTCACGTCTGGGCTCGAAACTTTTTAATCGGCCCATGACGTGGGTTGAATTAAATGGGAGGAAATTAATATGCTAGGAGCCTGGCGTGACTCGAACTCAGGACCTCCTGCTCTGATACCATGTGAAACAACCGTTGTACTCTAAAAGCTTAAGCTGTTAGAGAACGGTGTTTAAATATTTTTATATTTAACACCTATTTAGGCAAAAGTGGTTAACAAATTTAATGACTCTATTAGTCTAACATTTAATTGATATATTTTAATTAATAAAAAATAATTAAAATGATCAAATTGAATAAAATTATTGGGGGATTTTTGTTAAATTCTTTTTTTTTTTTTTACTGTTATCATTTTAAATCCAAAAACTCAAAAAAGTAAAAAGGGTTCAACAAAAAAGAAAGGAATGCTAATTGTACTTCTAATTTATCTATCTAAAAGCCTATACTTGATACTTCTAAATCATAGGATGAGTAGGTTTAAGATATACAACCCCATTTTTGAGTGTACAGATAGTATTTTTTATAATAAGAAGTATTAAAGTTGAAAGGGTCAATTGATAAAAAAAGGTTTAGAGATTTATTTGAAAGAAGGTTGGGATTTAATCAGTTAAAAAAAAGTTTAGAGACTTAAATGAAAATTCAAAAAAAAAGTAGGAACCAATTGTACTACTAATCCAAACAATTATGCCAATTCCCCTCTCTCTCTCTCTTTGCAGTCGTTTGAAAAAAACATTGGCAAATGAACAACAAAATGAGACAGTAAATATACTTTTTGCTCTATTAGTATGCTCATTTCTTTTCTTCTATTGTTATTATTATTTTTGTTTTGCTTTTTTTTTTTTCTTTTATCGGATTTCTTAATGTTGTTGCTCTTGCTAGCTCTTCTTTAACTTCTTTTTTTTTAAAAAAAATTTTCTTATACTTTTTCTACCATTATAGATATAATTTATTATTTTTATAATTTTGTCCTTTTTTTTATACTTTCATTTTTATGTTTTTACTATAGTATGTGCTACTTTTTCTTTAGCCTCTTTTATTTCTATTTTTTAAATTTTCTTTTAGTTTATTTATTTATTTATTTATTTATTTCTATGCAATAAATCCGCCGCAACGCGCGAGTACCTTCGCTAGTTATATCAATAATAGAAAAATAATAAATTAACAAGGGAGAATAATCATCCCAGTATTGGATGTCTGCAGTTCACAGAATTTTGCTGGCATTTTAATGTGGCTCATAAGATAGATACCACGATTGTCAGGAAAAAAAATAACCAAAAATTACTGAATGGAAAATCTGATTGGAGGGTAAAATGAAATATGTATGGATAGTCTCTGTACTATCAGGGTAGTGTGACATGGTGGTCTTTGTATAATTTGCTAAGATGTTTGTCCCTGAACTTGAAATATCCCGCACCTAAATTCTTGGTAAAAGTTCAGAGACTAAATTTTATCCAAGTGCACAAGTATAGGAGAACAAGCTACGCACATCATCGGAGTCAGAGTCAGAGTAGTACCGGGGCTATCCATACGCTTTTGAAGGTTCTCTCGGACCGCAAAGTCCCTATCGGTATGCCAAAAATTTCAACACGATCGATCAACCAAACAAACAGCGATGGTTCAAAATATTGACCCACTTAAACTGAAAAAAGAGTGTAACTAACGAAGGGAAGTAGATTATTATTATCTTTCAGGTGTTGCTCAACAATATGAAATTGGCCAGACACGAATTTGCAATTCGACAGTCGAAGGTTTTGCAGACTATTGTAGGAGGCACATTCAAGGGCCTGAAGGCAGTCGTAGTCGTACTTTTGTGCGAGGCTCTCCGCTCCGTTGGACAAAAAAGCAGAAATCTCTTGGGGTGCTTGCGGCCACCCTTCAAAAACCTCATGTAGGGAATACCAACTAGGTGTTCGGCCAACCTTTTGGGCCGAAAGTATTTTGTTTTTTTTGGGCTGTATAGAGCGTTTAATAATGCGTTTAATAATCTCGTTTTTAAAATTTGGCTCTCTGATTTTCGAGATTAAAAATTAAAAATAGCTATAAAACCTGCTTCTTAAAATCTCATCATTATGATTTTGGACTCAAATTTTAGTTTTTTTATTTTGATTTTAGATTCAGAATTTAAATTGAAATTGAAATTTAAATTTAAATTTTAAATTTTATATTTGAATTTTAAATTTATAATTTCAACTTTTAAATTTCAAAATTCAAAATTTAAGACAGATTTAAATTTTGAGATTTCAGAATTTAAAATTTAAAGTTTTAATTTTGAATTACAAATTTCAAATCTTTAGATTTCAAATTTTAAATTTTTAAATTTTTAAATTTTAATTTTGAATATTAAAATTTAAATTTTAAATTTTAAATCTCAAATTGTCAGATTTTAAATTTCAAATTTAGATTTCTAAATTTGAAATTTAAAATTTAAATTTAGATTTTCAATTTTCAAATTTATATTTTAACTTAGAGTATCAAATTTTTAATTTTTGTGCAAATTTTAAAATTTTAAATTTAAATTGAAATTGAAATTGAAATGTTAAATTTAAATTCAAATTCAAATTTTAAATATAAGGTCAAATTTTAAATTATTTTTACAATAGAATTAAGTAAAAAAAAATATTATTTGCAGACATCAAAAATTTTATTTGTCGAACAACTATACGACATTACTTCAGAGAAATTGCTTTCAACCATCTAAACTCAACCAAGCGCTCTCCAGTTTTTAACCAAGATCAATTCGATATAAATCAGTTTTTCCAAATCTAGGCCAGAAGGGTCCTAACACACTTCAGTACCAAATGGATTAAAATGTATTAATGTAAATGTCGCTTAATGTAAATGCCGCTCGAACCATAAGGCCAAACAGGCCCATAGCCAACTTCTTCAATCTGTCATATATATACCCCTCTTCTCAAAGTTTATGGTGTGTTCCCAGTCACAGCTAAGTTAGGGTAAAAGAACAACTTACAAAAAAAACATGTAAGCAAGTACGCATCAGTACCCAACTGTTTCACTAGTTGCAACTTTGCTCATGAAACCTACGAAGAAATTTCGAAAGGGTTCATCCGGCCATGGAAAGAATTCAGACGAGCGAGAACAATGGCAGAACTATGAAAAAAAAAAAAGAAAAAAGAACTAGCCAATTCTGGACATAAAATAAAGGAAAATACCTATAAAAGTGAATTTGTGGTGACGCTGCAAAATGAACTCCAAATGCAATGTCTCTTGCCATGATTAGCCATTTCAGTTTGAGGAAGATACAAGACCGACTAAGAAAAGCATACAAATTTGCAAGTAGCAAAAGGAGAGAAAAGCAATGTAGATAAAAAGAACACTTCACCTTTCATTCGATTTCATACTTGAAACAGTCTAATGATATGTGAAATAGTGAATATGTATCGTTTGCTCCATAAGTCGTGAGAGGCTCTCGCAATCAAGGGAAACTCATGCCTTAAAGAGCATATCCAATTTTTGTAATTTATCAGCTTACTCCAAATCCTTGCTTACTCCTATAAGGTGCAAAGAGGAAAAAAAGAAGCACCACTTTCTGCTGCTTCCTTCCGTCCCTTCCCAGATGTAAGTTTTGATAAAAGTGAGAACTACATAGAGTATAGACTTTAATCTTTCATCCAAAAGGAGAACGGAAAAAGGAATCACAAACTTGCACTTCGGAAATTCAAATTGGTCAAGCACTTTGTTAAGCACTAGGCTTTTGTAAAAGATTCTCTACTAAAGAGGCAGAAGTCAAATGTATTCGCCAAACAAAAAAGAAATGTTTGGACCTTCCACCCATTGTTGGAAGCCGAAATGAGCTTTCAAGCCCCAAAGCAGAAGCTCTATTTTGAAGTTTCTGCTTCTCACCTGCAACTTCTACGTAAGCACCAGAACACACCCTAGCTAGAGATGAAGATGGCAGCACAGTAACACAGATTTCTTTACCTTTAAATAACCAATCTTACACCGCCTTTTTTTTTTTTTTTAATATCAAAATTCAACCTACAAACTGAAAGGAGCCCAACTAACAACCTCGCAAAGCACAAAATTGTACAGCCTGTAAGCCGGTTAGTATTAGTACAATAAAGGAATCAGCTTATACCTGACCTTGTTCATATACTCTGTGTACCTCTCCCCAAAGTTCTCCACCATGAGAGCCTCCTCCGCATCCGCCTTCCACCCATAGTAAAGCAAGCACACAGCAACAAGGAACAGCAAGCTAAGCGGAGCCCGCAGAGTAATACAGTGAACAGCAAATAGAAGCATCGTCGACGCGTAGATCGGATGCCGCACCCACCGGTAGGGGCCGAACTGCACCACTGCCGTGGGCACCGCCACCTTCTCGGAGTACTTTGCGAGGTAGAGCACCGAGTGGTACCGCATGAAGAGCACCATGAAGATCAACACCCATATCCCCAAATTGGCCCAACCCCCCGGAACCAGGTGCAGTTCCGGCCCCTCGTATGCCGCGAGCCAGTGCCCGATCATCACGAGGGCGGCGAATCCGACCTGGAGGTGCGGCGGCATGCGGACATCCCACTTGGGATCGTGAACGCGGGGGTACAGGTCGCCGTAGAGGCGCCTGCGAACGGAGGGCTCGAAGAAGAAGAAGTAGTGGTAGACGAGGAAAAGGGCGAGGGGCCAACCTTCGAGGAAGCCATTAAAGTGCGCCGGGGGGACGAGAGTGAGCCATGCGGAGGCGGCGGTGACAACGGCGAGCTGGTCGAGGGCGGAGGCGGAGCCGAGGGAGCACCTGCGGAGGGCGAAGAGGCCGACGGCGGCGAGGGCGAGGGCGAGGATCCATGGCCAGAAGATCCAGGAGAGGCTGAAGTAGGTCCAGAAGAAGGGGCTGAGGAGGAGGGAGACGGAGCGCTTAATGGCGAAGAGGGAGAGAGAGAGGAGAAGGGAGCACTTGAAGATGGTGAGAGGGGAGGGGACGGGGAGTGAGAGCGGGGAGAAGGGTGGGGGTAGGGTTAGGGTTAGGGTTTGGAAATTGGGAGAGGGGGAGGAGGAGGAGGCTCGGGTTTGGGTGCGCGGGAGGTGTTTGATGGCGGGGCGAAGAGAGAGAGGGGTGGAAGGGAAGGGGAGGTGGGGGGAGATGCAGCGGCGCCGGAGAGGGGCGGTGGAGGCGGCAGCGGAGAGGTGGTGGCGGAGTTGAGGAGTTGGTGGGAGAAGAGGAGCGTTGGGGTGGAGGAGGAGGGGGCGAGTGGGGATCGCCATGGGAGAGGAGAAAGGAGAGCTTGCGCAGCGACAGGGTTCAAGTTGTTGCCATTGAGGGGATATGAAAACTACGGGCGGAAACAAGCCGAGCTCGAGCTACCTTGCCTCAGTTAAGCTTGGCTTCAAATTAATATCAAGCTCGACTCGAAATTAATTCAAGTTGAGCTCAAGCGAGTCTAACTTCGAGTCGAGCGAGCTTGAGACATAAGCGAGCCGTTTGAAATTCTTAATATCGTACAATTTATAATTTAATTTTTATAAAATACTATTTAAAATTTGATATAAAAAATATTTAATAGTTAAACATACAAAATTAATACATAAAATACGATATTATAATATTAAAAAAATTAGGGAAATTGATTCTACGAGCAAGTAAAAAAAAGAGAGAGCAATTAGAGTAGGATTTTGCTGATTTGATTTTGTGGGCCTAATAATCTAAATTCTATATACATATTATTAAAATACATAATATATATTATTTATATAATTAAAGTATATATTATCTATAAGTAATTTATAGTATAGAGAGAGTTTATTATATCTTTGAGTATAGACACATTTATACTCAAAAGATTTCGACCTTTAAATTTATCTTTGATCATTTCCATCACAGGGACAGCAATATCTGAGATTTAAATGAAAGAAATTCAAGTTTGAATTTGAAGTTTATTTGTATATATATATATATATATATATATATAATAATATATATATATATATATATATATTATTATATATATATATATTATATATATATATAATGAGCTAGAATACTTGTTGGAAGCCACCAACTCCTTGGTGCCTTTATCGGCTTCTAGCCCTATAATCCACCTCCAATAAAGTCCTTTGATGCTAAACACTATTTCACCTACCACCACCTGACCACATCATCTCAACCCACATCTCTCTTCATCCAATGGCTAAAAATTCAAAAGCACCATCTCATTGGTACTTTTGAGAGTATTCTACTCCAACATCTCTCTCTCTCTCTCTCTCTCTCTATATATATATATATACTAGTTGAGTGTATGTGCAAATTCACGTAACAATTATTTTAATTTATTTTAAATCAATAAAAATTTGTAAATCGTATTTATTCAAAAATTTAGAATAAAATATTTTGTAAATTTATATGTTATATTTTATTAGAAAATATCTACAATTTCCTATATTGTTTTCTTATATGCATTAAATATTTTTTATATATTTTTTGATTTCTAAAAAATTTAAAATTTAAGCAAGTGTTTTAAACTAAAAGCATCAAAATTTAATTGATATTTATTTCAAAATTTAAAATTTAATTTTGATCCATTATATAATTTAAATTTTTTAATTGTTAATTCAATTTTAATATCAAAAATCAAAAATTAATTTTAATTTACGATTTAAACTCAAATTTAAGTTTTAATGTAAAATAGTTGGATAAAAGTGCTATTTTTTAACAGATTAATCATAACCGTTTATTTTTATTTCAAATATTTTTAACCAATTTATCATAACCGTTCGTAGAATTGAATTTGTAGATGGGTATAAATATTTTTTTTAACAAATTGATCATTACCGTTCATTCTTATTTGAAATAATTTTTTACAAATTGATCATAAATTTGTACATCATATTAATTCAAAAATATGATTTACAAATTTATCAACCAATCTATCTTTTAAATTATTTTCATTGTAATATATTGATAGTCCCAAAATTTAAAGTTTTAAATTAATTTTAAATTTTGAATTGAAATATAGATTTAAAGTAGGTATTCTGGCAAATATTTGGATAAGCATGAATTTTTTCTATTTTAGAGATAAAAGAAATTAAACAAATTTTGAATTAAAATATAGATTCATAGTAGATATATTTCGGTTGGCAAAAATTTGGATAAGTATATTTTTTTTCTATTTTAGAGATAAGGAGAAATTAAAAGTTGATTCATTATTGTAATATACCGAAACTAGGTCGAACCGAACTTCAGTCGAATTAACCGAAGTATGGTAGTGGACGAGATGGTGAGGTCCGTTAATTATTCCGAGTGCTTCGTAATACCTTGGATGAGTTGTTTGGACCTGGGAGAGCAAGTTGGCGGATTACCAAGCTGTTTCGAGCTGGAATTGCTCTCAGGGTTCGGACCCTAGAGCCAAGGTCCGGACCCCGTACACGCCGGTAGCCCAGGTGGATGGCATTTTGGTAAATTGTGTGGTGGGGCTTTATATAAATGGACCTTCTCATTTTCTTCTTCTTCCTCAGCCCACACACACCCACACACACTTGAGGGAGAGTGAGTGAAGCTCTCCTTTCTCTCTCTAGTCTCCTCTCTTTCCCTCTTTAGATCTCTCTCCCAAACTTGGGGTTTTGGTGTAGAAGGAGCTTAGGAACGCATAGAGAGCGATGGATCGAGCCCTCAAGCGCTTGGTGGTGCGGCGTGCCTTCGACTCGAGGCTCGCATGGGTAAGAGTTTGGAATTTTGGTTAAATCCTTTATACATGATGTTCTAGAGATCCCTAGACTGTTATAAGCTAGGTAAACATATTGCTCCATGAATATTTGGAGGTGATGGGAAACTAGGGTTTGAAATTGGGGGTTTGGGATTTTAGGGTTTTAAGCTAAATTGACCATTTAATTCTCTAATTGAAGGATAGAGGCGAGCCCCTAACAACTCTAGGTTCGAATCGGTGAGGGTTCAGTGATCGATTTCGAGTTTGAGCCGAACCGGGTGACGAGTGCCGCGAGAGCCTGATTGCAAGTGTCGACAAGCAATCGGAGAGTATTGTTAGGTGGGTTGTGCTTCACCGAAGTGATTATGTCACTTTCATGTCAAAGTGAAGTATGGTTTATTGTTGATGCATATAATGGTAGTTTAATTGCAATTGTGAATGCATGAGATAGATGCTATGTAATGACTATCATTGGATGATGAAAACATAGGCATGTGGACATATAGGATATGTATATATGAATGCCTAGATGTGGATAGTAAACATAGGTCGATGAACTCTAGGCTGATTAGAGAACTCGACAAGTGTGGCATGAAAATTATGAATCCTAGGTGTGGACAACTAGGATAACATATAGCTTGAGTGGCATTAAACCTAGTGTCATTGAACATAAGTTGAACGGTGAACCTAGAGTCGAGTGAATCTAGGTGAAAATTACATAGAACCTAGTGTGGTTGTACCTAGGTTATGAGATGTAGTGGTATGAACCTAGTATGGTTAAACCTAGGTTATGGACTATAGTTGTGGAGTAGCCACTATGATGTGCATGAGTCGAACCTAGAGAGGTCGATATTATAGGGTATGAGTCTAACCCTTGAGATGTGGAAAGTGGATTCCGAAATTCCTAGGATTGATGGCTGTGAGTGCAGCGGATGAGACTTGCGACTGAGCGGATGAGACTTGGTTCTCCTCGCCCGTTGAGCTTGAGCGACTTGTGGACCGGGGTTCGACGGTATCTCCTCACCCTGTGGAAGACCTATAGTCGAGAGGATTTAAGGCTGAGGTGCAAGTGAGACGTCCTTCACCTTGAGCCTGACAAAGCGTGGTATTCCACGGATGATTGACTCAAGACCGAGTCGAGTGGCATAGTTGGCTAAGGTAAAGGAAACCTTAGGTGGAAATGGTAAGTGATAGAAAATAGCCAATGATATAGAATGGTAAATGGATGAGCTGTGGATAGTGAGATAGAAAGTAGAGTCAGTAGATCTACTTGCATGAATCGCATATTGCATGTTGTGAAGCATACGCATGTATTTAATACTTGCATAAATTATTTGTGGATATCTGTTGAACTAACATGTTTGTAGTGCCTCTTTTGGACCTGGTGGGTCGAGCTCTTCCCTTGGGTAGCCGTACCCATTAGGAACTATGAATCATAGTTTTCACCCCACATATTTTAGGTCCATACGCGAGCGGCGCGGCGGCGCGAGGCAATGGCGTAGTTCCGTAGATAGCGCCTTACCACTGTGACCAGAGATAGCAGTATCCCGAGTTGGTCTAGCTTAGGGGTGGAAATGAAAAGAAAGAACCAAATTGTAATAATTTGTAATAGTTGGTTGTGTTTGGAAGCAAGAGAGTCAAAATGTAAATTGAATGTTAAATGAGCTGAATGCTTGTAACAGATTAGTACTTTATGTTTTCGGTACCTTTTCTTATGCATTCAGTATGTGAAATCTGTTCCTGTTTGGAACCACTTGACTTGTACTGTTGCGACACCTTGGACGTACAGGAAAAACTCTGTCCGTTCGGCGGTCTGTCGGCGGGCTAGAATCCGACCAAAGAGGCGGGTCTCGGGGCGTGACAGATAAGATGGTATTAGAGCATAAAAAAAAAAATTTAATTGGATCTAGGAGACCCTAGGATAGTAAACCATATGGAACTTAGGCTCGTGAGAGATAAGACCATGTGACTTGCGGCAAAAAATGAATTGATTGGGTCAAGTATTGTATGCCTCTAAAAGGGAGGTTAGAGGTAGATTCAACGTATGGTTTATTATCAGCCGAGTGTGTTCATGTTGGCGCGCAACAACATGAAACCGAGTGATGAGAATAGGCTCCCTTGTATGACTTTCGCCTGATTTAAGTCTGGGTTAATTATTTCGTGCTCGACCTAGAGGGTCGAGGATTGACCGAGTTGTCATGTTTCAGGGAACGATGGCACCGCGTAGACGATCTTCAGCCAGATCTGCGCAGGATGGGACAAGTGGTGTTCCTAAGAAATCTGGAGCGAGCGAAGATTTGGAACTTCGTGATCAGTTGGCCACACTCGTGATCAGTCTTCATCAACATCACATAAACTGCAAAGTCAGTAATATAAGATTATCATTTGTAAAATATCAAATACTAAATTTTAATTTTAATAAAAAAAGTTAGAAAAGAAAAAAAAGAAGAAAAAAGATTGTTGGTCCCATAGGAAAAAGGGGGAAAAAAAATCGCACCGCGCTGGCTCGCGCCCGCGCCCGCTCCCTCCCTCCCGCAATCCATCAAAATAAGGAGATATTCGATTTAAATTTTAAATTTAAATTTAAAATCAAATTTTAAAATTTAAATTTAATTTTTATTTTATGATTGTGATCAAACCATACAAAATCAAAATAGAAAAGAGAAAAAAAGGGAAAAGATTAGAAAAGAGAAAAAAAAAGGGAAAAAAAATCCCCTCCCCCCCTCGGCTCTTTCTCTTTCTCCCCCCACCTCTCTCTCCCCTCTTTTCCCCCCCCCACCCGCCGCTCTCTCTCTCTCTCCTACTTTTTTCTCTCCTTCTCCACCCCATGCGGAGGCGCCCGCACCCCGCGCCGTCGCCCTCGGCTCGTGCCGCTCACTTGCCGCCTCGCCAGCGCCCGTGCTGCCTCGCGCCGGCGCCCACCTCGCCCCGCCCCGCTCCCGCGCCAGCGCCCACCCGTGCCAGCGCCCGCCCCGCGCCTCGCCCGCGGCTCTGCCTCCCGCTGCGCCCCCGCCGCCCACTCGCGCACCTGCTGCCGCTGTGGAGAGGGGAAAAGTAGGAGAGAGAGAGAGAGGGCTTTGGGGGGAAGGGAGAGGAAAAGAGGGCAGCAGAGCAGGCGGAGGAGGAGGAAGACGGCCGGGGGGGGGGGGTGAGAAGAGGTAAAGAGGGAGAGAAAGAGGGAGGGCGAGCTCTTCTCTCTCTCTCTTCTCTCTTCTCTCTTTCTCTCTCTTCTCGCGCAAGTGCGCGGGTGGCGGCGGGTTCTGCCCGCTCACATTTGCGAGACCCCTCGGCTTTGCTACTCTCACTCTCCCCTTCCTCTCCCCTCTCCTCACCGCATGGGACGCCCCGGATTCCTCTCTTTCTCTCTTTCTCCTGCGCGCGCAGGGAGCAGGGGGCCCCCGCCACAATGGCAGGCCCCGTCTCAGAGAATTAAGCATTATCCATGGCACATGGACATGTTCATTTCGCAAGGGCGGAGTTTCTGCTACCCGAGGAAAGTGGAGGCGATCAAGGATTGCGGCTTGCAAACAAATTGTGGCGGAGTCCGTAGCTTCGGGGTTTTAGCGGGCTACTATAGGCGGTTTGTAGGAGGGATTCTCGAGATAGTTATTCCATGCTACTCATCTTACAAAAGAAAAGGCACTAAGTTCGTTGGTGAGAGCGACGAATGCGACCAGAGTTTTTTAAGGAGTTCGAAAGAAAGATTTGACTTCGACTCCGGCGCGGGGTCTTCTACCCGGTCAAGGTTAAAGACTTTGTGGTTTATTAGTGATGCATTTCCCACAGGGCTCTTGGGGTGTGTTTCTGATGCCAAGGCGGGAAAGGTGATCACGTTATGTGTCCGTCAGTTGAAGGCCTATGAAAAGATTATCCCGTCATGATCTGGAATTCAGCGCATTGATCATACTCTTAAGCTGTGAGACACTACTATTATAGTGCGCATTGCGAGATATACACGGATCACAAAAGTCTTACAATAATTGTTCACTCAAAAGAGGAGCTTATATGAGACAATCGTGGTTGGAATTATTAAAGGATTTATGATGTTACTATCCTTTTACCAACCCCGGAAAAGTTATGTGGTAGCTGCACGCGCTTAGCGAGAAAATCAGTTAGAGAATCTTGCGATGTTGATCACCACTCAAGAGCACGTTGTCCGAAGGAAATGTGAGCGGCTTGATCTGGATTGTAGCTCGGATGGTTTCGGCTATGTTACGGCTATCGTTGTCTAAACGCCTTATTGGCAGAGGATTAAGAGTTACAATCCGGCGAACTCGGCTCTCCAAAAGTGTGCGACAGAATGGTTGATGTAGTCTATCTTTGCCCTTCCGTTATGGGGAAAGGATTTGTATTTTACAGCGATGCGTTGCATTAGCGTGATTGGAGTTGTTTCTGATGCCGCATGGTAGCGGTATTACTTATACTTCTCGGCAGTGAAGGATTAGAGAAACTTACCCTAGCATGCTTGGAACTTGCTCCGGTGTTTTTGCCTTGAAGTGATGTAGCGGCCATTATTTGTATGCGAGCGCTGCGAGATTTTTTATGGTCATAAAAGTCTTCAAGTATCTGTTCAGCCCAAAAGGAAAAAATGGAGTTAAAACCTAACCACGCGACGGTGGTTGAGTTATTAAAAGGACTATTGATACTAGTATTCAGTTATCTATACCTCGCAGGCGAATGTGGTGGCAGATCGTTGCAGCTAGGATATTCAGACGCAGTTTGAGCATGATGCAATTAGCTCAGCAGAGGCCGGTACTTGGAAAGCTGCAGCGGTTGAGGCTCGAGGGTTGTGTCCCTAGGTCTACTGCGAGACTGATTGTCTATTAGTATTGCCGTAGCTCTATTAGACAGGATTAGGGAGAACACAGAGTAGAGATTTCGCATATTTGTTGCAGGACTTGCGTTAGAGAGGGCACAGGCATGGTTTCTGTGGACAATTCATGGAGTACTGCGTCAGTACAGGGACTAGGCTGTGTGTTGCCTATGGATTTAGAGATCGAGAGGAGTTTTGAGAGAGCGTCATTACTTACCTTATACGTTCCATCCCCGGTAGCAACCAAGTATGTAATATGAAATTGAAGGCACACTTTTTGGTCCTTGGAATGGAATCGAAGCGGACTTGGCAGATTTGTGGGCTCAGTGTCTGACTTGTCAATAAGTAAAGGCAGCAGCATCAGCGGACTGCTGCAACGCTTCAGAATTTGCTAGAGCATTAGGGTGGTTGACGTATTTGGGGTTGATAGGTGACAGACTTAATTCTGATTCACTTTTTACGTCAGCACCACCTGGTCCAGGAAAAGAGACTTCTGGCGCAGCTATACTTGGAGAAGAGTTGTCAGATTGCATGGTGTGCCCTACCTCGATAGTATACGGATCGAGACCCGAGGTTTGTCTCGCATTTTTGAATGATCTTTAGACACGCCTTGGATACAGAGTTACATTTCAGCACGGCATTTCACCTACAACGGATGGTCAGTCAAGAGCGGACCATTAGACTCTGTTCGAGGGACATTGCTGAGGGATGGTGTTCCTGCGACTTTGGAGGAGGGTTAGGCATCGACATTTGAGACTAGGTTCGAGTTTGCGTCAACAACAAGCTATCAACGAGCATTCAGATGACTCTGTTTTGAGGCGTTGTTATGGACGCATGGTGTCGGATCCCCTTGCTTTGGAGTGATGCTATGTGGAGGAAAGACTCTGGCGGCCTGAGATTCTAAATAGAGGCGAGCGAGAATTGTCAAGGTCTGGTACGGACGATCATTCTGACAGCCAGGGTCGACAGAGGAGCTGACGGCCGGATACCAGAAGACGAGACTTAGACGTTCCAGGTTGGGGGATCATGTGTTCTGAAGTCTTGCCGTGCCAGAGGCGATACACATGATTGCAGTGCTGGGAAAGTCAGTCCCGCTTTGTACGCTTTTGAGGTATAGTAGAGCGAGTCGGACAGTGCCTACAGGATTGCTTACCTTACGACTGGCAGATGTGTTCATGTATTTTTCAACGTTTCGGATTGAGGAGTTTGTGTTCTACCTCTCAAACGCGTGATCGACCTTCACCTGCATTGGGACTTAGCGAGGACTTGAGATATGAGGAGCGACTGTGCGAATTGCTTGCTCGGGAGAGGGAAGAAATTGCAGCAACTGGCGTCATTCCATTTGTGAAGGTGCCCAGTTGGAGTCATTACAAGGAGCTGAGGGCGAGCGTGGGAGCAGGAGCCGGTGATGTAGGATCCTACCTTTACTTTGTTTGCGGCTCATGTTGTTTGAGGTTATGCGTTATTTTCCACTGGAGGCACGAAATTTTGTAGTGGGAAGGATGCGTAAGTATTCCTGAGTTTCTGCAAGCCATGAGATTTCAGATCTATAGGCCTTGTCGACAGCATCTGAAGAGTGGAGCGCTCTGTCGGGACAGCTCCGAGTCGATTTCGGTGCCCGAATGGACGTTAAATAGACTCAGTGCGACGGCCGGAGAGGATTTTTGACATTGACATTCTGCGAAGTGGCAGTTTTCAGTGCTACATACCGGGCTTACCACACAGGAGTACGGTACCTAGTGTAATTTTGTCGATTGTGCTTCGGTGATTGCGGTTGTGATGCGGGTCCGCAATAGCATCGGGCTGGTACCGGTACTCTAGAGGGTAGGTGTAATATCTGTCGAAAATTTCGACTACGGGCTATTGGGATCAAATTTGCATCACAATAGTGTTCGGGGAAGCAAACTAGACTGCGAAAATAGGGCTTACAAGCTACTGCTACCAAGCTATTGAGTTAGTGGAGGGACTATACTGCGAACCTGCAAGGACTAAACTGTGAACTGCAGGACTTGAATCGCGAACTTCTGCGACTTTGCACTGCAGTTTCAGCAGTTTGAAGGAGTTTAATGGTACAGTTTTTTTGAGGCTTATATTAGCCTCAATGTCAGCTAGATTGATGCTACGTATTTCAGCCTCTTACAGCATCTTCTTTTATTTGTTATATTTTCTCCTTTTTATCTTAAAACCTTGAATAGCAGTAGTGGAGAAAGTTTGTGGAGCTGAGTTCTTCTTGCTTTGGAAGCTAGGGAAGAACTTAGAGCTGAAAAGGAGGTTGATAAGGCCGAAAGGACGCTCTTTGAAGCTTCAAGTTCAGGTTAACTTAGTATTTAATTGCCTGGTTGAGGAGTATTCAGAGCTATGAAGAATGAATTGTAGAAATACTAATTTGGCAGACTTGGGTTTTGGTTAGTTGATGCTGCCGAGTTGAGAATAGCTGACAAGCATCAAATTCGGGTAGAAGTCTTACTTCTCAGCTGAAATTAAATGTTATTACATTGGAATAGAGTCTAGGAATTAAGTTTGTGTTGGCTATGATGTGGCGTGAGAGAAAGGCTTGGTGAATTGAGGGTCCTTGTTGTTCCAGCTGAGAAGATTGGAATGAGCTTACGAATTTAGGTAAGTGATTACTTCTCCCTGATAAACTTGGTAATACCGTATGTATTGACTACTGTACTAAGAATTATTTAGTAGTGGAATTGGTTATTTCACTACTGCAGGAATTATAAAAGAAAAACGAAGTAAAAATGCTGAAATTCCAGCTGTGATGAAGGAATTTCCTACTAGTTGGGAGCTGCCGAATTGGAAAATTCAGATAAGTGAAATCTGAGATTGTAAGTATGTAACTTCATTTCAACTAAGGTAGTTTATGTGCATAAACTGTTAATTCTTAAGCCAATTGAAATTGATGTTATAGGTGGAGAGATCAGAGTGGCGGCTCGTCTGACCCTGCTGCAGACTTCTAGGACACCCGATTGAGAGAGGACTTGAGGAGTTGAGCTTGGTTAGAGTCCGGGCCCACTTTGGGAGGAGGACTTTGTGGCAGCTTCGAAATTAGTGTGCAGATTGACACTCCTCTCCTGCAATGGTGTACACTATTTATGGAATGGTAAGCCATTAAGATTGCTTACTTTAAATATGCATAGAGTTGAGAAAGAAAGGAGTAAGTGCTGAAATTTTAGCATGAAACTGATTTCAGAAGTGTTGAATTTCAGCAACTGAAAATTCTTATTATTGAGCTGGATCAAATAATTTGGCTAATACGAATTGCAAAACTGCATTGGTTTAGTTCCGTAATTGGCACTTATAATACTTATCTATCTATACATGTAGTAGATATGCATTTATGAGAATATTTGAGAAGGAAGATCTTATTGTTTTATAGAGATATAGTTTGAGAAGTGAAGATCTGAATAGTTTCCTGAATCTGAGTTAGAACCATACTAAACCTTGTTTGAAATTGGCTGTATTTAGTTGTTCGTATTTCGTTTAAGGTTAGAGATCAGTAATAAGAAGCATTAATATGTGAGAACAAGCATATGTATATGTTGTAATATTAACAATTATATATATATATATATATATATATATATATATATATATATATATATATATATATATATATATATATATAAGTAAATTGGAGTAGAAATGCAAAGTTGTGAAACATGTGAATGTGACCCTAGTTTAATCTCTTTTATTCCTTTATAAATGAAAGTTAAACATGTTCGAAAGTCTAAATTGACATTCCGACAGGTCGGCGACGCACTAATTACGGTAGAAGCCGTTTAGGCTTTATTTGCATTGGGTCGCGTGAGATTATCATTGACACAGTTCGAGACGTGGATTCCAGTTAGTTGGCATCCCTACAGGTAGGTGGTGCTATCCGAAATCTTTGAATCCCCCTTTATGTCTATGATATTTCATTGAGCATATTTATATGAATAACTTGTATTCATGCATTATAGGGAAATGACTATACAGTTAGTAATTGAATATTTGAGTTCATGTTAATGTTAAGAATCTATGGACAAAAGTATGTGAACCTAGAACCCTGTGAATGTATGAACTAGTAAAGGACTATGACCTTAGTAAACTTGGTGACATTATGACTCGAATAATTGACTAGCATTGAGATTGGAAATACTAAACTAGTATAAAAAGCTAGTTAGAGTAAAGTATGGTATTGTCATTTGGTAAATCCTCAAAGATGAGGATTGGATAATACTCACATTAGTCTTATGCTCGAGGAAGGTCGCTCCTCCTTTGGCGATGAGCTCCGAAGTTGTCATCAACTGGGTTGTAGCGGAATTCTCCCCAGTAGACGGTCCCGTCGGGTTGTAGCGGAATTCTCCCTGATTGTAGGGATTTGGTTGTGAGTTATAGTTAACCAAACGGTTAACTGAGATAATTGGGTAATGTTTATTAAAAGCATGCATGCATATTTATCAGTTATTATATATTGTTCCTTTCAGCTTGGTACAGGCATTGTAGTAGTTACATGTTATAGTTGATTACTATTTGTTTACTTTTCTTGCCTACATATGCCTGAATAGACCTAGTGGGTGAGTCGGCGAGGTCGGCGGCCGAACCTACTGAAAACTTTTAGTAGTTCTCATACCACTAACCATACAGGTTCCAGCGCGAGTGGTGTGGCCGAGGATCGTGGCAAGAGCCCAGCTGCCTAGCTAATGGACACCCGAGTTTTAGTGGTATACTATTTTGGGTTCATGTGATACATTTTGATGTACAGAGACTTGTAAAATGAATGTATAAAAGAGCATGTAACTAACTAAATGTTTCAGTTGTTCAGTTATGTATAGTTCAGTTTTCAAGTTTTATAATTACAGTGAATTTCATGTATAGCTAGCTTACTATCACTTGTGGTTGCTGCTTGCCCTCGTGCAAGCCCTATGTAATGAAATGTTATCATGGGATTTGTTTATTTTTTTATACGTGTACTCGTTATTGTTGAGCCTTGGGCGGACAGGGGAAGTTCTGTCCGTTCGGCGTCTGTGTATCGGCCCGGATCGACCAAATTGGCGATAGCTGGACGTGACAGATAATGTGGTATCAGAGCAAGTGATAAGTAAAAGTCTAGGATGACCTAAGGGACTTAGGATTGGAAACCTAGGGACTAGGAACGCGAGTGGCGTGAATCTAATGATAGCGAAAGCCAAGTAAATTGGGTTAGTTATTAGTAAGTCTCTAATGTTAATTAGGGGTTGATCCAAGTGTTATCTATACACAACTTAAGGAGTTATGTTGGTGGCCAACAATATAAAGCTAAGGGTTGAGTATAAATACGCTTGATTGCTTTCGCCTGCTTTGTTTTGTTTTACTAATGTGAATGTTCGTTTCAGGAGAAATGCCACTGCGGCGTGCGACGAGATCCACTCCGGCATCACCTTCTGGTGTGCCAGAGCAGTCTGGGTTTGATGAGGTTCAGGAGTTGCGTGCTCAGGTGAGCGCGTTAGTCGGGGCTATGCAGAGATAAGAGGAACACATAAAGAATTTACAGGATCTAATGTCGCGACAGACGACAACAGCAACATCTGGGAGTCAGGATGTACCTATACCTGAGGTGTCGGCGACAGTGACCCCTGTTCCACCGACTGTTCCTCCAGTGGTTTCTGGGCCCTCTAATTTTGATTTGACCGCATTAGAGGCTGAGCGCGCGCGATTTGTAAAGGTACTGAGGGCGTTTATGCGGTTTAATCCGCCTATGTTTGATAGAAAAGAGGCAGATCTGTGGATAGTGGAGACATGGCTTACAGCGATGGAAGCATTATTTGAGGATATCTATACCCTAGAAAGGGACAAGGTTCCTTTGGCAGCACACTGTTTTGAGAAGGATGCGCAGATTTGGTGGCAAAATGCTAAGAAGAATCGTGCTCCAAACCTATCACCGATTACCTGGGATGAATTCCGGGAGCTACTGTTTATGGAATATTTCCCTGATAGTGGTAAAAGAAAAATGAAAGAAGATTTTCGCAAGTTAAGACAAGGGAACCGTTCAGTGCGGGAATACGAACGAGAGTTTACACATTTGGTGAATTGTGTACCCGATATGATTCACAGTGATCGAGATCGAGCAGAGTGCTTTGAGCGGGGGTTGCGACCTGACATATTCAAGGTAATCAATGCTTTGAAGTTAAAAACTTTTGAGGAAGTCCTCGATCGAGCTCTTTGGGTTGAGCGCGGGAATGCGATTGCTCGTGATGAACGCAAATCGTTTGAAAGAGAACGAGAAAAGGAAAAAGGAAAGAAGAGGACCACTAGTGGTGCCGGCGGACAGTCGAGCTCTAAACGGCCCCCTCGGTATCCACGTTCTCAGTCGAGGTATCAGGGACCCCTGAGATGTGTGATTTGTGGCGGGAGTCATCGACTGACAGCCTGTACGCAGCGTGGGGGAAGATGTTACCGGTGTGGACAGCCAGGACACCTGAGTCGGGAGTGCTCGACTGGACCATCGTCTACCCAGTCCGCAGCTTCAGTTCAGTCACCTTTCAGACAGCGTGCGGGTCTCCCACCTGCTATGTTAGCTGGACGTTCTTTTGTGCCGCGCCAGTATGAGACACCTCGACCTGCACCGAGTAGCCGTGTGGACACACCTCGACCTGCACCGAGTGGTCGTGTATTTGCAGCCCAGGCAGAGGAGCCGGCCGTCGTTGATGACGTCGTGGCAGGTATAGTTTTAATTTATGGCACTAGATCTCGTGCATTATTTGATACAGGTGCATCACATTCATTCATCAGTAGCTCATTTGCTAAGATGCATGATATTGAGATTTCGGATAGTGCGGATGCCTGGTGGGTGTATGCCCCTGAGCACACATTTAGTGTCCACGAGGTGTGTGCGGCGTGTCCAGTACAGATTGATGATTGGATTATGCCTGCAGATTTGTTAGTGCTAAACCGTATGAAAGGCTTTGATGTGATCCTTCGGATGGATTGGCTTACAAAGTGCTATGCCACGATTGATTGTAAAAGTAAAGTAATTACTTTTCAGGAACCCGGGCAAAAAGAAATTGTGTATCGGGCGTGCAAGAGTTCGCTCTTTGCGTTAACAGTATCGACGTCGAGAGCGAGAAAGTTGATTAGTAGTGGATGTGCGGCTTATTTGGCAACAGTTGTGGAGACTCAGAAGGAACTTCCAGTACTTGGAGATATTCTAGTAGTTCGAGAGTTTCCTGACGTGTTTTCTGCGGAGTTACCGGGATTGCCACCGGATCGGAAAATTGAGTTCGTTATTGACTTGGTTCCCGAGACGGCGCCAATTTCGAAGGCTCTGTACAGAATGGCACCAGCTGAGTTGAGGGAGCTAAAAGCTCAGTTGCAGGATTTAATGGATAAAGGCTTTGTGAAGCCTAGTGTATCACCGTGGGGAGCTCCAGTTCTGTTTGTAAAGAAGAAAGACGGAACGCTTCGGCTTTGCGTTGACTATCGCGAGCTGAACAAAGTCACAATTAAGAATAAATATCCGTTGCCGCGAATTGATGACTTATTTGATCAGTTGCAAGGGTCACGGGTATACTCGAAGATTGATCTCCAATCAGGTTACCACCAATTGAAGATCAAACCAGAGAATGTGCACAAGACAGCGTTTCGCACTCGTCATGGTCACTACGAGTTCACAGTGATGCCGTTTGGGCTGACCAATGCCCCTGCAGCATTCATGGATCTAATGAACATGATCTTTAAGCTGCTGTTGGATCAGTGTGTCGTAGTATTTATTGACGACATCTTGATCTTTTCCCAAAGTAATGAGGAGTACGAGGAACACTTAAGAATGGTGATGCAAATACTGCGGGAGAAACAGTTGTATGCTAAATTGAAGAAATGTGATTTTTGGCTGCGGGAGGTTGCGTTTTTGGGGCATGTGATTTCTGAGGGTGGTGTAGCTGTTGACCCAAAGAAAGTAGAGGCGATTAAAGATTGGCCTCGCCCGACGACGGTTGCTGAGATCCGCAGTTTTCTTGGACTTGCGGGATATTATCGGCGGTTCGTGGAGGGGTTTGCAAAGATTACTACTCCACTAACGCGCCTTACACACAAAGGAGCTAAGTATATTTGGAGCGAAGAATGTGATCGTAGTTTTCAGGAGTTGAAAGAAAGGTTGACTTTGACTCCTATTCTTGCCTTGCCGAGTTCGGGGGAGAGTTTTGTGGTTTATAGTGATGCTTCCTACAGTGGACTTGGGTGTGTACTTATGTAGGGTGGTCGAGTTATCGCTTATGCGTCTCGCCAGTTGAAGAATTATGAAAAGAATTATCCTATTCACGATTTAGAGTTGGCGGTGGTGATCTTTGCATTGAAGTTGTGGAGACACTATCTTTATGACGAGCATTGTGAAATCTATACAGATCACAAAAGCCTGAAGTATTTATTCACCCAAAAAGAGCTAAATATGCGACAACGCCGGTGGTTAGAATTGTTGAAGGATTATGATGTTAATATTCTATACCACCCAGGAAAAGCGAATGTGGTTGCAGATGCACTGAGTAGGAAGTCAGTTGAGAACTTGGCTATGGAGATCACGCTCTAACCGTCGTTGCAGAATGAAATGCGGCGGTTTGATCTTGAGGTAGTAGCTCGAGATGTACCAGCTATTCTTGCCGCTCTTGTTGTTCAACCGACCTTATTGGAACAGATTAAAGAACGTCAATCTTCAGATCCGTATCTCCAAAAGGTACGGTGTGAAGTTAAGAGCGGACGTGGTGATGATTTTGCAGTAGGGTCAGATGGAGCACTTCGGTTTCGCAACCGGTTATGCATGCCTAAAGACGAGGAGATTCAGAAAGCTATATTACAGGAAGCTCATCAGTCACCTTATAGTGTACATCCAGGTGGCACTAAGATGTACAAAGATCTTAAAGTGCATTATTGGTGGCCTGGGATGAAGAAGGATATTGGACAGTTTGTGGCGCAGTGCCTGACATGCCAACAAGTGAAAGCTGAGCGTCGATTTCCTGCAGGAAAGTTGCAGAGCTTACCTATTCCTGTCTGGAAGTGGGAGAACATTGCGATGGATTTCATTGTTGGATTATCTTGCTCACAGACTGGACATGACACTATTTGGGTGATTGTTGATCGACTTACGAAATCGGCGCATTTCTTGCCGATTCATGCTACTTGGTCAGGGGACAAGTTAGCACAGGTGTACCTCGACGAGATTGTGAGATTACACGGAGTCCCGACGTCGATTGTATCAGATCGAGACCCGCGGTTTACATCTCACTTTTGGAGGAGTTTGCAGGATGCACTGGGCACACGGTTTGATTTTAGTATAGCTTTTCATCCTCAGACCGATTGACAGTCTGAGAGGATGATTCAGATTTTGGAGGATATGCTACGAGCGTGTGTACTTGACTTCAGGGGTAGTTGGCATGATTTCTTAGCGATGGCTCAGTTCGCTTATAATAACAGTTATCAAGAAAGTATCGCTATGGCACCGTTTGAAGCCCTTTACGGGAGGAAATGTTGATCCCCTATTCATTGGAGTGAAATAGGAGAAAGAATTGTTCTTGGTCCTGATGTGCTCCAGGAAGCGGAGGAAAAGGTACGCCTAGTCCGCCAGAGATTGTTGACGGCCCAGTCACGGCAACATAAGCACCGAAAGAACTTGGAGTTTGCGGTTGGCGATCGAGTATTCTTGAAGGTGTCGCCTATGCGCGGGATAAAGAGATTTGGTGTTTGAGGAAAGCTTAGTCCTCGATATATTGGACCCTACGAGATTTTGGAGCGGGTTGGAGCGGTAACTTATAAATTGGCTCTACTGCTGAAATTCGAGGGAATAAACAATGTATTTCACATTTCGAACCTTCGCAAATATGTGCATCATCCTGGACATGTTCTGGAATTCGAACCAGTAGATTTGCAAGAGAATATGACTTATGAAGAATATCCAGTATGCATCCTTGATCGAGAAGTGCGAGAATTGCGAAATCGCACTATTCCCTACGTGAAGGTGCAATGGAGCAATCACTTGAGACGAGAGGCCACTTGGAGTT
Source organism: Ananas comosus (assembly GCF_001540865.1). Classification (NCBI taxonomy): domain Eukaryota; kingdom Viridiplantae; phylum Streptophyta; class Magnoliopsida; order Poales; family Bromeliaceae; genus Ananas; species Ananas comosus. The sequence continues at coordinate 6,719,648 of NC_033634.1, read as the reverse complement.
GGAAGAAGCTATGCGCGAATCCTATCCCCATCTATTTGATCAGGAGGATTACGGTATGAATTTAAGTTTCGAGGACGAAACTATTTAAGGAGGGGAGATTGTAATATGTCGAAAATTTCGACTACAGGCTAATTGGGATCAAATTGATCACAATATTGTTAAAATAAAAATTAATTGCTTCCAAATTAATTTGATAGTTTGTAAAGGTGTATTAGTGTTATTTGGAAGTGATTAGACGTGTTTGAAGCAAACTAGACGCGAAATAGGGCTTCAAGCTACTGCTACCAAGCTATTGGTTAGTGCAGGGACTAAACTGCGAACCTGCAGGGACTGAACTATGAACCTGCAGGGACTGAACCGCGAACTTCTGGACTACACTGCAGTTTCAGCAGTTTGAAGGGTTAAGGTGCAGTTTTTTTGAGCTTATCACTTAGCCTCAAGTCACCTGATGATGCCCACGTATCCAGTCTCTCTACAGCATCTCTTTTATTTGTTATATTTTCTCCTCTTTATCTCTAAACCCTAGGAATAGAGTAGTGAGGAAAAGCTTGTGGAGCTGAGTTCTTCTTGCTGTTGGAGCTAAGAAGAAACCTGTAGAGCTGAAAAGGAGGTTGATGAAGCCGAAGGACACTTTTGTGAAGCTTCAAGTTCAGGTAAACTTAGTATTTAATTCCTGGTTGAGGAGTATTAGAGACTATGAAGATGAATTGTGAAGTACTATTGGCAGACTTGGGTTTTGGGTAGTTGATGCTGCCGAGTTGAAGAACTTAGCTGAACAAGCATCAAATTCGGGTAAGAAGCTTACTTCTCAGCTGAAATTAAATGTTACTACCATTGGATAGAGTCTAAGGAATTAAGTTGTGTTGGCATAATAGTGGCTGTGAGAGAAAGGCTTGGTGGAATTGAGGGTCCTTGTTGTTCCAAGCTGAGAAGAATTGGAATGAGCTACGAATTAGGTAAGTGAATACTTCTCCCCTGATTTGAGTAATAACATTTGTATTGACTACTCTACTAAGAATTATTAGTAGTGGGAATTGGTTATTCACTGCTGCAGGAATTATAAAAGAAAAAGAAAGTAAAATGCTGAAATTTCTGCTGTGAAGGAATTTCCTACTAGTTGGAGCTGCCGAATTGGAAAATTCAGCTAAGGAAATCTGAGATTTGAAGTATGTAACTTCAATTTCAACCAAGGGTAGTTATAGCTGCATAAAGGTTAATTCTAAAGCATGAAAATTGATGTTAATAAGTGGAGAGATCAGAGTGGTGGCTGTTGCCCTGCTGCAGATCTAGGCACCCGAATTTGAGAGAGGACTTGAGGAGTTGCAGCTTGGTAGAGTCCTGGGCGCCCACTTTGGGAAGGAGACTTTGTGGAGCTTCGAAATTAGGTAAGATTGACACTCCTCCCCTGAATGGTGTACACTACTTTAATGGAATGGTAAGCATTAAGATTGCTTACTTTAAATCTGCATAGATGTTGAGAAGAAAGGAGTAAAGTGCTAAAATTTCAGCATGAAACTGAATTTCAGCAAGTGTTGAATTTCAGCATTGAAAATTCTTATTATTAGAACTGAGATCAAACTAATTGAGGTAATACGAATGCAAAACTGCATTGGTTAGTTCCTAATTGGAACTCTATAATACTAATTATACTATACATGTATATATATGCATTTATAGAGAATAGTTGAGAAGGAAGATTTATGTAGCTTTATAAGAGAATAGTTGAGAAGGAAGATCTGAATAACTTATCCCTAAATCTTGAGTTAGAACCATACTAACCTTGTTTGAAAATTGGTATTAGTTGTTCGTAAGTTCTCATATTAAAGTAGAGAAGTAATAAGAAGCTTAATAGTGAGAACAAGTATATGTATATGTGTATATTAACATATATATATATATATATATATATATATATATATAATATATATATATATATATAAAAGCAAATTGGAGTAGAAAGCAAAAGTTGTGAAACATGTGAATGTGACCCTAGTTTAATCTCTTTTATTCCTTTATAAATGAAAGTTAAACATGTTCGGAAGTCTAAATTGACATTCCGACAGGTCGGCGACACACTAATTACGGTAGAAGCCGTTTAGGCTTTATTTGCGTTGGGTCGCGTGAGATCATCATTGACACAGTTCGAGACGTGGATTCCAGTTAGTTGGCATCCCTACAGGTGGGTGGTGCTATCCGAAGTCTTTGAATCCCCCTTTATATCTATGATATTTCATTGAGCATATTTATATGAATGACTTGTATTCATGCAGTATAGGGAAATGACTATACAGTTAGTAATTGAATATTTGAGTTCATGTTAATGTTAAGAATCTATGGACAAAAGTATGTGAACCTAGAACCCTGTGAATGTATGAACTAGTAAAGGACTATGACCTTAGTAAACTTGGTGACATTATGACTCGAAAAATTGACTAGCATTGAGATTAGAAATACTAAACTAGCATAAAAAGCTTGTTAGAGTAAAGTATGACATTGTCATTTGGTAAATCCTCAAAGATGAGGATTGGATCATACTCATATTAGTCTAATGCTCGAGGAATGTCGCTCCTCCTTGGGCGATGAGCTCCGGAGTTGTCATCAACTGGGTTATAGCGGAATTCTCCCCAGTAGACGGTCCCGTCGGGTTGTAGCGAAATTATTCCCGATAGTAGGGATTTGGTTGTGAGTTATAGTTAACCAAACGGTTAACTGAGATAATTGGGTAATGTTTATTAAAAGCATGCATGCATATTTATCAGTTATTATATATTGTTCCTTTTAGCTTGGTACAGGCATTGTAGTAGTTACATGTTATAGTTGGTTACTATTTGTTTACTTTTCTTGCCTATATATGCCTGAATAGACCTAGTGGGTGAGTCGGTGAGGTCGGCGGCCGAACCCCCTGGGAACTTTTAGTAGTTCTCATACCACTAACCATACAGGTTCCAGCGCGAGCGGTGTGGCCGAGGATCGTGGCAAGAGCCCAGCAGCCTAGTTAGTGGACACCTGAGTTCTAGTGGTATACCATTTTGGGTTCATGTGATACATTTTGATATACAAAGACTTGTAAATGAATATATAAAAGAGCATGTAACTAACTAAATGTTTCAGTTGTTCAGTTATGTATAGTTCAGTTTTCAAGTTTTAAAATTACAGTGAGTTTTATGTATAGCTAGCTTATTATCACTTGTGGTTGCTGCTTACCCTCGTGTAAGCCCTGTGTAATAAAATGTTATCTTGGGATTTGTTTATTTCTTTATACATGTACTCGTTATTGTTGAGCCTTGGGCAGACAGGGGAAGTTCTGTCCGTTCGGCGCCTGTGTACGGGCCCGGATCGACCAAATTGGCAATAGCAAGACGTGACAGTAGGTGAGGGGCATTTTGGTCAATTGCTGCATCGTAGACTTCACCCTTATCCCCACAGTGTATATATGTATAGAGAGGCAGAGAGGGAGTTTTTATTTGATGTTTCCTCTCTCTCTCTAGTTTTTGATCGTGGTGGAGGTGGTGTTCGTGGATCGAGCTCGGATCGACGTCGACGTTACGCCGGGGAGTCGTTCGAGCGTGTGCGCGTCGTGGTAGCACCGTTGGAGGCCAGGCGAGCGCGTGTTGTCCTCTCCTTCCGACTTCTCGCCGTCGTTGGATTAGCTTTACGAGGTGGGTTGAAGTTTACCGAAATCGTCGGATTTCCTCCTAAGCCTAAATGTTGTCATCATGTAAACTTCATATGTAGTATCATGTTAGTAGCCGATTTGCATTGTTTTAATGAAATCTGAATTAAAGCTTTAAATGCTAGATTTATTTTACATGATTGACTTAGAATTCACTTAGGAGAAAACTATTAGATTCTATACTGTCATTTTCTTAAAACTACCAGATTTAGCTTTAAGAGCTGTAGTTTGTTTATATCGTTGCAGTTTGTACGCGGTGGATACTCAGATTAGTGTAGGATAAATTTACGCTCGTGCTGGGATGCCGAGCCTATTTTACAGTTGTGTGTAGATTGTTTCGGACTGTCGGGTGCCGTTGCAGTTAACGGTGGACCCAGATTTCTGTATTTTGTATTAGATTGTGCCGAGGGCATGTGAGCTTTGGTTGTTAGATCAGTTAGATCCAGTTGCTTTGATTATAGCCTGTGAGAGCCTGATTGAGCTCGGCAGAGATACGCTTGCATACTCGATTGGGTAGCGCCCATGAGTGCCACTCCGGAGTCGGGCTTAGTGCTTTTGCATTGATGTCGTAGTTGTCCTGGTTGGACTTGCTCTCCACCAACAACCCAGCATGGTAGTGGTTGGTGTAGCTTCGGCAGGCGGGACGGGTGTGTTCACAGTCCCTAGTGAGTTTGGGTCATAGATTGCATCATGGTTACATCTACAGATAGCTAGTGTTGGTTAGCGATAGTCTAGTGGCATATAGTTGTAGAATTTTTCAAGCTTCCTTTTCTATCCTTGAGCATACTTTCTGTAGACTTAGTGGGTGAGCCGTTGAGGTCGGTAGTGATACCTACTGAGGACTACTTATTGCAGTAGTTCTCACACCCAGTTATTGATTTTTTTTTGCAGAGCCTTCTTCTGCGGCTGTTGCTTTTACTGATACTGATCCTGATCGTGGAAAGGGAGTCGCGAGCTAGATCCCTTCCAGTTTTGTTGCAGGGCTAGAGAAGTACCTCCAACAGATAGTTTTGGGGTTTTATGTGTAAGTTTTGAATAGCCCAAGGATCTATCTAGATTGTATCTATCACCTAGAGGGGGGTGAATAGGTGAAAGGCCAAAAATCACAAATCTCGATACAATAAAAATAAATGCGAAAAATAAAAANTCATGAGATATTTTCTGATTTTTCCGAAATCTTGAATTCTTTGATCTTTGTCAAATCGCTTCGATTCTTCAAGACTCCGACTCACTTCACGAAACTTGCCAATACAAAATCCTTAACATTATGTATATATGATGTTGTCTGGGTACTCGCTGGAGCGAGTGATGTAGTAGACCTTTTGTATATACTTGAACCCTTTGAGGTTTATTTATATATTTATGGATTTTTCTTGCAATTAGCCCTCTAAAAAAATTTTATTTTAAAAATAGCCCCAGCAAATTTAAATTTGCAAAAATAGCATTGAACTTGCCACGTAGGCGCCACATCAGCGCTACGTGGATGTGTTGGGGTGTTAAGTTGAACACAGTGAACCATTCACCGTGTTTAAACACGGTGAATGGTTTACCGTTTCCATACTTATCTTTTTTATAATACGTATATTTTTCATTTTTCTTTTCTTTCTCCAGACATGGTGAACTATTCACAGTGTTTAGACACAGTGAATGGTTCACCGTGTTTAACTTAACTAACTGGTCTAGCCCGGCCCGCATGGCGCTGATGTGGCGCCTACGTGGCAGGGTTATGGCCATTTTTGCAAATTTAAATTTATTTGGGCTATTTTTAAAATATATTTTTTTCAGGGGGCTAATTGCAAAAAAAACCATATATTTATGCTTTCAGTTTAGCAGCTCATTATCTTGTGGTTGTAACTTGATTTATTTATAGGTGCAGCTATCGCTTCGTATATAGGAAAAATTCTTATGTATACGGGTCTGTTGGCGTGCCCGGGAAAACGTGTAATTCAGGGCGTGACAGCAGGTCCTGTACTAGTATATTATAATTTATTATTCAAATAATGTAATATTTGCATAAATAATGTGAATGTTGAATGTTTTATACAAGTATTTCGCAATGAAGGAAATATATTACACTATGCTTATTGTATTTAGTTTTATTTTATTTTGTGAGAACATATATATAATTTTGACTTATATATCCTTTGCGAAAAAATTAATACACATTAAAAGAGAGGTAATTTGGTCATTTTTTTTTAAAAAAATTGAATTTAAAAAATTTTAAAAAATAGACTAGATTTGCAAAAACACAAAATTAGTGAAACTTTTATACAAAAGGCCTTATTTCTCATTTAGTTTAGTTCCGTTCGTAAATAGTCTAAAACATCGAAACGTCCGACGCTCTCGCTGCAGAAAATACCCTGGAGTATATTAATCTTAAAAATTAATAAAATAATTAGTGGTGCTAATTAGTAATTATTATTATCTTTAAATTAATGATTTTAATATGAAATAAGGCTTTTTTTGCATTTAGCTCTTGACAAAGTTTTATTTTAAAAATAGCCCTATCAAAATTTAATTTGCAAAAATGATCCTGGGCTTGCCACGCAGGCGCCACGTCAGCGCCACGCGGATAGAGTCGGGGCCAGTGTGTTAAGTTGAATACGGTGAACCATTCACCGTGTTCAAATACGGTGAATGGTTCACCGTGTTTCATATTTGTATTCCTTTTTTTCCTTTTTCAAAAATCCAAATCCGAACCCGAAAATCAAATTAAAATCCAAACCCGACGGATTTTAAAAATTCATACCCATATCCATATCCGACCAAAAACTCGAAACCCGAATCTGAACCTAGCGGGTTTTAAAATTCTATACCGTTGAATAAAGATCTAAGTAATAAAAATTATTAAATATTTTATATATTGTATAAATAAATAAAAATAAATTATGTATATATATAATTTTTTCGGGTTTCGGTTCGAATAATATTTCGGATATCCATACCCATTGACATTCCTACTCCCTATTTCTCTTTTCAATATTTATATTACAAAAAATACGCACTAGCTCTAATCACGGTGAACCATTACTGTGTTTAGACATGGTGAATGGTTCACCGTGTTTAACTTAACTACCGTCCCCAGCCTCGCCCGCGTGACGCTGACGTGGCGCTTGCGTGGCAGGGACAGGACCATTTTTGTAGATATAAATTTGCTGAATTTATTTTTAAAAATAATTTTTTTCAGGGTCCATGCAAAAAAAAAGCCCAAGTTAAAAAAAAAAAAAAAACAATAAGCCAAATAAAAATGTTTTATAGGAATCGAATAAATGACAAGGAAGCAACAAGTATTTGGATTCATATTTCTAATTCGATTTTGAAAATACTAAAAATTCAACCGAGCCCACCGACGCTCACCCTAGAGAAGTATTCGAATCCCGCCGTCTTTTCTTCCGACACGCTCGTTCATCTCTTCCTCATCTCCTTCGTTCTCCTTCTCCCCTCTTCTTGTTGCTTTAGCTTCGTGCGAAACCCTAGGGTGCGAATCGCGAGGTCCTCTAATGGCGAGGCGCGAGCTCTCGAACACGCTCAGGAACCTCAAGGTGAGGCTCCGATTCCCCGGCCACAACGCGTCGTTCCCAATCTCTCTCTCTCTCTCTCTCTCTCTCTCTCTCTCTCTCTCGATCTCTGTTTCCCCTCTCGTTTAGGTTTCGTGTTTTGGTGTTTCCAGTTTATGCAGAGGGCCGCAGCAGTTCAAAAGTTGGAGAAACCGAAGGAAGAGGAGGAGGAGGAGGTGGATGAGGAGGAGGAGAGGGTTAAGAAGGATGCGTTCTCCGGCGCTTTCTCTCGCCCAGTTAGAAAGTGGTACGATCTCTTCTAATTCCTTTTAGTAATTTTGATCGTATTCAACGTAGTATATCCCTCTGTTTTTTTCCGCAGAATCAGTGAATGGGCTAATTACTTCTGTGCGTAATAGTGCCTGTTACAATGTGGGAATTGCTGTTGGGATGCCAAATTATTTGTTGAGAGGGTTTTAATCTCCATTTGAGATTTAAGATAGACAAAATGAAAAGATGATGGAAGCATCAGTAGGGAAAGGCTCCAAATTTCAAGTTCTGGGCAAAGGATAAGGGGGGAAATACCTAATGGGGCCTGTTTAGGCTGGTTAGGGGATTTCTACAGAATTGCAGTTTGGGTAGCATTCAGGAAAGAAGCACTAACAACTTTTCTTATTAAATATACCCCAAACAGCTTCTTGCTACAACGGTAGTAGAAATCTCAAATTGGAGCTTTTGCTTTTGGTACTCAGAAGCTCATTTCAGTGTCTCACCACAAAAAAAGCGCAAAATATTTTTATATGCTAAACGCTCGGCTCATTATATTTATGAGTAGAGAAGCTATTTTAAAGATAGTGCCGTAGTTTGTATAACCGAAGACATGGTTGTGGAGAGGTTGTCTTGCTAAAAAATGGAAGCATTAGGCGCAGAATATATAAGATTTAATTAGGTTGTCACAATCACAAAGAGAGATGAATATTAAATGGGAGGCGAAAAAGTAGATGTCTAGAATAGGCGTGTTCGCTAGTGCATACTCATTTTCCTATGCTTGGCATTTAAGGCTCTGATTGGGATTGCGGGGAGATTGCGTTATCTGCGGTGAAAAAAATATGAAGGAAAATAATCTTGTTTTTCATACGGAATATAATGTGGCGTATATCCCAGTAAGTTGGTTACGATATATTCTTTGCGGTACTATTGAAAAATGGAGCAACATATCTCTATATGCTTTCGCCCCAATTCCGTTTTGTTTGACAGCGTTAGATGAGCCTCAATGCCAAATGGCCCTTAGTGTTTTGCGAGTACTAATGGCTTAGTTTTAGAGCAAAGCTAACTAAGAATTTAAGTGCCTATCGGCACGGGTTGTATCTACCGTGCCCAAGGATTTAAGTGCCGTGGCACGGGGTCGTGCCGGAAACTTGCCGGCACGGTATGGCATGGTGTGTACCGAGCCGTGCCGATGCGTGCCGGTCAAAAAAATTCTTGTGTGCCGACACATAATAGTATAAAATATTTATTTTCTTTAGCAACAAAATATTCTAACTACATATTATGTCTTTTTATCACATCTTTTGAAATTTATTGAAGAAATTACTTACTAATTTAAAGAATAAAGGGTTTTGAGCTGTGCCATCGGCACGGGGCTTGTATCGTGCCGGTAACTTGTTGGCATGGTACGACACGGTGGATATGGCCCGTGCCGACGGGCACTTAAAACCTTGACCGTGCCATATCGTGCCAACAAAATATCGGCACGATACAGGCCCTGTGCCGATAGCACAGCTCAAAACTCTATATTCTTTAAATTAGTAAGTAATTTTCTCAATAAAGTTCAAAAGATTTGGTAAAGATACATAATAAACCATTAGAATATTTTGTTGCTAAAGAAAATAAATATTTTATGCCATTATGTGTCGGCACACATGTATTTTTTGTGACCGGCAGGTATCGGCACGTCCCGGTACGCATCGTATCATACTCTGCCGGCGAGTCTTCGGACCAATCCCGTGCCACAGCACTTAAATCCGTGAAGCTAACCTTTCTTTCTTTTATAACATAGAAAAAATGGATTTATGTGTACTTGATATGCAAGTATTCTGCGAGTATTGGAATTCTTTGGGTGTCTTGAGTCTCTTGACAAAGGTGATACTCTATCTGGTTCAATTTTTGTTCTATATCCTGATAAGCATATTATCTTATTTTCTATAATCTTCAAAGTTGACTAAGCTACAAAATACTATCACTCTATAGCAGACCGAACTTACAGATCTGTATGAATGAAATCTGAACCCCACATGCTTCTCTCTTTTTTTTTTTTTGGTAATTCTTTGAAGGAATCGAATCATTTTTAGAAGCTCTTAAGAAATGAATCATTTTTAGGAGCTCTTAAGAAATTGGATCATTTTCAGAAGCTCTTACACCTTGAATTCTTTTGTCATTCTGTGGGCAATTCCGCTATTCCCTCTTTTAGTAGATTAGTCTAGTTTACAGATTCTATGAGAGAGATGATTTATTCAATATGATGTGGTGGTCTTTCTTCTTCCAAATTATACTGTTCAGATTGTTATGTATGCTTTTCATTTTGAGAGGAAGTAATTTTAACGTGATAAGAAGTAATTTTCTTACCAACCAACCATTGTACATCATATAACACCCTTCGTCAAAGTTGAGACTTTGAGGGATTCACTTAGTTACCATTATGGTGTTTCAGCATTGTAATAATGGAAGGGGATCCTCAACCAGGAGCATTAAAAGGTCGGATGTCATTTCAGAGTTTTAATCCTTCTATCGAAGTGAGTGTGAGGATTATTTGTTAAGAAGATATTATCAGATATTCTCTTCTTCCCAAAGATGTTTTCTTCCTCACATACGTTTAGTTTTATAGAAATTAAATGAAGAGGCAGCAACCATCCGTCAGACGCAAACATCTTCCTCAAGTGCTTATCATCGAAATGGTGGAAATTCCGACAGGTTTGTTCTTTTTCAGTAATTAAAAAAACATGTAGCTCTTGCAATTAAATTCTCTCTTCTTTATGTTAGTTTAGTAATTAAACCTAGGAAGTTCTTGTCTTATGTTATTTATTGGCATCAATATCAGAAAATGAGTGGACATCTCCTGCGACGATCACCCTTTTTTAAATTTGCTTCCACAGGAGTGTTCTATCACTAAAGGCATGAATAGAAAATAAATGAGTCCTGTACTTTTGGGCTTTATTTGTTGAGATGTTTTTATAAATGCCTAAGAGTGGTTCATTCCACTTGTTAATATTGTTCATCTATACCACCAATACATGTTTGGAAATTTTCTATATTTTCTGCTTTTGCTAATGACCTACAAATGAAAAAAAATTTGGAGCAATTCGAAAATATTGAAACCCCTTATTGACTTAGCCTTGATCACAAACAAAGTAAATTTAATGTTTGAAAATTTCTTTTTATTTGAACTGATTTGTTCTTTTTGTGGTTCTGGTAACTTAAGGCTTTTGTGCTTTATGTAAAATGTCTGTATGGGTAAACACAATATTATCTCATGTATGGAATGATAAATATTTGATAAGCAATGAACTATGGTTATCTGATACAAAACTAGATGAGCTTTGTTGAATCTTGTGGATATTCCATAATGAGTGGACTTGCATGACTTAGCATCTGAATACCTTAAGATGCCACAAATGCCCTCAGAGGATTTTAGAAAATCATTGATTGATGCAGTTGTCTTTTTCCGCTGTTCAACTCAATTACAAAATAATCTAGAGTGTTCTTAAATTCTTAGAGTCATGGCAGCAAGGCTTTATGTACAGGTTTTGAAAACTTTGGCCTCAAGAAATCTCTTCTAGCCACTCTAAAACTATCTAAAACAAAAAACATATAATCACTAAAGGTATAATGAAGATAAAATCACTTGAGGTATGCTAATCGCATACCTAACAAGTTCGAAAGTTAGACCTAATCAAGACTTCCAATTGATTGGATTAATTAGGGTTCACGTATAATATGGTTATTTACCTATAAATGATTATGCTACTGTTACAGATCAATGATCTATGTTACTGTTGTTATTAGGGTGTAAGTGATGCTAAAATTCAGTATGTAGTCCAGGTTTTGGTTCCTTGCCTCATTGGGAATAGTCTTCTCTACCGCTGCCATAAATTAGTACAAATTATGAGAAGTTCAAAACCAGAGTCTATAAACTAGCCAAGAAGTCCCTATCAAGTGTGGGGATCTGATTTTGAGTGCTCTAATTCTTTTTGCCCCTTTTCTTGATGTATTAGCCTGGACCAATATATGACATATATCCAACATTTCAAAACTTGTGATGTAATAAATCTCTTATGCGATTCCACAATTGATTATAGCTTGAGTGCTTTTAGTTCATTATTTTCAAGAGGAACAATTTTTCATTTCTTTAGCGGCAGTGTTTCTTATCTAATACTTTTCTTTCTTTTTTTTTTTTTTTTTTTTTTTTGTTTGCTTTTATTTGGTAATGCAGAATAGATGGTGTTTCTACAATAGGATCAAGAGACTCAAATGCATCTAGCCCAGAAGATGCCTCTGAAATGGATCTAAAAAGAAAGCAGCCTGAAACTGAGATGGAAACAGTGTCTCCTAATAAGCTGCTTAAGAGTGACAGTTCTGATTTCGATGGGCAGTCGTCGTCCAAAAGTAGTAAAAAAGGATCTCATAAGACGCAGAAGCGCGAGAGGTTTGATTGGAATGTTCTCAGACCGCCAAAACCTGCTAATAAAAGTTAGGTTCGATTACGTTGTTGTACTTTCATATTTATGTAGTTCTTCAGTCACATTTGGAAGTTCTTTTTCATGATATTAATTGATCTTACATAATTTGTGGACTTTTTTGTTACTTGATCCATAAATAGTTTATCAAGCTTTCTAGTGTTGCGCTCTAGTTCTTTGACATAATTTATTCTCTATGTAGCTACTTTTCTTTCTCTATTTTATGTGTTTTCAAGAGGACTATATCTGTGACCTTAATATAGCTAGGATTTGTGTGTTATTTTTGAGCGGCAACTACTGTTGCTGTTTTCCATGGATAATCAATCAAGGGGTGCTTTTCCTTCTTTCCATTTTTTTTTTTGTGGCAATTGCTTATATACCTCTGGAAAAGTTTCTGACTTTTTGATTTACCTTTTTTAAAAGACTAATATTGAAAATATTTTTTTTTACGTTCCAATTTATTTCAAATATATCTCAAGAGTTAAATTATATTATATAAATTATTAGCAATAACTGTTATCCCAATAAAATTACTATTTTGTTGATGGGTATATTTTAAAAGACTAATATTGAAAATATTTTTTTTTACGTTCCAATTTATTTCAAATATATCTCAAGAGTTAAATTATATTATATAAATTATTAGCAATAACTGTTATCCCAATAAAATTACTATTTTGTCCTTTCAAATATACCCTTCTACCATTAAACTTTTTTTATTGGGATAATTTCATACAGGTTTTCGTAAACATGGTGAATAACAGATATATTTTTGTAAAGTTCAACTTTCATAAATTATTCTCGCAAAAATTCTAATGTATGCAGATATGTTCCTGCCGTTAATATCTATTAGAAAAATTTAGTTAACCACAGTTAAAATATTTAATCATGGTCAGTTAAAAAGGTAAAATGATATTTTTACCCTTCTTTCTCTTTCCTTTCCTCTTCTTCTACCTCTTCCTCTTCCTCTCCTGCTTCTTCTTCTTCCTCTTCTTCGTATCCTTATTTTCCTTTTTTTCTCCTCTTTTTTCTTCGTCGTTGTCATCCATGATCCGATCGTCGTCCCCGTCGTGGTGCCCGCGTGGGTTGTCGTCACGGGCTCCTCCGACAGCATCGGCCGCGCCTTCGCCTTCCGGCTCTTCCTAGTTCTCGTTGGCCGCAACCCCGACAAGTTCCGCAAGGTCGTTGTTGCCGTTGCTGCCGCCGCCGCCGTCTGCTCCCACAGCCTGAAGAGGAAGAGGGCAAGGACAAAATTGTAATTTCACAACTCTACTGTTAAAAAATTAACAGTTCTCTAACGAATACTAACCAAAGGGATATATCTGCATACATTAGAACTTTTGCAGGAATAACTTATGAAAGTTGAACTTTGCAGAGATATATTTGATATTCACCATGTTTGCGGGGATCTGTATAAAATTAACCTTTTTTATTTGCCCTTAAGTTTACCTGTAAGTTAGGGGCACAAAAAGTATTTTGATTTTTTATCTTTTCAAATATGCCTTTTTATCATCACCAATATTTCTTATTCACCCTTAAGTTAAAGGTAAAAGAGGTATTTTAATTTTTTTTAATTTTGATAGATATTTAACTTGTGTTTAATTCAAGTTAACTTAATGGGTGTTAACTGCAGGGATATTTTAAAATAACGGAAGAACATATGAGGGGTATAATAGAAAGAAAACAAAATTGTATGGGTAAATGAAATATTTTTGAAGTTTTGAAGACTATATAAGCAATTATCCCTTTTTTTTGATAAAAAGTTATGGAGACCAATCTACTGTAGGCCATTCTGAAATAGGCCTATTTAGATTGACAAACTTTTTTTATTTGGTTTCTAATTGAATTAGTTCATCAATTAAGTTAGTAGTTTTGTTATAAAATCATTGGATTCACTAGCTTGATTGTCAATTATTAACAAAATCCACACTTTCGTGGCTAAAAAACATTTAATGAGACGATGGAACCAATGATTAATTTGATTAAAATTTAAAAATTTAATTAACTGAAATAACTCGTAAAAACAAACGAAAGCTGAGGAAAATAAAAAAAAGCTAAGGGGTTTGGGATACATTTTTGCCTTTTTGTCCCTTTATTCTATGGCTTTTGTCACGCCCCGCGCCCCGAGCCCGCTACCAATTTGGTCCGGTTCGGGCGCGGCGAACGGACGCCGAACGGACAGAGTCACCCCTGTCCGCCTAAGGCTCAAGCGACGAGATTGTGTACAACAAGTGCTCAGGAAAATAACTTGATTACATACACAATCAACAACAATAGCGAGAGCACAACCAGTGCTAACTAACCAAAGAGCAAGCATAACAAGTAATAAACAAGTGAATAAAAGAGAGATACTAATCTATTACATCCATTCAACTTAATACATTTGATTACATTTAACTTCCAAAATACAACATAACTTAAAGTTTACAATTTTCCAAAACATCTCACACCTATACATCATCTACTCTCAAGTATGTACAAGGTAGCTCTAATGCAAAGGGTAAGAAAGCTACTACTACAACCTCTAGGGTGCTAAGCCCTTACCGCGATCAACTACCGGTCCGCTCATGTGTGTACCTGTACCCCAAAACCACACGGGGTGAGAACTATATAAATATAGTTCCCAGTGGGTTCGGCCGCCGACTCCGCCGATCTTCCCACTAGGTCTAAGCAGGCATAGAGAAATAATGCAAATAGATAGATAGTTGTGCTGAATTGAAAGCATTTATAATAAACAGTTAGGAGTACAAAATGAACGTCTAACTATGCCTCAATCTGCAATAATGCATGCATAAACTTTAATCATAGTAAATAACTACAATTCTACTATATGATGCTTCAACAATAATGAAATGCCGTACTTACTTAATCACAAAGGTGAGGATCCGCTCACTTACCCAACTCACAATCTATCTTACCGTTGAGGATCCGCTCACTCGCCCGACTCACAATCTATCATACCGGGGAGGATCCGCTCACTCGCCCGACTCACAATCTATCATACCGGAGAGGATCCGCTCACTCGCCCGACTCACTATCTAAACACTTCGGGGAGGATCCGCTCACTCGCCCGACTCACACAAATGCCACAACCCAATCTGAATCTCACAGGTGAGGATCAGCTCACTCACCTGACTCACATGGGGAGGATCAGCTCACTCGCCCAAGACTGTCTGCGGGGCCCAAAAAGGCTAACCCCTCGGGATCCAAAAAGGCTATCCCTATCGTGTGACAACTCCGGAGTACACTGCTTGTGTGGAGCGACCACTCCAAGCTTCGAACAGACATATGAGTATGATCATATCCCCCATCATTGAGGATACCCTACACTCTAGACAACCACACTTGGGAACTAGTTCACTTCTAAGTTCAACATGCAATGAGAGTTTTCATCTACACTCTAAGTTCATCAATGCCACTCGTTCTTGTATTCAATGTTGACTAGATGCCACTCGTTATCATCTAAGTGTTCTTTATACACTCTTAGCACTAACTCCCTAGGTTATCATTTTCCTAGGTTCATATCCACATAAGCATATTCCTTCCTTATCAACTATCTTTTCATTATAGGGTCTCAAGTCACTTGACACTATATTAAGCATACTAGATTCAAGTATTAGACAAATTAACTCTACATTATTCTACTAGCATGCAAGAACATGTAACAATTACATTTAGCACCCTACAATGCAACATTACAATATGTAATTGATCGACAATAGAACTCAGACATAAAGAGCAGTTCGACTGCTTCGGGATGGCACTCCCCCACCTTTAGGTGATGCCACGAGCCCACGATTCCGATTTCGCGATTTTAGGAAGCTTTCGCCGCGAGCTGCGGCAATCTGTACCTCAACAAGCCTTTTCTTCAATATCTTTGCACCCGCTCGACAAATTGACGAACCGTCTTCGCCGACGCGTTCAGAGACCTAGCAATTAGGTTTGCGACCCATCAAATTAGATCAAAACCCTAGATTTCCCAAAACCCCATTTTGGAGCCCTAGGTTTCAACTAGGTAAAAATCCATCACTCTAGCCTTGGATTTAAGCATAATCCATCTAATTAGCATCCTAGGATTCCAAAAATACCATTTATAAGGTATTTAGACCAGCTATTAAAGATCTGCCATTAAAGAGGTAGCAAGCTTACCTCCAAAAGCTCTCCAATGGCTCAAAGAGGAGGAAGAAGAAGTAGAACTCCTTCTCCAAGCCTTCTCCTCCACCTTCTCCTTCACTTTCCTCTTCTTCTTCTTCTCTTTCTTTCCTTTCTAGAGAGAGAGAGGGAGAGTTTAGGTTACAAAATGTGAGGAAGAAGAGAGAAAAATGAGCTCCAACACACCTCTATACCCTTTGCACAATTGCACAAAGGTCCCTCAACAATATAAGTCACACACAGCCCAAACTGGGCCATTTTCGGGTGCTGGGACCGGTCTCTGGACTTGAGGGACCGGTCCCCGAATGTCCAGAAAAACAGCATTCCAGACTTAGCCAAATTTTCAACATTTTCAGCTTTCGGGGTCCGTTTTCGCTCCGTTTTCGCCCGTTTGACCTCCGATTCGTTTCAAATCGAACCGAGACTCTCCAACATGTCTTCGAGCATGTTTTCTTCATCTTTTCATCCACGCTAATGCCGGATTTAACTCATGGCCCAACATAGCCTTTCGGGTTCCGTTTTCGCGCCTACGCGCACCGAATCGCCCGAATGCTCCCGAATTTCACCGAACTTCACCGGAACCTTTCAAATGGCTCTCCAACCAAATGTACACCGTAACTTCATAATTTTAGAAGTCCGGTACCTTACAGCTTTTGTGGCCAGGCTCAGTATAATGGTGTAAAATGTATGAAGTTGCGCCAGATACTTATGCTATTGACTCGTGAAGGATTGGTATATTGGTAGAGTTTGAAAATTTTAGGTTAAAATTTCAGAAAATTTTTCCCTAAGTCCCTAATTTTTAATTTGCTATCTCTATTTAGCTATAGTAATTGATGGCCAACTTGCATAAAAAATTAATTAGTTTTGTGATTTTGTAAAAGTAAACTACTATTTAAAATTTTGCAAATTCAGATCAAATTTTTGAAAAATTGAAAAAAATATTCTTATTCCTTTTTATCTTTTCTTTTTTTATTTTTACTCTCGTTTTTTTATTTTTTTTTTCCCTCTGACCCTCATCGCTTTCTCTATTGCCTCCGCAGTCCTCAACGATGATAATGTAGGCGGCGTCCTCTTCTTTTCCTCTGCCTCCGCTTTCGCCGGCGCTAGAGGAGGAGAACTCGGAGTGGGTACCGGTGAGGGTGGAGCGAACGGAGATGGCAAGGTCATGGCCGAGAAGATATATGCTTGCCGCCCACACGCCCATCTCTAAAGAGTGAAAAAAAAGATGCAGAAAATAAAAAATAAAATAAAATAAAAGAAATTTTTTTTCTTGTTGAAAGATCATTGTATGTCGAAGGAAAAAAAAAAGGTTTTACTGTTAAAATAAAGTTGCATTATTTTACAAAAATATTTTACTATTTGAAACGAACGTTGTACTCTTAAGATAAAAATTGCACTCTTTCGATAAAAATTATATTGTTCAGAGAAAATTGCACTTGCACTGCTATGGCGACCATCCATCCTTACCAAACGCAAGCCACTCCAACTCGCGCGCCGCATCAGAGTATCGAAACCCGGAGACGACCCACCTTTCCTATACGAGTAGGGGTGGCAATCCAGCTCGTTGTTCGCAAGCCCGCTCGTGTTTGGCTTGAAATGACTCGTGTTCGGCTCGAATCGTTCGTTTAGTAAACGAGCCGAAACACGAGCTAGGGTCAGCTACTCGTGTTCGGCTCTGTACAGTTCGAATACATATATTTTATATTATATAATTTATTTAATTATATTGTTATATAAATAAATAATATATATATAATATATATTATTTATTATTTAAATTTTAGTAAATAAAAATTAAATGTGAGCTTAATTTAATAAGACTCATTTATATGTAAAGTTTAACTATTAGATCAATATTTAATAGATAAAATTTTATAAATTTATTTTTATATATATTCAATCTAATCTTTTAAACTTACTGTTCATTGCCGGCAATCGTAGCCAGCTTGTTTATTAAATGAGCTGAGAAAGCCAGTTCGTGTTCGGCTCGTTTACGCCCCTACATACGAGGCTCGCCAACAAGTTGTGGATCGGGAGAGTCCACTCTCCCTTTGGCTCTTCGAAACTACTGCGCGTGCACGAGTTCAACCAGCATAGGTAGGAAAGATTTGTAATTTTTGTTGGTTCCTGATTAATAAATGGTAGTGGAAGGTATAATTAAATGATAATATCAGTTTATATACCAAGTTCTTCAAAGGAAAGTGATGAAGCATTCGGATTAACACACCACTAATCACAAATTGCATGTCCAATTAACAATGAAGCAAATTAAGATGGCGAAACTACAAAAGCTTCCACAAAAGCTTTTGTAGCATCAATGATGCGCTCCGGGCCACCACCGCTAGCTAGACCGGCCACGGCACCGCAAGCGCCGATGCGTGAGAATAGGGCGTGCCTCGCGCGGGGAAGGTGGGTCGTCTTCGGGTTTCGGCGCTCCGACACGGGGCGCGAGATGGAGAATCTCGCGTTGGTGATGGTGGTTATCATGAACGGTAGAGTGCAATTTTTTTCTAAAATAGTATAATTTTTATCGAAAAAGTACAATTTTCGTTCCAAATAGTTTAATTTTCATTTCAAAGAGTGCAACATCCGTCTCAAATAGTATAATTATTTTGTGAAACAGCGCAATTTTATTTTAACAGTGCAATTTTTATCTTTTTCTTCCTTCTTCTTCGATCTTAGCCTTTCCTATAATAGTGGTGATATATAATGGTCTTTTAAGAAGATTTTTTTTTTCTTTTTACTCTTTATTCTTTTTTTTTTTAATCTAATCCTCTATATCTTTTTCCGGCCTTTGTAGATGGGCGTGTCTTTGTCCTCACCCTCACTAGCAGAGAGCACCTCCTCTGCTACGGCCTCATCGTCTCTATCTGCTCCGCCCTCAACCGTGCCCGCTTTGAATTCTCCTTTTCCGATGTCAGCGCTGGTGGAGGCAGAGGAGGAAGAGGAGACGGCGCCGTCTAGAGGCAATAAGGGTCGGAGAGGAAAACGAGAACGAGCAAAAGAAAAAAGAACGAGAGAAAAAAATTAAAAGTATTTTCGTCAGTTTTATGAAAATTCGATTCGAATCTATAAAATGCAAAATAGTGATCCATTTTTGTAAAGTCGCAAAACTAGTTAATTTTTTATACAAATTAGTCATAAGTTATTGCTATTCTAATCTTTTGCTAAAAAATAATCAAAATTATTAAATTTAAAAAAATGGATAAAATTCTCATCATAATTGACAAAAATTAATTAATTGTCAAAAAGAACAGCTTAAAGTGTGTTACCTATTTTTAGATATTTAAAATCTCGATACACAACCATAAATTTAATGTTATAATAAAAGCTAGGTGTAGGGATGCAAATGGATCCAGGTTGGTGAAGCTCTGCCCCGATCCGCCCCGAATGGGGTGGTAAGTGGGAACAAAAAATATAGAAAAATATAATCCGCCCCAAATCCGCCCCGATCCGCCAAGTAAATGGGGCGAGAGGCGGGAGACTCTTTTTTTCCTTCAATCTACCCCGATCCGTTAAAAATCCGCTCCAGCCCCGCTCCCGCCCCGATCCGCCCTGAATGGAGCAGTAAGTAGCCAAAAATAAAATGAGAAGTAACCCGCCCCCAATCCGTCCCGCCCAGATAAGAAATGGAGCGGGAGGTGGGGGAACTCTCCCGGCCCCGAATCCGCCCCGTTTGCATCCCTAGGTAGGTGGAACCAACTGCTTAGGCCGTGACCCAGTGCCCAAACTAACTCGGTTCAGCCTAGGAAATTGGATTAGGTTTAAAATGAAAAGTCTTAAAATATGCTTTGACTATGCTTTGATCTATATATCCGTAGTGGTGGTTTAACAAATGAACCGGCTTGATTTTATGGGAACCATTTTGTTTTGTTATGTTTCGTATTTCAATAATCAATTAAAAATATATATTAGTGTTTTAACAAATCTACACTAAATATATTTTTTTATTATATATATTATATCTATTAAACATAATGAATCCCCAATATTTCTTGCCACGTGGCAAGAAACCCTTCATTCTTAGGTTAATAGATAATATCCATCTCTTATATGAATTCCCAATATAAAATTTACGTTTCTTCTCCACTTCTAAATGCTTAACCGTTTACCTCTCTATATTTAATTACATGCATTATATTCCACCAATTAGTGAGCTTTGTAACTCCAATCCACTCCTCTCCACCATTAATCATCACTTCTAAATGCTATGCTAAACCCTTCACCTCTCCACATTTAATTACATGCATCATATTCTATCAATTAGTAAGCTTTGTAACTCCAATCCACTCCCCTCCACTATTAATCTCCACTTCTAAATGCTCAATCTTTCACCTCTCCACATTTAATTACATGCATTATATTTCACCAATTAGTGAGCTTTGTAACTCCAATCCACTCCCCTCCACCATTAATCCCCTCACCCCCTCTTTCTTGCATGACATGTTATTTTTCATGCAAAAAGGAACATTATCATCTAATCTCTCACCCCACACTTATCTCCTTCTCTCTATCTCATTGTGTTAACAAAGATTATGAGGATGATGAAGAAGAAGAGCATGCGAAGAACGTTGTCTCCTTCAAAAAATATCGTCCTGTAAAGTCCAGCCGCGCCCCATATAAGTGCTCGCTGGGCCAGTCTGCACTGGAGCCGTCGCTCGCCGTGAACCGCCGCCGCCTCGGCTGCCTCCTCACACGGCTCCCGCGCGCCGGCAACTAGGCCGAGGGGAGCGCCGTCCTAGCCTCCTCTTCGCGGCGATGTTGCGCGGGAGCTCGCTTCTCAAGAATTGCAGGAACTTTTTGATAAATCAAATTGTTTAAGAATTAGGGTTTCTGTGGTTGATGTGATGGCAAGACTGTGTCGGTTTAGATATCGCAGTTTGGTGATGTAGATGAGGTGTTTGTTCATAGGTTACAATGGAAATCCAGAAATGACTCGGCGCAGGGAGCAACTACCAGCTGAAGATTAAGAAGATGTATGAGATTTGGATGAGTAAGAGAAGTGCTCCAAAAAAATATTAGTTTTTTTAAGATTGATGTTTTTTGTTTTATTTTCATATTATGATCATTTTTTTGAGTAGACACTGTTGTGGGCAAAATTTCTTTCGTAGATTAAAAAGTATGATGCGGAGATTTGGAGCCTGAGACGCCAACCAAAATTTTCTTAAGCTAGATACGTTAAGTTATTATTTATATATTTCATATGCTTCTAACTATTATTTTATTTTTTTAATAACTGAATTTAGTTATGCAAATTGACTGTGCTTAAACATGGTATAGCTTCCTAAAAGCTGTAAATATAAATTTTATTAAAATATTAAAAATTTATTTCTATTATCTACTTGCTGCATCGCGCGGGTCTCTACACTTGTTATTATATAATATAGGGATAATTTCATGAAGAGAATGCCTCCCTTACGTAATATAATAAAACTAATACCCTTTTAAATTTAATAATTTCACTCATTCCCTCTTAAATGGTTAAGAAAATCACCAAGTCTCTATACAAAATGGTAGTTATAGTTACAAAATATCCATCTTACCAAAAAATTTCGTTGTCACGCATAATCGCATAAATAATCTGAATTTAAAATTAAAATTCAAATTTAAATTTTGAAATTGAATTTAAATCAAATTCAAGATCTAAATGTAAATTTTAAATTTGAATTCAAATATAAATTTAATATTGCAAATCAAATTTTGAATTTAAAATTTAAATTCAATTCACATTTTGAATTAAAATTTCAAAAATGAAAGGTTGGAATTAAATCTAAAACTAATTCGAAATCTCGATCTAAATTTGAAAGTAAAATTCAGTACAAAATCTCAATTTGATTTTGAAATTGAATTTCAAATTAAAATTCAAATCCAAAATCAAAATTTAAATTTAAAAATTTGAATCCAAAATTAAATTTAAATTTAAAACACAAATTCAAATTACAATTTAAATTTTAGAAAATCTAAGATCTAAATTTAAATTAAAATTTGAACCAAAAAAATTTAACTATAAATTTTGAAACTATTTTGCAGTAAAATTGGTATTTTAAAACATAATTAGTATTAAACTAACCTCAAACTAAGGTTAAGATAATCCTCCATGGCATGAGATAATGGAAGTGACATTTATTTATGATTATCTATAAAATCCTATGAAAATTCATGTCCTTTTTGCCCACGTGGCAATATTAGCTTAATTTTGTGCTTTTGTGGGACCTACCTGTTACACTAAATTATCTTGCCTTAATTATTGGTTTGTGTGGGACCTATTATTCATCCTGGGCCATGGGTCTTACCTGTCAGTTTTTTTTAGTCATTTTCATCCCACTTAATTTATAAATCTATAAACTCCTATGAAAACCCATGTCCTTTTGTCCACGTGACGATATTAGCTTAATTTTGTGCTTCTGTGGGGCCTACCTGTTGTACTAAATTATTTTGCCTTAATTATTCATTTGCGTGGGACCTATCATTCATCCTAGGCCATGGGCCCCACTTATAAATTTTTTTTTAGTCATCTTCTTTACACTTAATTACTCAGTCGGTTCCCATTTAATTGATTTGTGTGGGACCTATTATTCATCCTAATTATAAGGCCCATGGGACCTACCTGTCAGTGTTTTTTTTTCCTCATCTTTTTCCCACTTAATTGCTTACCCGGTTCCCATTTAATTGGTTCAGTGTACCCGGTTCATCTTCTAACTGGTTACCACCTTCAACTCTAAACTGTTTGCCCTAGATGCCGCTCGCCCCCCTAGATGCCTCTCCGACTACTGATGTGTCCTCCCTAGATGGAAAATTGGACCAGGTTCATTGTTGGTCCTTCTTCGCGTCGCACCGTTTTCGTTAGCGACACTTTATTCCTGCCGATTGATCCCCCTCCGGTCGAAAAAATGGTTCGGATTCATTCTCTACGCTCCCTTTAACTAATCGGATATTTGTATTTGTTGAATCCGAAGGGTCGTTTTACGTTGAATGCGATTGTTTTTACCTATACAATATGCCTCAATAACATTTTTATTCGCGGCAAAAATTTTCTATTTCTCTGCTGGTGCTAGTTTTTCTAAAAAGAATTTTCCAAAAGAACCCCGGGGCGTGACATTATTCTATTTTGGATTATAAAAAGTGCTACAAAACTGTATACGGATTGCAATAGTATTCTACCAGTATACTCAACCTAATAAAAGTATGTTCACCTTCAACTCCGGACAATTCTCATTTATTGCATACATGACCACGTGACACCACTTGTAGAAACCAAATACCCCCCAAAAAAGCTTTTGTCATATCAATCTAGTAACTCTTTTGCAGCACACAATAATGTGACATTTCAACTGAACTATAAAGCATAAAATAAAAGATAAACGCGTATCTCCTAAGTTCACAAAAATTATAGTTTATGAACTATAAGAACGACTTGAAATGAAAAGAAATAGAGATTAAACAGAATGAGAATGCATGTGATGACGCCATGGATGACGAAGGGATTGCTAATTCCAATGACACTACAACAAAAATGCCTTTTAGTGGCAATTTAATAGTGGCAATTATTGAACGGCCGCTATTACTATTATTTTATTACACTTTAGCGGCAATTATTTTCAANACTATTTTTAAATATTTCAATTCATTGGAGTACTTTTTTGTGAATCAAGTATTTTAATATTAATTTAATTGCCGTTATAAGCTTTATTAATCAATCATTTAGTATGTTTTTTGCGGCAACTATAATTAATTGTAGCGGCATTTATAATAGTTGTTATTGTATATTATTTAGCGGCATTTATAATAGTTGTTATTGCATACTATTTAGCGGCATTTATAATAGTCGTTATTGTATAATATTTAGCGGCATTTATTTGAATTTTTACCAACCGCCGGAATAAATGCCGCTAAAATTTTTAGCGACCCTGCCAATAGCGGCAATTGTTGAAATTGCCACAAAACGTTTTAGCGGCAATTGTAATTGCCGCTAATTTAAAAAATAATCGCCGCTAAAAAATAATTTTGTTGTAGTGTGACATAATTGATTATCCAAAGATAGTATTATCAATAAATTAGTAATCAAAATGAAACACACGTACTCTTTATGAGAAAGAGTATACTAACAATAGAGGATCCAAATATTAGTGTGATGATACTTGCTTTTAACCCATTCCCCGACATCAGTACAGCAAAAGAATTTTTCATCTCATTCAAAGCTGCAATTAAAACATCAGCTAGTACTCAATGCTTGCATTTATCACACGAAACAGATTTATTGATAGTAATCACCACACCAGAACCATTATGAAGCTTAAAAATAGATTGTATCAAGTCCTGAAAAAATGATTCAAAAGTCAAGATACATACAAAAAGAGATCAAAATAGAAAGAACGTAGATGCATATCATAAAACATATTTCCGAGTTTAATACCTTGCCAAAGGTTCCTTTCTCCCGCAAGAATCCTTTGCAATTATCATGAAGTACTGAATCTACCTAGAATGGTTTTCATATATCATGGCTTCCTACAATGATCATTAATACTCTTGAAACAAAACAAAATTTAAGTAACTCACAATTTTGCTTGCACTTGTAATCCTATTATTCAGTAAGATCAACATCAACATAAGAAAATAAAAGCAATGAACCTACTCAAGAGATAGCTCGATTATCATTATCTTGTTGCTCAGCTTCATCAAAAACTTACATATGCCCAAAAATTATCACGAGAATTGTAAGGAAATTTTAAAATAATATATGTTGCTCTTTGAGTATTAGTAAATGAAAGCAACACTTAGTGAACAAATGCGACTCTAATCAAAAGGTGTAACTCTTATTAGAGAATGACGTGAAAAAGATGTGACTTTTAGTGAAAGGATAAGACATGAAAAGACACATCTTTATAGTGTGCCTTTTCGAGTGTATGTCTGTTAGAATTAACTTCTACATTCATTGAACTTGACTCATATAACTAATTGGTAGTTATGGTCAAATAAAAAGTCATAATTGAAAGGTCACTTAACGAGACACTCATTCATAAAGTGTCACTTCATGAATATAATTGAATCTATAATTGTGGCTTCTATTATCGATAAACTTCCTCTGTCATGAAAAGAGTGCAAGAAAAATCTTAAGCAAAAAAGGAAGAGATTACTTAAAGATTTGGCTAACCATCTTTGTATAGAAAAAGAATATCGTTTGCAAGATAGCAAAAAGGAGCAAGATGCACAGAGTGCCAAAGTGCATGTGACGGAGAATGAGTATAATAAGACCCGTCAACTGACAAAAAAAAATCGAAAGAGAGCCACGCATTCAATCAACCATAACATGACAAATAAGAAAAAAAAAAAAGATGCATGCTTTCATTCTGATAAACTAGGCCATTACAAGAAAGAATGTCGGTTTCTCAAAAAGGAAAGTGCACCGGATTCTTAAAGGAATTTTGTGACTATGATATTCGAGGCTAACATTCTTGAAAATAACGGAGCTCTCACACCCCAGGGCCGATTTTGAAAGCTTTTTTATAATGAATACCATTTTTGAAATCAGAGTTGCGAAAAACGTGCCATTTTTTTTTTTTTGAATTCAACCTCGCCCACTTGACGTATAGACCCGCCACAAATACAAAGTTCCTCTGTCCACTCGTACAGAGTCTCTTTTGTATTTGCACAGCGTACCAACAATACATCAGAATCACAACAACAACCTATATTTACCAATCCACAATCAAATCATGCAATGCATTTTCATACAGCTAGCGAGTCTTAGAAATAATGCATGTCTCTAAATACTCCTTAGGTGCTAGATAATGCGATGCACAGTACAACAGTCATCCTATTTAAAAGTGCTTCCCACCCGGAAGCTTCGTTTTTAAACTCTATTTAATCATTCATAAAAACCATTGAAGAATCTTTTAAAACTGTTTTCTATTCGGAAACTCCATTTTAAAAACCGACTATCTCAAGGGGTAGAAAACCACGATGCATAAATACACAAATCCAAGAACCAATTATCCATAAAACCAAAACCACAGATCCAAAAATCCCCAATCGCATGCATAATGGAAATCACCAACTCAAACAAGTTCACGAACATTCAAACATTCATAGGGATCATCTAACTGAACCATTTAATTATTTAAATTACTAGAAGCGGAAATAAAAGTAACCCGGGTTACGGTCGCTATTGCACTAGCTTAGAATGTCCTCCCGTCGGTCCAAAAGCCAACTCCTTGCCCGAGTCACCTGAGGAAATAGGGGGTGAGAAACCACAATCAATGTTTTCCAGTGGGTACGACAGAGCCACGAAGGCAAATCATATTCACTGGAAAACAAATGAGATAGAACAATAGATATGTACATGGTATGATATAAGAGCAACTACAGTAGTACTAGAAATATGATAGTAAATGAGCAAGAACCAACTACTACTGTATCAACAACTTGACTGAAACAGATGCCTCAAGGGTATATAATCCAAAATCAAACCCAATCTGGTGCTGCTATATTGGTCCGTAGACCTCAAGCGTTGCCTGTCATAGAGCATACACTGACTTGATTCATGCGTCCACCGACGACCTATCCGGATACGTACACCCCCTGGTTGGTGGCCAAACCAACCGGTGTCTAGAATATACAATGCTGTGACTAAATCATACTGATATGCTTAATACGAAAACCGGTGAAAAATCGGTGCCTTGGCCGAAGCCAGATGCAAGGGCGTACAACGCCGAACCATGATCAACTAGATTGAAACACACGACAAAAGTGTCGATGTGTTGCCTGGATCCAAGGTCCACAGATATACAATAAATGCAAACCTGCTCTACATGTCTACTAACAACTATCATCATGCAAGCAACAAGTATAGATGAACGAGCGATAAATAAAAGCAATTGACATGTAGAGACCAAAGTACTGATATACAAGAGCAAGGAAGAGGAAAGTGAAACGATCTCACCGACTACCAGTTCGAAGCACCCACCTGTCATTATCGCTTCGGGAACCTGGGTGCGCAACAAGTTAACTGGACCTATGAAGATTCTCCGGGTCAATAACCAACCCACCAATCCTAAATACACGACTTATGAACCCCACACAAATCCCCGAAATCGGTTTCCTAAAACTGATCACCGTAACTCGTCGGAAGTCCCGAAAATCATACCGGGACACCGTCGAGAACCACTAAGTGTCCCGAAAGTCACCGACTCATGCCACGAGTCACCCGCTGCCACAAAACACATCGATTTGGACGTCTTGGTAGTAAACACAAGATAACACAAACAAACAATTATCGTCGGATAATTGTTCGGATCCGGGTTCCCGGAAGTGTCAATTTCGACATCGAAACCCTCCGTCGCTCACTCGTCATCTCCGAACCCACGATATGACGATGGTGACCAGCCGACAAGGCTCAGCGACAACTCTCAAGACAAACCAACACCGTTGGATGAAATACGAACCGAAACCGCGTTCCGCCGACGAATTTCGATGAAAAACGCACCGAAATTGACTTTCGATTCCCATGAAGGCTATCAGACCTGGGACAATCAGTCCAGAGGTCACCACATACACTTACGTACTGCCCACAGTAGCCACAAGATGCACAATTGCATAAAAGTCCCTACAGTTACATAAAATCCTATCAATTTATGTAAATCATGTGATTTTGTGGATCGTTAACGCAAACCGAAGACTTCCGAGGTCCGCCGAGACACGTACTAGCAGGTCTCGACGTGCCGGAGGCCGTGCTCACGATCTGGAGCACAATGGCTCACTGTGGGAGGCGCGGGAGTGACCCGAACATTCAGCGAACAGTGCGCACTCGGGGAAAACCGCGCCGACAATGCAACTTTGGAAGCCGCTCATCCAAAGTGAGGTGAGAGAGAGAGAGAGAGAGAGAGAGAGAGAGAAAGAGAGAGGAGGGGGGAGAGAAGGCCTACCAAATGGAAGGTATTTGATGGGACACCATTAATGAGGTAAGAAGAAATGGTATTGTAGAAGAGCAAAGAGTAAAGAGAAAAAATAAAATGAAAGAACTCTCCTATGTCTAGTTAACAGCTGTGTGTCACAAACTTAAGCTAATTCATTTGTTTGGCCCATGTGGCGCTTGCCTTCCTTCACGAAGTGAGCAAGCCTATAACTCTTCTTGCTAAGTTAGGACCTACACACCCTAGATTAAGAACAAAATAGAGAGAGAGAGAGAGAGATGAAGAAAGCTCTTCTACTACTTTCAAGTAGAGGATTACAAATGAGGATTCTAAGTTGAGGGGGTGAAGGCCACATCTATTTAAAGGCCATTTTCCGCCCAAGAAGCAAATAGAAAGATGCCAAGTGGCATAAAGCTGAGCCAAAAAGGGATGCTACGAGCTCCCAAGAGCCCTAATAAATATACCTTCTAGAAACATAAAAACTCTAAGAGATTTCTCGATTCCCGCGCCATGAGTCCCGAGATCCACAGAGATGCTTCTAGAAGATCAGGGCAAAACCTCCAACAGATATCTGCTTTAGAGTTTGAGTGATTGTAGCGGAAAATCTTAGAAAAAATTTCTAAGTCCTGACAACCTCCCCCTCCTAATACGTAGATGCCCTCGTCGCACGCTGGTGTTGGAAGTCATCAATCACCTTCTGATACTTCCAGAGAGTGTCAGCCTTCTCCCAGCTTGCTTTGCCATGCGGGAGGTTCTTCTACTTGACAAGGTACTCGTTGTTTAGCGGGATGCCGCGACAATGAATGGTGGGAGTGTCCAGCAAGGCTTTGACCTCCTTGTCAAAGGAAATGGTCAAGGTGGTGGGAGCGCTCTGCGACACGCCCCGGGTCGGGTCCTCAGCGTCCTTATGGTAGGGCCGCAGACAGCTAGCATGAGAAACTAAATGAATCTTCAGGTTGGCGAGGAGATGCAGTTCATAGGCTGCCTTGCTCACCAACTTTACCACGGTGAAAGGCCCCTGGTGAAAGAATGCATGCAACCGAAAAATCGTAACGGAAGAAAAATTGATTTTTAAAATTTTAAAAACTTTCGAAAACGGATTAAACTATTTAATCTATATGCAATGGCTTAGGATCCCTCGAGTTGTGATTTAAAACCATTGAACAATTAAACTTAATTTAATTGGACCTTTGCGCGGGTAGAACTACACCACTATTTGCGATCGGATTAATACCAATTCTGCAATGGTAGCCACACACGCACCCGACCTCTATTGGTATCCATGCGAAGTCGTTTAGGCCTTTCAAGTATCGTTCAAATCTTCAAAATTGAATGTAGTGGATTATCTTTCGCTCCAAGGTCGTGCTAGCGCCTTCCGGAACGAACCAAGAAAAATAACCGAGAAAACGAGATCTATACCGGAGATCAATTGGAAGAGAATAGGTCAACTCCTCGGCACGACACACCATCCGAGTAGATCACCACCATACGGACAAGAGAGAGAAAAAGTTGGCTATAATTAATTAATACTTCTCTTCATTAATTAATTTTCAAACTAATATGTGTGTGTGTGTGTGTGTATGCTCTCTCTTTATCATAATCCTATTATGATATAAGAATATCTAAATCAAATCTAATTTGATTAAGATTTCTAATTTTAAACCAATTATGATACATATTAATTAGAATCTGCTAATCCAATTAGGATTAATTAAAATATCATAATATATCTTCTACAAATATAATGATCCCCGATTTGAATAAGATCTTATCCGTTAGATTTATTATAATGTTACAATAATCCATAAACTCATAATGCAACTTTTGCATTTTAATCCCTGCAATTTTACATAATTATAAAATATTTTTATAGTCACACTATGAACCATATAATGTTTTCGGTAATTAAATAGAATACTTTTATCTCATCTACACGCTTAATTGGCACACGACTCTAGATGCGTGTGACCCCATAGGTTCAATTCTGACTGGTAGTAAGATTATGATTTAATCTCTGTTAAAATCATCATCAAAACTCCTTCCGATGGATCAGAATCATTTTGACTATAAACCTCTTAAGAATAACCGATCACTCTTTATTCTCTAGGCCCTCAGAATCCACTAGTGATGCTTAGCAGCATATAGTGGCAATTCAACAGTAACAAATATCAGAACCTCTAGGTGTAGTTAGCATGTAATACAATCCTTCTACTGTAAGTCCTAACACAATGGAGATTATGGTAGCTCGTCGAATTCCATTACCAGTCACATGTAAAATTTATTTGACCTTAGTTCAGATGGTATTCCCGAAAACTCCTTTTTGATATACCATTTTTATTCTAGCTAGAGATTCCTTGAACTAAGTCTCATAAATCACATAGGACTTTAAACTTTCTACTGTAGACCTGTTGTAGCCAACACACACTACTAAAAAATGATGACTAATCTCTAAGATATTGTGCAGTCAAATTACGACAACCTTATCAGTGAGTAACCGAGATGTCGCAAGTCAAAGGATCAAACACATCACTGTAGCATCAAGAACGTCACTGACGAGTAAGTAGATTACCATGTGACTTCTCGTATTGGTCACGCTCGGTACCCTTGTTCTTAACAACCATCTATAATTTAGCTCCAGTGTCTCTACACTGTAGACTTGAGACTTGTCTACCAGAAGGAAGCTTCTAGTGCACCAATCTCAGTGGATGCACCACTGTCTCCTTGGTGATCAATCGATTGGAAGCCTTTAGGAATTAACCACCAATGACATATGCCCCAAATTCTCAACTCTTGAGAATACATGCAATGATCTTTTTAATCCTTGGACGATTCATGGACACACAATAACATAAATGGAATAAAAACAACTCAATATATCTATATATATTAAATAAGTGTACAGTACAATCATACAGCCAGTAGTATAATGTGTATCAGCCGATTGGCTATTAGAGCATACTACTAACACTTGGTACTTTCACAAAAGCCTACGATGCACCTTGCGAAAGGCCTTGAATTGTTGGGGTTGCAGCTTGACCAAGACTTGGTCTCCCTCAGTAAACTTTAACACCACTTTGCATCGGCCCACTTCTTCATTCAACAGGCCGCTTTCTCAAGATAGGCCCTCGCAATATCCCTCTTCTCCTGCAAATGAAAGGTGAATTAGAGGGCCATGGGGCTGCGGCCCTGCTCGCCTGTAGTAGCAGAATGTGGAGTGAGTGGCTGCCTCCCTGTCGCCAGCTTGAATAGACTAAGGTTGGTTGACTCGCTCCGCCGCAAATTGTAGGAGAACTGGGCCACTTCCAAGATGCACCTAGTCCTTCTTGTTGGCACTAACATAGTGCCACAAGTACTCCTCCAGCAAGGCATTCACTCACTTTGTCTGACTATCTGTTTGTGGGTGGAAGCTAGTGGAGAAGAGCAACTCCGACCTCAAGATCCGAAACACTTCCATCCAGAACTTGCCCATGAACTTAGGGTCATGATCACTCACGATGCTTTTGGGGATGTCCCAAAGCTTCACCACATTGCTGACAAAGAGCCACGCCACTTCTTCCCCCGTGCAATCTGCTGGTGCCGCTATGAAAGTCCTGTACTTGGAGAATCAGTCTACCACCATGAAAATGATCCCCGACGCCCCCACCTTGGATAAGGCGGAGATAAAGTCCATAAAGACACTCTCCTACGGACGCATCAATGTAGGCAAGGGCTCGAGGAGGCCCCCTGACTTATGGCACTCCACCTTGTCTTGTTGGGACACAACACAAGTCCACATGTATGCCTCCACATCGTCCTGTATGCGAGGCCAATAGTAGGCGGCCTCGAGTAGCGCCATGGTTTGTTTTTGCCCCGGATGTCCAGCCTACTTGGAGTCATGACACTCATTTATGAGCTCTCGATGAAGATTGCCCTACCTGGGCACATAGACACGACACCCCTTGGTCAGCAGCAGCCTATCGCTAAGCCAAAATCGTTGTGCCTTACCCTCCTTGACGAATCGCATGAGTCTTTGGGCCGCAGGGTCTTTGTAAGTCCTTTTGCGGATTCGCTCCTTGATCACGCCTTGGAGTTGGCACACTACCACCAACTCAGCCTTGTGGCCGAGTGCGTCAGCCACGTGGTTCTTCTTCATAGGTTTGTATACAAGCTCCATATCAAATTCAGCCAGAAAGTCCTGCCACCTTGCCTGCTTGGGTGACAGCGTCTTTTGAGTGAGGAAGTAGCTCGTTGCAACATTGTTCGTCCGCACAACGAACATACCTCCAAGAAGATAGTGCCGCCAAGTCATGAGGCAATGCACTACGGCGGTCATCTCCTTCTCTTGCACTGTATACCGCTATTTCAGTGTCGTTGAGCTTGCGTCTCTCATAGGCGATAGGGTGCCTGTCCTATATGAGGACACCGCCAATAGTAAAGTTCGAGGTATTAGTATGCACCTTGAATGGGCGGCTGTAGTCAGGAAGACGCAGCACCGGGTTCTCTGTCACCACCTGCTTCAAGTCCTTGAATGCCTTCGTGCACCGAGGGGTTCAGTCCTATGACTGGGTCTTCTCAGTATGTCTGTCAACAGGGCTGCTCGAGTGGAGTAGCCTGCGATGAAGCGGCAATAATAGTTGACGAGTCCGAGGAAGAATAGCAGCTCGTACACCGTCGTGGGTGCCTCCTACTCGCAGATCGCCTGCACTTTCTGCTGGTCCATGTGGAGTTGTTCTCGGCCTATCCAATGGCCAAGGAAGTGCACCTCTTCCTTCACAAAGGAGCACTTCTCCTTCTTGACATAAAGTTGGTTTTTCTGCAGCATTTGGAAGACCGTCCATAGGTGCTCGACGTGCTCCTCCAGAGTGTTGTTGTACATGATGATGTCGTCGAGGTATACTGCCACGAAGTGATCGAGCTTAGGATGGAATAGCTTGTTCATCAGGGTGCAGAAAGTCGTCGACGCATTTATCCAGCTGAATGGCATGACGAGGAAATCGTAGGCTCTATACCTCGTCACACATGCCGCCTTCTCCCTCCACAATCTTGACTTGGTAGTACCTCGTGCGAAGGTCTAGTTTGGTGAAGAACTTTGCTCCTTTGACCTGCGATGCCTTGACTATTCACAATGAGGTTATTGTAGTTTGACTGTATATACACTTGGCCCCTAGCCATTCGGGTCCTTACGGTGTATATTGGCTGCAGTAGATTCATTGTAGGAATAAGGTGTGCATCTATAGAGAATCTATCTTCCTTGATAGATAGGGGCGTTTGTCCTATGTGATTTATGAGACCGAGTTTAGAAGATTTTTGCTAGGACAGAGTTAATAGTGGAAAAGAATTTTCGATATTAGAAACTCGAGTCGAATAAATTTGACATATGACAGACGATGGGGTTTAACGAGTTATTCCATGACCTCCATCTAGTCGGGACTCATGATAGAAGGACTATATCATATGGTAACTGTATCAAGAGATTCAGTATTTCATTTTACTAGAATGCCACTACATGCTGCTAGGTGTCACTGGTAGATTGTGAGACTCATGAGAATTATCTAGATAATCAATAATTCTTATTGGGCTGAGTTGGAATTGTTTCGATCCACTAAAAGCAGTTTAAGTAATATTATTGGTAATGATCAAAATATATCTCACTACCAGATAGAATAGAACCTATGGGGTCACACACATAAGAGGTTGTGATTGATCGGATAGCTAGATCGCGATTATTGAATCGCCGGAGGACCTAATCGTCAATATATTGCTAATTGGACTAATTTATAATTGTTACAAATTAGTGGTATTAATGTGTAAATGTTACAAGAGAGGACTTACTAATAGTTAGTAAATTATGAGAGGACTTATGTGCAAATGTTGGATTATTAATTTGATATGATTAAATTAGGATAAAGTTCAAGTTGAATCAAATTAGGATTTGATCGATTTAACCAATTAAGGAAAAGATAAATTTAAATCTAGAATTGTTCTTATCCTTAATGGTTGTTATATTATTAGAAAGAGGATTATATCCCTCTATATAATATATGGGAGTTTCTAGAAAGCCCTATCCGTCATCTCTTTTCTCTCTCTCTTTCCTTATCTTTTTTCCCCTAGTAAGAAAGACATTCTTTGTAAGGGAGCTAGCACCTTGGTAAGGATATCAATCAAATCACTAATCTCGTGTGGATACCTATAGAGGCCGGACGCGTGTGTAGTTTCAAGAGAACCTAATTCCACGATCATCAAATTGCAATGAAGATTGACCCGCGCACAGGTAAAAATTGGATTTTTGCTTTTTCCTTTAATTTTAAAGAACATGAGGGATCCTAATTGTGTAATTTTTGAGATCGAATCTTGAGTTTTAAAAATCAAATTTGTTTGATTTTCTTTTCCGCTACGATTTTACCGTACGCAAATTTTCTAACAGGGGCTGCCTCCTCCATAATGCTCAAAGCCCCGAGATGCGGCATTAGAATCACCTTCAATGAAGTAAGTTGATGTCAAGGATAACTTTGAAGTTGTTGATGGCCATGGCGGTGAAGTTCATTGTACCTGTTTAGGGTCCTATAGCGATCGTCATCACTTTGGCTACCCTCGTGACAGGTTGTGCCACCGAGTTGACAGCCTTGATTTTGCCCATGTCCTTTGAGTTTCAGCCGCTTGGTCTCAGCTTTAGCAATAAAGTTGTGGGTCGCTCCAGTGTCCACGAGTGCCTGAGCGGGTCCTACAACGATCGTCACCCCTTTGGCTACCCTCGCAATAGGTTGTGCCACCGAGTTGATAGCCTTGATTTTGCTCGTGTCTTTCTTGAGTTTGAGGCCTAGCTGCTTGGCCTCAACTTCAGCAATGAAGTTGTGGGTCGCTCCAGTGTCCACGAGCACCTGAGTGGCCCTCCTGTTGAGGGTCACGTCCACGAACAAAAGCTCCTTCTTGAGCGGTTTGTTGCTGCTTTCTTGCCTCTGGATCGCGTCGACGAGCCGCAGTGCGCCCATCTTTGTCTTCGCCTCGTCCTGACCCTTCTCGGCTTAGATGGCGTTGACAATCTTTTTCTTTGGGCAATCCTTTGCCCAATGATCAGCTCTACAAACATAGCAAGAGATCTTCTTCTCCTACGGAGGGCCCTTTCGTTCTTTGCCCTTGTGATTTCCTTGCTCACGGCCTTGCCTGTCTTAGGTGGCTTGCCATGAGCAAAGTCCGACTTCTCGTATTCCGGCAATTTCTCTGCCAAGGCAATAGCAAAGCTCATATCCTTGACGTCTCTCGCCACAAGCTCCTTGTTAGCCTATGGTTAGAGACCATCAAAGAAGAAGAATAGTCTGTCCTCCCCAGCCATGCTAGTGATGGCAAGCATCAGTTTGGAGTACTTCTTGAGGGTTTCTGCATGCTTGAGCAGTCGAAGCTGCCTCTGCGCCAAGTACTCGACCTGCTCAGGGTAGAACTGTGCCTTCAGCTCGCGCACAAAGTCCTTCTAAGTCTTTAGTTCGTATTGGCCCTTTGCGGCCTCTGCAGAACGCCATCTCCACCATAGCATTGCGTTGTTAGCGAGATACATAGAAGCGGTTTGGACCTTGTCGTCCTCGTTCTCCAATCGTAGCGCCTTGAGGTAGTGCTCCATGTGCCATAAGAAGTTGTCTATCTCCTCCTCATCACGCGCCCCTGAAGCATTTGGCTTTAGGGACGTGGATCTTTGGGGTATACTCCTTCTACGTCTCGATGCCACGAGCCACCGCCTTTTCGAGAATTGCCACTCTCGTCTTGAGGTCATCGATTTTGTCGTTGCGGGAAATGATCTCCGCGATCAACGCCTTCTTGTCATCATCACGACGATCAAGGTCATAGCGGAATTGCTCGAGCTGCTCACGAAATGTAGCCATGGCAGCCGCAATGCTGTCCTCCAGGACATGCAACCCATCCTCCATCAGCCCCACATGGCGGGTCAGGACAGAGTAGTGCTCATCTACTTTGGGAACAGAATCCTCCAACAGATTCATGCAGTCTTCAAGTGAGGCAGACTGTCTCGCTAGAGTCCACGGCTTGTTACTCTTACCGTGCTTGGTCGCCCTGGGCTCAGGTACAACATCACCGACGACAGCTTTTGATGAAGACACGACTTTCCAGAAACGAACTCGCTTTGATACCAGCTATCACGGACTTAAGCTAATTCGCTTGTTTGGCCCGTGCGGCGCTTGCCTTCCTACGTGAAATGAGCAAGCCTACCACTCTTCTTGCTAACTCAGGACCTACTTGCCCGAGACTAAGAACAAGAGAGAGAGAGAGATGAAGAAAACTCTTCTATTACTTTGAAGTAGAGAATTACAAATAAGGATTCTGAGTTGAGCGAGTGGAGGTCACATCTATTTAAAGGTCACTCGTCGTCCATGAAACAAATAGAAAGATGCCAAGTGGCATAAAGCTACAAGCCAAAAGGGAAGGCTATGAGCTCCCAAGAGTCCTAATAAATATACCTTCTAGAAACATAAAAACTTTAAGAGACTCCTCGGTTGTGCCATCAGGCCCAAGATCTACAGAGATGCTTTTAGAAGATCAAGGCAAAATCTCCGACATATATCCGCTTTAGAATTTGAGTGATTACAGAGTAAAATCTTGAAAAAAAATTTCTAATTCTTGACATGTGGGTCCCATTGTTCAGTTTACATACAAAAGGGCATGTGGACCCCACTCTATCTCTATTCAAGAATGAAGAATAAGCTGCCATTTAATTATTCTATTAGGGATTAATATATAGTTAATAGGAGTTGAGCTAAAATACTATCGATAGTAAACGGGCTCCGTTGCCACCCATTTGTTTTCGATGATGGAGCCTCCAAATCGACGATCGACACCGTTGAACATGATCTATACCACTTGAAGTGTTTAGAAATCAAATTTCATACATTTTCAATATTGTTCTCTTATCCATCGAGTGGACACAAAAATGAACGGTTGAAAATGAATATTCTTTAAAAAATGATGATAGGAGTTTTGTAATCAAGATCAAGAATATAGATCTTGTTTTAAATAGTTCAAATAATTTTCTAACAAAAATTCAATTGATTTGGATATCTTTACGCCGTTAAATGAGAAAACGTCTCATATCGACCATTAAAATTACAAATTTTGAAACCCTTTGATCATTAGGCAAATGATGTCGAAAAGATTTGAAATTTGATTTCTAAACACTTCAAGTGGTATAGATCATGTTCAACGGTGCCGATCGTCGATTTGGAGGCTCCATCATCGAAAATAAATGGGTGGCAACGGAGCCCGTTTGCTATCGATAGTATTCTAGCTCAACTCTAGTTAATAGATAGATTAATAGATTTATTTATAATCATAATTTAACATCCTTAAAATCAAAGGTCGAACAACAACTGGTTGGCTGATGATCGAACTAGAGATGTCAACGGATCGGATTTGGGGCGGATTTTCAAAAACCTGAACCTGACTCCAAACCCGCGACCCGAACCCAAACCCGACGGATTTTAAAAATCTATATCCAAACCCAAACCCGGCGAAAAATTTGAAACCCGAACCCGAAATTTGAACCCGATACAATTATTTCTTTTTTCAATATTTCAAAATATATTATATTAAATCTAAATTTTTAAAATACAAATTCAAATATAACATCAAATTTACATACATACATACATATATATATATATATATATATATATATATATATATATAGAGAGAGAGAGAGAGAGAGAGAGAGAGAGAGAGTTCATCTAGTATAATTACTATCAAGTTTGTACCCCTTGGATCCATAATAGTACCACCACTAAATAGTAAACCCTCCGTCCCACTCCCTCTTCCTCTCTCTCTCTATACATTCAAGGGATAAAAAGTATATTGATTGTAATCAGTAATCAATAGGATTCAAGTCCCCCCACCCAAAATGCATCCAAGGAATAAAAAGTACATTCAAGTCTCTCTCTTTCTCTCCGATCAATAGTATTCAAGTCTCTCGCTCCCCCCTCTATGCATCCAAGGGATAAAAAGTACATTCCAGTCTCTCTCTCTATCCGAGAGATAAAAAGCACATTCAAGTCTCTCTCTTTCTCTCTCTTCTTGGATAAAAAGTACATTCCAGTCCCTCCCTCCACACCCCCCCCCCCCCNGTTGGTTGAGAAGGGGTGGTGATGGTGGTGATGAATGATGATGGGTTGGGAAAGAGCTTAATTAATTAGTTGTTGAGAGTTGAGTTCATTATGCAGTTGCCATACATACATATATATAGAGAGAGAGAGAGAGAGAGAGAGAGAGAGAGAGAGAGAGAGAGAGAGAGAGAGCGCTAGGCTGGTATACTATCGGTAGCACGGGGGGCTCCGTGCTACCAAGTTGTTTTCGATGATGTGGCTTCCAAATCGACGATTGGCTCCGTTAGACATGATCTACACCACTAAAAGTATTTGGAAACTAAAATTTATAATTTTTCGGCATCATTTGGCTAGTGATCAAAAGGTCTCAAAATTGACTATTTTAATAGTAGGTATGATGCGTTTGTGAATTTAACGGTGTAAAACAATCCAAATCTGATGAAATTTTTATAGAAAATTCTTTTCACTATTTAGAGTAAGATCAGCATCTCTGATCTTAAATTTAAGACTTTTATCATCATTTTTTATGAGATTTTTATTTTCAGCCGTTCATTTTTAAACTACTCATTTGATAGGTAAATGATGCCAAAATATTATGAAATTTAGTTTCCAAATACTTTCAATAGTGTAGATCAAGTTTAACGGAGCCGATCGTCGATTTGGAAGTCGCATCATTGAAAACAACTTGGTAGCACAGAGCCCTACGTGCTACCGATAGTATACCAGCCTAGCTCTATATATATATATATATATATAGAGAGAGAGAGAGAGAGAGAGAGAGAGAGAGAGTTGTGCTGGTATGCTTATGGAAGGACGGAGGCCTCCGTGCTTCTAAGTCGTTTTCGATGTCCGGACTTTCAAATCGACAATCGGGTCCGTTAGAGTTGATCTAGAGTATTTGAAGTACCTAGAAAATAAATTTTGTGATTTTTCAATATCATTTGCTTAGTGATCGAAGGGGCTCAAAATCAATAATTTTAACGCCCGTGGTGAGCCGGTTGCAAGTTTAACGGTGTAGAAATATTCAAATCACATGAAATTTTGATAGAAAATTCTTTGTACTATATAAAATAAGATCAATATCTTCGATCTAAATTTTTTATGTCATATCATCACATTTTGTGAGATTTTTATTTTCAGCTGTTGATTTTGAGCCCCTTCGATCACTAGACAAATGATATTGAAAAATCGCAAAATTTATTTTCTAGGTACTTCAAATACTCTAGATCAAGTCTAACGGAGCCGATCGTCGATTCGAAAGTCCCAACATCGAAAACAAATTGGAAGCACGGAGGCCTCCGTGCTTCTATAAACATACTAGCCGCACTGTATATATATATATGTAGAGAGAGAGAGAGAGAGAGAGAGAGAGGGAGAGAGAGAGAGAGAGAGAGACAGAGAGAGAGAGAGAGACAGAGAGAGAGAAAGAGAGTCCGACTGCTATGCTATCGATAGCATCAAGCACTTGGTGCTATCAAGTTTTCTGCCGTTAGATTAATCCCTTTGATTATTTTTACCCGTTAGATTATACTGTTCAACCAACCACCCACTCAACCCTAGAGGACCCACATCATCCTAATCGCATATTTCTCAATCCAAGGGCTAAAAATTAAATAGCACCAATAACTTGGTACTATTGACAGTATTCCAGTCTAATTATATATAGAGAGAGAGAGCTAGGCTGGTATACTATCAGTAGCACGGAGGCTTCTGTGCTGCCAAGTTGTTTTCAATGATGCCGCTTCCAAATCGACAATCGGCTCCTTTAGACTTGATCTACACTATTGAAAGTATTTGGAAACAAAATTTCATAATTTTTTGGTATCATTTACCTATCAAACGAGTAGTCTAAAAATGAATGGCTGAAAATAAAAATCTCATAAAAAATAATGATAGAAGACTTGAATTTAAGATCGGAGGTACTGATCTTACTTTAAATAGTAAAAATAATTTTCTATAAAAATTTCATCTGATTTGAGTTATTTTACACCGTTAAATTTACAAATGCATCACATCTATCATTAAAATTGTCAATTTTGAGACCTTTTGATCACTAACCAAATGATGTCGAAAAATTATGAAATTTAGTTTCCAAATATTTTTAATAGTGTAGATCAAGTCTAATGGAGCCGATCATCGATTTAGAACCAGCATCATTGAAAATAACTTGGTAGCACAGAGGCCTCCGTGCTACCGATAGTATACTAGCCTAGCTCTATATATATATTATATATATAGAGTGGGCTGGTATGCTTCTAAAAGCACGGAGCCCTTCGTGCTTCCAAGTTGTTTTCGATGTTCGGACTTTCGAATCGACGATCGGCTTCATTAGAGTTGATCTAGAGTATTTGAAGTATCTAGAAAATAAATTTTGTGATTTTTTGATATCATTTGCCTAGAGATCGAAGGGGCTCAAAATCAATAATTTTAACGGCCGTGGTGAGCCGTTTGCAAGTTTAACGGTGTAGAAATATCCAAATCACATGAAATTTTGATAGAAAATTCTTTATACCGTATAAAACAAGATCAATAACTTTGATCTAAAATTTTAATGTCATATCATCATATTTTGTATGATTTTTATTTTCAGCCGTTGATTTTGAGCCACTTCGATCACTAGGCAAATAATATCGAAAAATCGCAAAATTTATTTTCTAGATACTTCAAATACTCTAGATCAACTCTAACGGAGCCGATCGTCGATTCGAAAGTCCGAACACCGAAAACAACTTGGAAGTACGGAGCGCTCTGTGCTTGCAGAAGCATACCAAATGCACTATATATATATATATATAGTAGAGTTACTATACTATCGGAAGCATAAAGTGGTTGGTGCTTTCGATTTTTTAGCCCTTAGATCAACCCCATTGATTATTTCTAACCATTGGATTAATATTATTAACCAATGGGGACCACTCAACCCTAGAGGGACCACTCAGCGTTTAGCTATCAAGTTTTTAACCCTTGGATGAAAAATTGTAGGGTCAGGATGATATTAGTCGGTTAGAGTTGAGTCGTCCCAACAGGGTTGAGTGGTCCCCACTGGGTTATAGTATTTAATCCAATGGTTAGAAATAATGAAAAGAGTTGATCCAAAGGCTAAAAAACTGGTAGCAACAATGGGATTTTGCTACTAATAGTAGCCCAGTCCAACTCAATATATATATAGAATTAGGCTGGAATACTATTAATAGTAAAACCCTCTTTTTGCTATCAAGTTTTTAATCCTTGGATGAAAACTTGTAGGGTTAAGATGATATTAGTCAGTTAGAGTTGAGTGGTCCCCCTAGGGTTGAATGGTCCCCACTGGGTTATAGTATTTAATCCAATGGTTAGAAATGATGAAAAGAGTTGATCCAAAGGCTAAAAAACTGGTAGCAACAATAGGATTTTGCTACTAATAGTCGCCCAGTTCAACTATATATATATATATATATATAGTAAGTCTCCTGTACTTTCGAAAGTACGGAGGCTTCCGAGCTTGTAAGTTGTTTTCAATGATAAGAAATCCGATTCGACGATCGGCTCCGTTAAGTATAATCTATCATATTGGAACAATTTAGAAACCAAATTTTATAATTTTTTGTTCTTTCGAAAGTACGGAGGCTTCCGAGCTTGTAAGTTGTTTTCAATGATAAGAAATCCGATTCGACGATCGGCTCCGTTAAGTATAATCTATCATATTGGAACAATTTAGAAACCAAATTTTATAATTTTTTGTTCTTTCGAAAGTACGGAGGCTTCCGAGCTTGTAAGTTGTTTTCAATGATAAGAAATCCGATTCGACGATCGGCTCCGTTAAGTATAATCTATCATATTGGAACAATTTAGAAACCAAATTTTATAATTTTTTGTTCTTTCGAAAGTACGGAGGCTTCCGAGCTTGTAAGTTGTTTTCGATGATAATAAATCCGATTCGACAATCGGCTCCGTTAAGTATAATCTATCCTATTGGAACTATTTAGAAACCAAATTTTATAATTTTTTGACATCATTTACCAAGCAATCAAAAGGTCTAAAAAATGACTATTTTAATAGCCATGTGGCACGTTTTTAAGTTCAACGGTGTAGAAATATCCAAATTAGATGAAAATTTAATAGAAAATTCTACTTAACATCAATAGTAAGACCAATACTTTCGATTTGAAATTTGAGTCCTTTATCACTATTTTTTATGAGATTTTTATTT
Organism: Ananas comosus; assembly: GCF_001540865.1. Taxonomy (NCBI): domain Eukaryota; kingdom Viridiplantae; phylum Streptophyta; class Magnoliopsida; order Poales; family Bromeliaceae; genus Ananas; species Ananas comosus. The sequence continues at coordinate 6,677,419 of NC_033634.1, read as the reverse complement.
TCAGCCGTTCATTTTGAGGCTACCCGTTTACTAGACAAACGAAATAAAAAAATTATGAAATTTGGTTTCTAGGTAGTTCCAACAGCGTAGATCATGTCTAACAGAACCGATCGCCAAATCGGATGTCCCATTATTGAAAACAAGTTACAAGTACGGAGGTTCCCGCACTTTCGAAAGCATAGAGCCTAGCTATATATATATATATAATTGAGCTCCTGTACTTTTAAAAGTACCAAATCATTGATGCTTGAAAGTTTTTGGCCCTTGGATTAAAGGATGTGCGGTTAGGATGATGTGGGCCCCGTAGGGTTGAGTGGGTGGTTGGTTGAATAGTATAATCTAACGGATAAAAATGATCAAAGGCATAGATCTAACTATAAAAAATTTACAAGCATCGAGTGCTTGGTGCTTGTACAAGCACCATAGCGGGACTATATATATATATATAGAGTGAGGCTACTATGCTATCGGAAGCATGGAGCCTTTCGTGCTTCCAGCTCGTTTTCGATGTTGCGACTTTCAAATCGTCGATCGGCTTCGTTAAACTTGATCTAGAGTATTTGGAGTACCTAGAAAATAAATTTTATTACTTTTCGATATCAACTGCCTAGTGATCGAATGGGCTCAAAATCAACAAATTTCAATGGCCGTAGTGAGCCGTTTGCAAGTTTAACAGTGTAGAAATATCCAAATCACGTGAAATTTTGATAGAAAATTCTTTATACTATATAAAACAAGATCAATATCTTTGATTTAAAATTTTAATGTCATATTATTACATTTTGTAAGATTTTTATTTTCAGCCGTTGATTTTGAGCCCCTTCGTTCACTAGGCAAATGATATCGTAAAATCATAAAATTTATTTTCTAGGTACTTCAAATACTCTAGATCAAGTTTAACGGAGCCGATCGCCGATTCGAAAGTCGCAACATCGAAAACGAGCTGGAAGCACGGAAGGCTCCGTGCTTCCGATAGCATAGTAGCCTCACTCTATATATATATATATATATATATATATATTCGGGTTCGGGTCGGGTTCGGGTACAGTCAAAATTCATATTCGAATTTATATTCGTCGGATTTTTATTTTTGATATCCATATCCGAATTCATATCTATTTAGTATCGTATATATCCGTTTAATTCGACTTCGGATTCGGATAAAATTTTGAATATCCATACCCATCGACATCCCCAGACCCTAACATCATGTGAACGGGCATATTTCCCATATTCTCCCCAGCAAGGGGCATTTTCGTCTTTTCGCCCCACGTACGGAAGTCGCCGGTCTTCGCCTTCCAGACGCGCCGTCTCCCCGTCGAAATTTCCGCCGTCTGTCCAACTCTCTCCTTTTAAAATCCTCAATTTTTTCTCACTAATTTTATCTCGAATAAAACCCTAACCGACGTCGAATCGATTGACCGTAGCTTCGATTCGGGTTCCCTATCCCTAGATCTGCGTAGTCTTTTAGCTTGAATCGGATCGAGTTAGGGTTTTCGAAGATGGAATCCGAGGATCAGAATCCCTCAGGAGGCGGATTCTTCTCAGCGATCACGTCGAGCGTGAGGATTTGGGGCACGGCGATGCATAAATCGGTCAATGGGTACGGGTTTATCCGTAGATCTTCTATTTCATTTCGTGTTAATCATTTGTTCTAATTAAGGCTTTGGAATTATGAACCTACTCATGGATATATATGGATCGCTGGTTGTGAATTTACTATAACCGTGCGGAATGTGTTGCTTATTAATGTTGTTGATCATGATGCTTTCTAGGGTATTTTGTGCATCAGCTGCTTGGAAGTAGGTCTACTTTTTTTAATTCTCTGTGAATTGCAGTACAACATCCCAAACTATATTTTATCAGATAATAAATGCTGTTACGATCATATTCAATGTATGTATCAACGTATGTATCTTTCAATCTATTAACCTATATGAATTCCCAATGTTTATTGCCATGTGGCAAGTTCTTCTTCACCCTCACTAGCATGTGACTCTTTTTCTTCCCTTCACCAAATTTTCAATATGCATTTTAATGATCCCACTAACCAAACTTTCAATTAGTGTATTCAATTGTATCGTTTCTATCTACAATTATTCATAATGACCATTTCCCTTCCCTCCATTATATTTCAATTAATGCAAACGGTCCCAATACCTAACTTCCAATTAATATATTTAAATGGTCCCATTACCATCTACAATCCTAACATCTTTATCTCTAACTATTCATCATGGCCTTTTTCCTTTCTTCCACCGGACTTTCAATTCTTTATCTTCAATCTATTGATCAATTCTCTATCTCTCATCTTTTGCTATATACTATCACCTCCTCCCCCCCCCCTCTCTCTCTCTCTCTCTCTCTCTCTCTCTCTCTCATGAATGCGCGCCCATTTTCCCCCTCCGCCGCGGTCGGAGGGATCGTTGTCGCCGTCACTATTACCATCGCCGGAGAAGGCATCGTCGGGCCCATATCCTCCGCCAACATTAAGAGACCTTTGGTGGGTGTACCAAGTGAGATACACACGAGAATGTTTAATATTTTCATATTATTAATTACTGCTACGGTTTCTATCCGCTGCAAAGCGCGGGTCCCTTCACTAGTAGAATATTATACTATCACCTTTTAGTCAAGTTTCACTTTGGTCCTCGAACCTTTTAAGTTGGTTATACAGTAGCCTAAATTTTTAGAACTGTTAAAGAATTAAATTTATTGGCGACATCCAATACATCCATACATCTGTGCACAATATATCCATCAACCCTCGACTCCATCTCAAATTTCAATCTAACTAAGTTGCAGTTTTTCAATACTTGGATGTTAGATGATTGAATTGCACGGACGAGATGGATGGAGGAATTTCTAGTAAATGCATGTGCTGATGCACAAGGTGCAGCTGTGCAGGAAATTGTTTTTCCTCTAACATTTGGTAACAGTAAGAATTGGAGTCGATCACTTCCCAAAGTTTGTGTGCAATATGTCCAAAATAAAGGTTTGCCTCTCTCGGTTTCTCAATTTTCAGGAGCGATGGTGCTATTTGCAACTCTATTGTGCATTTGGCTTCTTAATGTTTCTAAATTATAGCTTCATAGGGTGGGCCCGGAATGCCAAGATGGTACCAAGGGGATGGACGGGTCTGGTCCATAGCTTGAGGAATTCATTTTAGAAGTATAATTTTGCAGTAATTCTATTATATCATTGATGAAGAGAAGGGAGATCACTAAGTAGATAGCATTTTAGTTATGTTCAAAGAATGAGTAACTAGAGAAAAGAAGATACGATATAAGAGAAATAGAAATTTATGAATGGGGTAGAGACAAGGCACACAGAACTACTGGAATTGCTCCACTATTTGTTTCCTTTGCATACAAGATTATCTTGACCAAGTTGGGTGTAAGTGTGTAGCCCTATTCTTGAAAGTTTTATATGTAATTTTCCTAGATAGAAGTCTTGATATGCGAAGATAAGTATGCCTTATTTCTAGTATATGCACAAGCATTATAATCAACTTAAATTATTCCTTGCCAGTAAATCCTAGAGGATGCAATTCCTTTGTAAATAAACCTAGTTGTCCATGAGCGTTGTCTCAGACAGGACTCTTCTTTGGCAGCTTTTAGCTGGATTTAATTCTTTTGATGTTTTCTTTACTTCTTTTCATTTTTCTTTTTTTTTTCCTTATTTCTTTAGACAGTTCTAATTATAGGGAGTTACCTAACTAAATATTGGTTTAGAAAACCACCTGATCTTCTGGGAGAAATTCATCTAAAAAGCCGTAAGACTGTAAAAGTTTTAAATCTATACTTAATACGGCTTAATTTGATACAGCAACCTAAATGAATAAAAATCTATTGATCTGATATCATATTTGACTGCATCAACCTTGTAGACGGGCTAATGTTGTACAAGTACTGAAAGCTGCTGGATTATCATCATTTAGCGAGAAGTAACACCAATTCCTGAATATGGAATTATGTATGGATTTGTGATACTCATATCTTTCACTAGACTCATGATAGAGGAAAGAAGTGAAGACTTCCTAACTTATACCTCCATATTTGTTTTGCAATTGTTACTTTTAACATCTGGCCCCAAGAAGTGTGTCGTTTGACTCATTTCTCACCGTACAAAGTTATTTGAGCATGTATAGATGTTCTCCAGTAATCTAGCTTTGATTTTCTTGTAAATTCTATAGGGTTAGTTGTCTCATGCTTTTTTAGGTGCTTTTTTGGTTGACTGACATGATCTGTTGATAGAACGGCTTTTGCTATCTCTATATCTATATGCCATGCATAAATATGAACATATAATTTTCCATAAACTTCTAATTCTTTGCTCTTCTATTAACATTGCTCAATTTCGAACTGTTGTTACATTTTATTACTTCTTCGGGAACTTCCTTATTGTGTGATGATTTTTCTATTGCTGTCCTTGAGCTAAGCGGCATCACATTGATTTCTTTTTGGGCTTTTTTTTTTGTTTAAAGGTTACTGGGGTACGAAGGACTTGAGGTAATCAATCCTGAAGGAGGTACTGAGGATGCAGAGGCGGAAGCTAAAAGAGGAAGATGGAAGCAGGAGGTGCTATTTCATTTTTACTACTGCACCAATTTTCCAAAGTGATTTTCTTATTTCAGTTCTCTCATAAAGTTTTCGTGATTAAGCAAGACATTTTTGTTTATGCAAAATTTAAGTGCCTTTGGTTTACATATATACGTTGGTGTTATATGTACAGTCCGCATAACCATGAACTTTTAGCTTGTAAGCTGGTGCGTGTTAAGTCTTACATCTCAACTAGTTAAGCGGCGGGCGCGATGCGGTGGGAAGACAATATAATAGTAAATTTTTATAACTATTAACATCACTTTTTTTCCTATTATGCATTAATATTTTTCAATATTATTTGTCTCAGTATTGAATAATTAAAAATTAAAGAATAAAATTAAAGAATGAAATTAAAGTATATTTCTTTCTAAAAATATTTAAACCATAAAAAAAATATTGAGAGAAAAAAATAAAAAAAGAAAAGATGTCGAGAGAGTGAGAGAGAGGGAAAAAAAGAAAGTATGTGAGAGAGAGTGAGAAAGAGGGTAAAAAAAAAAAAAGGGACCCACCGAAGCCCCCCGCCAAACACGGGGAGGCTTCTGTTGGGTTATATATATATATATATATATATATATATATATATATGAGATAACATACATAAATTGAAGGATAAGGAATTCTTCACTTGAAATTTTAGATAATTTCAATTTTGTCAAAAAAATTTGTGTATACCTAAGTTGTGGGTAACATACTAATAATATATAGTTAAGTTGCGCATGCATCAAGACATCCATTTGAAGTTTCACATTATTTATATCAAAATTGACATGAATAATCCTTTAAAAAATTGTGTGGGCCCCACAACCCTCCAAAATAAGGAGAGGCCTTATATAGGGTTACCAATTCATATATGTTTTGGGGACTAAAGTGAAAAGCATATAAAATTTAGGGATCAAAATTGGCATGAAAAAAAAAGGTTAAATAGGCGATGGCATGATAATTTCGATAATTCTAAAATATTTTTTAACGGTTGCTATTTTATCGTGATGAAATTAAGAGGTTTGAAAACTTAATTGCAAAAAAAAAATAAAAGGAACCAAAATAAAAAATGGTGGAAAGTTTGGGCAGTACTATGCAATTAATCCTAAATAATCTCCAAAAAATTTGTGGGTCTCACAACCCCAAATAAAGGGAGGCCTCCTTTGGGTTTCAAATTAGATGAAATTTTAATTTTGTTATCTATAGTAAAAATAAAAAAAAATATTTGTTGTAGGAAAAAATAAAAAAAAATGTTGAGAGAGGAAAAATAAAAAAAGAAAGTAAGATAGGAGACGCGAGATTAAAATTGACCTGGTGAACCTACGGCTTGCAGTAGAGAGGATCCTTTTGAGATTGGGGATCACCAGAGTGCTTGTTGCGGTATTTATTAAGGAGAGAGAGAAGGAGAGAGTGAGAGAGAGGCAAAAAAAAAAAAAAAAAAGAAAGGTACCCATCGAAGCCCCCGCAAATGTGGAGGCTTCGTTGGGTTCCCAAAATCATTATATAAACTAGTTAAGGAGCCCCGCGCGACACGGTGGGAATATCATACAACAGTAAATTTTATAATTATTAACATTACTTTTTTTTATTATGCATTAATATTTTTAAATATTATTTATCTCAATTGAATATATAAAAAACTTAAAAAATAAATTAAAGAATGAAATTAAAGTAGATTTCTTTCTAAAAATATTTAAATCTAATAAGTAAAATAAATAAATCAGTATAAAATAAAACAAAAAATCAGTAGGTAATACACCTAATAAAGTATTTGATTCCTAAATTTTAGATTAGTGAAGAAATCAGTAGGTAATTGTTAGAAGCACAAAAAATAAGACTAATCAAAAAGGCATTCGAAATCAAAATAGATATTTTTTACACTGTAAAAAAATTCAACTACCAAATAAATAATCTAATATTATTATATTATTATTATTATATAAATTAATCTTTAAAAAAATTGTGTGGACCCCACAACCCTCCAAAATAAGGAGAGACCTTCTTTAGTGTTGCCAATTCATATATATATATGTTTTGGGGACTAAACTGAAAAATATGCAAAATTTAGGGATCAAAATTGGCATGCAAAAAAAAGTTAAATAGGCGATGGCGTGATAATTTCGTTAATTCTAAAATATTTTTTAATGGTTGCTATTTTATCGCGATGAGATTAAGAGGTTTGAAAAAATTTAGGAACAAAAAAAAATGGTGGAGAGTTTGGGAAGCACTATACAAATAATCCTAAAAAAAATCCTAAAAAAATTTGTGGGCCACACAACCCTCTAAAATAAGGGGAGGTCTTTTTTGGGTTCCCAATTAGATGAAATTTTAATTTTGTTATCTTGACTATTAAAAAATAGAATTTCTCTATGCGATAAAATTTTATACTTGATGTAGAAAAAAATAAAAAAAAAAAGATGTTGACATTTATTAGATGAAATTTTAATTTTGTTATATTGACTATTAAAAAATAGGGTTGATTCATTCTATAAAATTTTACACTTGCTATAAGCAAAAATAAAAAAAAAAAGTTGTTGAGAAAAAAAAGAAAGAAAGAAAGTGAGAGAGACTGA